>NC_133534.1:9581167-9937757 GCF_048544455.1 Silene latifolia | reverse complement strand
ATCAACAAATTAGATAATAACCAAAAAAATCCTATATCTAGTTATAAGCGTTGCTAAGAAACATATATATACCTGATTGATAAACACGCGCGATGAGGGAGAGAAGACGTGACAACAGTGACGGAGATGAAGACAGAGAGACGATCAGGGAGGAATGGAGGATGATATAGTAGCAGTATTAGCTTGTGTTTGTGTTTGTAGCGTATAGCAGAATAAAGCAACATGTTGTTCTTAAGATTTTCATAATATTAATAACAACGGTTATTGAGTCTATAACCGTTGTTAAGACTTATTAAAAACGGGTTCTAATATAACCGTTGTGATTACTTTTCACTAATTTGGCGCCAAACCATTAACAACGGTTAAAATTTAACAGTTGTTATTAGTTTTTTCATTAACAACGGTTGTTTAAGTATGACCCGTTGTTAAAACTAATAACAACGGTTAACAACCCATAACCGTTGTAAGTAAGTTTGGTAAAATTCGCGGAATAAATTCTACAACGTGTTTTGATGATTTTCGTGAATAAGCGTTGTTAAAGGGCCGTTGTGGTTGCCTGTATTTGTAGTAGTGGTAGGTCATGCCTTAATCTCTGATCTTTTTTCTCGTGCAGCGGTGAATATGTTGTCAACAAGCATCTTTCACATGATCTAGATCAGATGGGTCTCTCTTCCTCTACTTTGAAGAAGAGAATCATAGAACACAACGGTTCTGTACAGCGGATTCCTGAGATTGCCTCGAGTTTAAAAGCTATATACAGGTATGCATCTAGTTTCCCACACAGTCCGACACCGTAACAATTTTTGCAGATGAATCATCACCCCCACCCCTTGTGCTATTTTGTTTTTGTAATACTCCGTATTTATGAGTCTTGGGGTACTCTATCGAGTAGGCCTTACTCTGTCGAGTAAGGGAGTTTTGCGAAATAAAATAGTTTCTGACCTGTTGGGTACTCGATCGAGTAACTAGGGTACTCGATCGAGTAAGGAGGTACTCGATCGAGTAGCCTTGGGTACTCGATCGAGTAGCCGGTTTACGGGGATGTTTTGTCGGGTTTTGTTAAATGATGCGAGATAAGTATAAAAGGTTGTCCGTCACTTTTCTTAGTTTCTTTTATATGTTCTAAAACCTAAGTGAGGAGAAAAGGAGTTACGTAGTTTGTCTGTCATCGCATCGTTAACAAATCCCGGAGCTAGAGGTGTCGGATTTCATTGTTCTTTGCATCATAGTGTTCCTTGCGTCAAGGGTAAGTCCTACATACCAATTTTATAGCGTTTGGTTGACTTTGTTTAAACCCTAATTTTGGGATTGGGGGTTTTTATGATTTGTTAAGGTTAGATTGTGATTATGTGATTATGTGATAGGAGAAGGATTTGTAAAGGAGAGGTTTTGAGACAATTTGCTAGATCGTCGATGATTGTGTTGCTTTCCGGTAGGATTTCTACTCGGTATTAGTCCCATAATGGGATGATTGTTGATGTGTTGAGATTGATTGTTTAATATCGTAATTGTGTTGTGACGGTGGTTGATTGTGATTATTGTTTAATATCGTAGTTGTGTTGTGACGGTTGTGATTGTGATTGTTGTCTCTGGTTCTCGAGATGCGTTCTCGGCTGAGTGGAGTCACTTGCGGGAGTGGCTTCACGCCCTAGTTTCGCCCTCCGTGGAACCCGCCACGGGAGGGGATGTGCACATTAATGGACAGGGTTATCGCTCGGTATGATGAGCGGGGCTTAGGTGGGAACGGCTGCGGTCCCCCATCGGCGGGCTGGTCCAAAGTGGACGATCGGTGATTGAGATTGTTGGGATTGGTGTGGTTGTGTGTGTGTGTGTGTGACGTTAAGGTATGCATTTATTGGATTGTTGATATATATGTAAATTGTGTGATTAGTACTGACCCCGTTTAAATGTTTTAAAAACTGTGGTGATCCATTCGGGGGTGGTGAGCAGTTGTTTGGCAGGTATATCTCGGATACGCGTGGGATCTAGCTGGGGATGGAGTCATCACATATCAGAGTCTTTAGTCTTCCGCTGTGTTTATTAGAACAGTTCCTTTCAGTTGGTTCATAGTTTGAGAACAATTGTATTTTGCTTACAGTTGGTTTTGTTATGTAATCACTTAACTTGTTTAGTAAAGTATGTTTCTTCATTGTCTTATGATTATCATGCCTCGGGTAACCGAGATGGTGACATCCTTATACCTGAGTGGTCCTGGTAAGGCATTTGGAGTACGGGGGTGTTACAAATGGTATCAGAGAGACGATCCTGAAACCTGTAACCAATGAACCTAATGAACATAGGGAGTCAATTAAAATGAACACGGGGTAAAAGTTGTAGGAGCTAATGCAAAGACTTGGGAGACGTCCTAAAGTCGCGAACTCGCCCTACAATTTTGAACCGGTCACCATGGGATATGTGTCGGGATCGTTATGTGCTTATTGTGTGCTGTGTGTATCTATGTAGTAGTATGTTGTATGAATTGATGAATGAAAGATGATAATGACGTGAATTGTATGTTGGTTGATTGTAAAGCATGAAAGTATAATTATTGATACATGTAAGTTGGCATGTTATAATTATGTAAGGAAAAGTGTTTTGTCTATATATATATATAAAGCGATGTGTAAGTATACATGTTGTTATTGTCGTGTTGAGTAAAAGTACGAAAGGTTGGGAGTGTGAATTGAACATGTCTTTGGGTGAATATGTTGAACGAATATGGTGGATAAATATGTGGTATGATGGATGAATTAGTGGAAAAAGATGAATCATCGTGGTATGGTAACATGGTTCCGATTAAGCATGTTATATAATGAAAGTTATTTTATAATGTTGTTATGCTAGTAACATGTGAATAGGGGATTTGATGTCATGTATTTGTGATTTTGTTTACGAAAGGTAATAGAATAAAAACATGTGGGTAAGTCATAATTGGCAAGTTAGATAAATTATGTGCATGATGAATGTTGTTGCTTGGCTTTTGAAAATAGTAACATATGATTATGAATACTGGTTTTATGAGTTTTGGACTGGTTTTGTTTGCTTGGTTGTTGTTTAAGTCTTGTTTGGAAGTAAAAATCAAATAGTTATGTCGTCGATTACAGCAAAGTTGTCTTTAAACTGTTATAACTTGAGATGCATAAATGATTTTGATGTGATTCCAATTGGAGGTGATAGTTTGTCCTTTTACGATTCTAACGATAGGTCACACGCCCCAAACGACCAAGAAATGAGTGAGTTATGGCTGTTTTACGAAAACTGGACAGTGCTGAGAAATAGGGTACTCGATCGAGTACGTCAGGTACTCGATCGAGTGTCCCTGGTAATTTGTTTTACGTGCTTCTGATCTTCACCTACTCGATCGAGTAAGTCCCTTACTCGATCGAGTGGCCTATACTCGATCTAGTGACCTCTGTTTTGGGTCATATGCTTATCTTTTGATATTCGTTGCATATTATGTTTAATTCAAAGGTAATATTTTGCTTCTTTATGCACCGTTTTATATGTATATTGATCCTGATGCGTAAGTTACCCAATCTTATGGTGTAGTGAGTAGCACCTGTGGTGAGTAGGAGTTCGGTGGGAGGACATGAGTTCTATGTGTTGTGATAGACAGTGGAAAAAGAAAAGGGAGAATGGTGTGGCTTAATTGAGGCATAGAACATGTTTTGTGAGACGGGATGAGTGATATGATTGTGTGTTGAGTAATGTAAGAATAAGTGAATGTGGGCAAAGAGTGATGCAAGTTTAAGGAACGTGAGAATGAAAAGATTGAAAGAAAGGATGTGGATAGTAGCAACCTGAGATGTATAACGAATTATGGAGGGAGATGGTTAGAAATAGAGTTGAGTAAGAATATATGTAATGAAAGGTCGTTTTTGAGGAATTGAGAAGAGTGGTATATAGCGAACTTAATGGAGGCATGTCGCGACGTAGATTTGCAGATAGTGAGTGAGTTTGGGAGATTTGGTTCATTAAGAAACGAAACTAATATGTGACTTCCTTGAGCAAGTAAGTCATGAGAGATCAGGGTGAGTAATAGTATGAGGTGGTCTGGACTGATTTATGTTAAGTGTGAGTAAGAGCAGGATAAGAAAAGATTGATGGTAAGAAAGAGTGAGATGGTATTAATATGAAATGAGGGAAATTTAGTTTTGGAGCAACAAAAAAAAAAGGGGGGGGGGGGGTAACTGGTTTACTAAAGAGTTAGGTAGAAGAATAAGGAGTTGAACTATTAATTGGTATTATCGAGTGTAAAGAGAAAAGAAGGATAAGAGTAAGCTGATGAAAATGTTCACTGGAGTTATGTGATATAAAGGTAAGGAATCATCGAAATGTGTGATAGTATCACGAGGATGTTAGCTAAAGGTTATATAGGAGTTTCAGGACAACATGATTGATAATGAGTTTCGAGGAATTAAGGGAGTAAGAAGTTGGTGGAGTATTGGCACGATACGAGATATTTGGTGGAGAGTTGGATGACAATACAAATAAGATAGTATTGGGAATAACGTTGAGGTAATTTTGTTGATGGGTTTGATGTTCGTTATTTGGGATGTTAACCAAAGATAGGAGAAAAACCGTGTTATTTTGATATGAGTGTAAGAGGTTTGATATACGAGCAGTGGTGGTATTGTGGTGTTGTCACTAGTGGTTAAGGGTGATGATAGATAAGAAAGACAAAGAATCTAGAGAGGTTGATTTTGTAAAGGCCGGATTGATATGAATGTTTGTAAGGAAGTATAAGATGTGATTATAGAAGGCGAGCGCTAGTGGTTGAGTATTAATGGTATGGTTATACTTGGCATGAGGTGATGGTTATGCGAACGGGAAAATGTATTATGAAGGGCATAAGAGTTAAGCTCAGGCGACAGGTAACCTTTATCGAGTGGTAACTTGTGTGGTCAGGATTGACTAGTTGGTTGTGATTACGGGTCTGTGTTATATATAAATGTTTGTGTGAGGTCCTGACCTCACAAGAAGTGGTATGATGTGATAATTATAAAGTTGTTTTATGAATGTTTTGTAATATATATGTTGGACACGGTAATTTAATTGAATGATATTCAAAAGGATAATAATTTGATTGATCTGGCATGACTGGTTATACTTGTATGTATTCATGATATATGTTGATTCCGTGATGCGGTAAGGGGATGATATTCATGAGGTTATTATCTGTTTAATTCATATAATATGTTGCTTTGTGATTTAGCAAAGTGGATTTGAGTAAGTTTTTCTTGTTCAAGAAGTTATGTTGAGTCAGTACTTATGGGATTGTGTATGTTGTGATGTCTATCGATGCGGTTGTGGTGCCTCGGGTGGTGGTCCGGGCACGATATTTAGTGTTGTGATGCGGGTATTTTCGCACTGCGGTGTGGCTGTTGGTGGCGGTGTTGTGATGCCGTCACCGGTTGTGATGGAGTAGGCGGGATGATTATGATCCGAGTTTCGAAAGTACATACCAGTTATACATAGATTGTTGTTTCGTTTGTTGTTGTTTCTGTGAGTTCGTTTGGACAGATAGACGTTGTCTTGATCATTGGTGTTTTCTTTATCGAGTTAAGTTTGAGAATGAGGGTAGAATATGATATGGAATAGAGTTGTATATGTCTTCGTTGTTGTCATGGTATAGTGATGTTCTATTAATGGGACACGGTTGTGAGAGGTTGTTACAATAATTTTGATCTTGTTCTAGATAAGGCTTCAGTAGACATGGTAATGGCAAGTGAGTCGTAGAACATGTGTGGTAATGACCCGAAAGATGCAGGTGGTTCATAATCCTTTGTTGAAGACAGTGAGTGTAGGGTGTTGGGGAATTAGTGCCATATTGAGTTATGTATGAGTTTTTCGGTAATGGAAGAAATAACTTGAGGATCTAGTGTGAGTATACGTAACGAGTGTGGATCGTGAGTTATGCTTTTGGGAGATAGGTGCTTTACATAGAGAGGTATGTTGTTTTGCAGAAATAATGGAGAGTTAGTATGGTGATTTTGCTACGAGCCTTATGGTATAGGTTAGGGGTGTGCCGAATGAGTTGAGTTATGAGAAATGTTTAAGTAAGAGAGCCTTGGATATATGCATGGCAGTGTTTAGATTATAGGTGGTTATCTTTGACATGCGGTGGTGATGAGGATAATGAGCCGATATAGCTAGGATTTAGTATTAGTGAGTTACGAGGACGTAACATTTGTCTTAAGAGGAGTAGGATGCGATAAAAGAGAGTTTCATGGTGGTGCATGTTGTAATATAATTGGAAGTAGAGTGTTAGCGTAGCGTAAAGGAGGGATTTGTTTTGTGGATGATACTTATAAAAGGCCATGGCCGTGCTTGTAGTAGTGTGATGCTTGAGTGTGAGAATATTTTATATAGTGTTGTGATTGGAGGATGATGTTATGAGTCCGAGTAAACTTCGAGGACGAAGTTCCTTTTAAGGGTGGTAGAATGTAACATTCCGTTTGATGTTATGAGTATTTTGGTAGGGTATGGAGTTAGTGTTGAGAGAGATATAATGGAGTTGATACGATATCGTGAGCCATGTTGTGGAGGTAGGAATAGTTAGTGGAGTTGGTGTTACGAGTTCATGTTTGGGTTGGAGTTTTGTTTTGAGTTCTTAGTCACGTTGTTGTGTCTTGATCGAGTTAGTATGTTTGTTTTTTTATGTATGGGTTGAACTTCGGGGACGAAGTTCTTTTTAAGGAGGGAAGACTGTAATACTCCGTATTTATGAGTCTTGGGGTACTCTATCGAGTAGGCCTTACTCTGTCGAGTAAGGGAGTTTTGCGAAATAAAATAGTTTCTGACCTGTTGGGTACTCGATCGAGTAACTAGGGTACTCGATCGAGTAAGGAGGTACTCGATCGAGTAGCCTTGGGTACTCGATCGAGTAGCCGGTTTACGGGGATGTTTTGTCGGGTTTTGTTAAATGATGCGAGATAAGTATAAAAGGTTGTCCGTCACTTTTCTTAGTTTCTTTTATATGTTCTAAAACCTAAGTGAGGAGAAAAGGAGTTACGTAGTTTGTCTGTCATCGCATCGTTAGCAAATCCCGGAGCTAGAGGTGTCGGATTTCATTGTTCTTTGCATCATAGTGTTCCTTGCGTCAAGGGTAAGTCCTACATACCAATTTTATAGCGTTTGGTTGACTTTGTTTAAACCCTAATTTTGGGATTGGGGGTTTTTATGATTTGTTAAGGTTAGATTGTGATTATGTGATTATGTGATAGGAGAAGGATTTGTAAAGGAGAGGTTTTGAGACAATTTGCTAGATCGTCTGATGATTGTGTT
Organism: Silene latifolia; assembly: GCF_048544455.1. Taxonomy (NCBI): domain Eukaryota; kingdom Viridiplantae; phylum Streptophyta; class Magnoliopsida; order Caryophyllales; family Caryophyllaceae; genus Silene; species Silene latifolia. The sequence continues at coordinate 9,930,470 of NC_133534.1, read as the reverse complement.
GCTTTCCAGGTAGGATTTCCTACTCAGTATTAGTCCCATAATGGGATGATTGTTGATGTGTTGAGATTGATTGTTTAATATCGTAATTGTGTTGTGACGGTGGTTGATTGTGATTATTGTTTAATATCGTAGTTGTGTTGTGACGGTTGTGATTGTTGTCTCTGGTTCTCGAGATGCGTTCTCGGCTGAGTGGAGTCACTTGCGGGAGTGGCTTCACGCCCTAGTTTCGCCCTCCGTGGAACCCGCCACGGGAGGGGATGTGCACATTAATGGACAGGGTTATCGCTCGGTATGATGAGCGGGGCTTAGGTGGGAACGGCCGCGGTCCCCCATCGGCGGTAGGTCCGGTGGACGATCGGTGATTGAGATTGTTGGGATTGGTGTGGTTGTGTGTGTGTGTGTGTGTGTGACGGTTAAGCTGTCTGTTTATTGGATTGTTGATATATATGTAAATTGTGTGATTAGTACTGACCCCGTTTAAATGTTTTAAAAACTGTGGTGATCCATTCGGGGGTGGTGAGCAGTTGTTTGGCAGGTATATCTCGGATACGCGTGGGATCTAGCTGGGGATGGAGTCATCACATATCAGAGTCTTTAGTCTTCCGCTGTGTTTATTAGAACAGTTCCTTTCAGTTGGTTCATAGTTTGAGAACAATTGTATTTTGCTTACAGTTGGTTTTGTTATGTAATCACTTAACTTGTTTAGTAAAGTATGTTTCTTCATTGTCTTATGATTATCATGTCTCGGGTAACCGAGATGGTGACATCCTTATACCTGAGTGGTCCTGGTAAGGCACTTGGAGTACGGGGGTGTTACAGTTTTTATATCAGGACCGCCTACGAGATAAAGCCCAAAACACTGGTTGACATGGCTCTGGACCGTGGCTACTTCATTGGCGAAACCCAAATAATCAACTTAAAGGCCAACGGTCTCAATCCAGAGAGGCTACTTTCTCTATATTTATATACATGGGGTAAAGGAAGGTGCTAAAACTGTACAAATACAATTCTGCCTCAACTTTATGAAAAGCTCTAATGAGTTCAGTAACATTCTTTTACAGTCGATGTACCACGTTATCGTAACTCCCTCAACAAAAGAGATGGTTTAAAGAGATGTCTTATTTTCTTTAAGTTGTAGCCACACTTCCCAGTCTTCCACAATTCAAAGCTTCCGATTAGTTGGATTGTACGATGACGTGTAGTAATTGATTTAATAATAACTTACATTGGAATATAGATTTTCATCTTCCAATTTGTTTGTTATTTCTTGTGACAGAAACTCCTCCTAATTATGATTCTAGTTCTAAGGACTTCTAACTACTACAGCTTGGTGCCAATTTACTTGGGCTGAAAATCAAGGAGTTGTTCAAATGTGAAATTAGACTCCATAAATTTAGTATTTTTTTTATATAAAATAGCACTAAAATATTATCTAATCACATTAGTTAGCAAGCTTTTTTAAGTCAAACCGTTAATGTTGACTTGTTAAGTTTTGACCAAGTTGTTTCATCAAATTATCACCACTAATTAATGAGAGCTTTATAGCTTACATGTAGGGATGGCAGTCTCACCCTTACCCTGTGGATATCCATCCACCCGAAATTAAATGGGTGGGATATGGGTAACGAATTTTTTTAGAATTTAGGGTGGGATATGGATATGGGTGAATTTAGGGTGGGATATGGATCATCGTCCGTCACCCGCTTAACCACCCGGTGGATACCCGAAATTAATATTTACAATTAAATTATTATAATTTTTTTAAAAAAGTTAATAATTATTTTGATTTAAAAAATCATATATCAAAGTTCATGTAAAAATAGAAAAAAGACATTGTAAACCCCACTACCCAAGTGGTCTTTTTATTACCAACGCCCTTAGTTCCTTACTCCACTAAGTTCACTTTCCATAAGCCCATATTTACGCACTAATTCTCTGATATCATGAGCCAAGAGCAAACCAGAACATTAAGTCGTTTACACGTCTTCGTGGAAAACTAGGAATTCAGATGATTAGAAATTGTTTTTTATTTTATGATTTTTGTATATGATTTAAAATGGATGTACTTGTATGCCATATGTAATATGATATGTTTGGTAATTTACGCTTTTAATTTTATCGTCACAATTTTTTTGATGTTGTATTGCCTTTAAATTTTATAAGCTTGAAAATATCCAACGGGTGCCCGCTCCACCCGCTTCACCCGGTGGGTATGAATATGGATGGATGAAAAAATATTAAATGGATAAGGGTGGGATATGGATGACCATAAATTAAATGGATATAGATATGGATATGGCTTCACCCCATCCATATCCCACCCATTGCCATCCCTACTTACATGTCATTAATTAGAATAGTTTTATATATGCAAAGATTGTTTTATCATTGAATCTCTCTTTCTTGTACATTTCCTCCAATCCAGTTGAAGTTGTAAATTTGACCTTTAATATATTCAAAGAAACACTAAGAAAGCGAAAATATGATCATTTGTGTAGCTTTTGGTTTTGGCACAAAGATCAAGGGGGATGAAACCATTCGTAGGCTAGGTTGCACGAAAACGGACACGGACACCGACACGGACACGGGATACGGTAGTCCGATTTTTTTAGGACACGGCAAAAAAAACCAATATACATATTAAAATAAAGGGAATTTAAAGCCCATTACAACCAACATCTAAACTTTGGTCATTTAAAGGTCACAAAGTCTTAAAACAACCAATACTAATCTTTAAAATACGAGTTATAATACGATCTAAAGTTAAATCATTAAAAAAATACATGACTTAAAAGGCCCAAAAGAGCCGTCTCAAACCGGCCCAACTACAACTCCAAATAAACAACCAAATCAAACGACAACTTCTATCATTTCCGTTGTCATCTGCTGCATCCTTCAATCACCAATAAAAATCTCAATTTCCCCCAATTCATCTCCTCCTTCTTCACCATCATCTTCATCACCTTCAACTACAACAACTTCTTCTTACTCCACCACCACCACCGCAACAACTATCGAAAAAACCATCTTTATCACCTTCAACTATAATCATCTTATTTTCTATGTAATCATTTTTTTATGGCAACAAGGTAAGTATTATAAATTAAAGTAATTAGCAGTTGGATTGGTCGAATTGAATGAGGCAAGAGCACAAAACCCTAGATTCAATTTGGGGAAAAGTGAAAAACCAAACCTCTCAATTGCTTTGAGGAAGTGGACGGCGGCGAGATCGAGGCCAGAGGTCGTCTGGGTGGTGGACTTGTCGGAGGTCTGCCGGTCGCCGGCCATCTGTATGGTCGAAGAGGAGCTTGGAACTTGAAAGAATGCAATGTCGTGATTGAGGGAGTTTAAATTTTGTTTTGAGAATTTCGAATTAGTCGTGTCCAACCTGACACGGACCGTGTCCGTCGTGTCTTGGTCGTGTCCAAGAAATGTCGTAATTAAATTTAAACCAAGGACACGGTCCAACGCGTGTCGGACACGTTTTAAGGCGTGTCCCACGCGTGTCCGTGTCCGACACGGGAACGCTCAAAATTAGGCGTGTCTGTGCAACCTAGTTCGTAGGTGGTGTTATTGAGTGATGAGTAGGGGTGTTAACGAGCCGAGTCGAGCCCGAGCTTGGCCTTGTGCTCATAAAGTAAAACTCGAGTTCGAGACGATCTCGAGCTTACCCGAGCTTGAAAAAATTGTGCTCATTATCAAGCTTGCGAGCTCGAGCTCAACTCGAGCCTATATATAATTGTTGAATTGTCGTTTTTTCTCTCTCGATGTGTTCAATAACAAGGCTCGAAAGTTTTATATAGAAATATTGGAAAATTAATAAGACATTTTTAATATGTATGATACAAATATATAATCATGACAAAATATATAAAATATGAGTAATATCTCATCTAATTACACAAGTTCGAGCCGCTCACGAGCTGTTCGAGCCGAGCCAACGTTTGCTCGGCTTGACTCGTTACGCTCTCGAGCCGAGCCCGAGCCCGAGCCGAGCTTTGACCAAGCCGAGTTCGAGTTGCTCGCGAGCTGTCTCGTCTCATTAACAGCCTTAGTGACGAGAGAACAAATATAAGTTATGTCGAAATAAAAATATTCCGACTTGATGAACAGCAACCAGAAACGCAATTAGCAAAACCGTTGTTATCATAGAGTCGGGAATGCATATCATCTATGTATTTACATGTGGACAAGGCCCTCGGGAACTGCGTCCGCGGGATCCACACCAGGCATAATCGACTCGAGGTTCTTTCGAATCGAATTAAGACATATTAGAGTCGCCACCAAGTTTTTTGGGAACTTGGAACCGTTCAAGTCAACTTTACACCTTTCATCGAAAAGCATAAAGCCAATCGACTACGAGTGATTAAAGATAAAGACTTGTACCCTATATCACTCGATTTGAATGACTCTCGTAATCCAATGGTATTTAGACGGATCCACAAACCATAGATCTTGAGTAAGGGGTGAGGGTACGTGTTGGGAAGCCCATAAGGACACCCAACCCCGCCCGTCGATAACGGCCTCTACTAAGTCAAGTGTCGGATTTCAAACAAGGTCATAGCTACTACGATGTATGAAATGCAAACGTTGTTTTAACCCTATCATGTGACAACAATTTCTATGTCGTTTCAGATGCAACTAAACTAACTTTGTCAAAGTTGTAATTTAGCATGTGGGTTGATTGATCTAAACAACATACAAACAAACAAACAAGGCTTAAAGGGGAATGGGGGAGCCGTTGGGATCTACCTATTACAAACCAGGCATTTCATGCCGACACAACAATAAATAAATTACAACTCGATCTAATTACAATTGCTACAAACGAGACAATACACGACGCAAAACACACGGCAAATTGGCCTTGAAAACCGTGCACATGAGGGTGGCCCACGGCTCACATGACCCACGGTCCTTGGGTCACTCCTCGTAATGCGTGCTCGCGCTTAATCTCATCGAATTAGACATATGGCTACGCACCAAAGCATGCATTAGCATAAACCGGGCCATGTTGCTTTAAACAACATGCGGTTTACTACGCTCCTACAAGCATTGGGGAACAACCGTCTAACCAAACAAGACTAAGGTTTTTAGAAATCATTTGACTCGATAAAAGAAAACAAACTTGAAATATTACAACTCGATAAACCAACAATAAATTACAAACAATGAAACAACGAGAAAACAAACGGCATAAAACAAAACGAGAAAGGTACAGAAAACGGCCACCACACGGCCCTAACCAACGGCCAAGATAAGGTTAACCTAGTTCCTAAGTTAGATTCATTGATTAGATCGAATGATTGCAAGACAAATTAGAAAACGAGTAAAAAAGACGATGATGATTGATTGTCGCATGAGGGTGCATTCTACACGGCCTAAAGGGTCTAATTAGGTCAAATTCGCTAATTAATTTAACTCATCGAGTGTCAATAAGAAGGTGCTAATCACGCACTCTTATACTAGCGAGAAATTAGGTGAAAGAAGGAGATGCATTCAATTATTTACAGAATTGTTAGTTGATTTTACAACTTACGTCGAAGCCACCTATCATGTCTAATTAGGTTATTAAATTAAATTAAAGTCATCTAAATACGTCATAGGTTAACAATCAGAGGTTAAACTAACATGCAACGGGTCCTAGGGTCCATCGATTTGGCCGAAACAGTAAGGGGGTCGAAAGCGATGAAAGTTAGACAACTCGTTTTATTTATGCCCTACCTTGAACACGAGGATATGTAAATGAGACGGGGGTGTACGACCGACAGAAGGAGAGGTTTCTTTTTCCATCTCAAGTCAACGCGGGTGTTCATGGTGGTACTTTAACTCATACTCGGACTAACTAGTTTCATAGTTAAATTAAAACAAACGATAAACAAAACGAAAACAAACAAAAAACAAACTATAAAAAGAGCATAAGAAAACGAAATAAAAAGAGAAAAAAAAAGGGGATTAGATGCACCCTCAACCTACATGTATCGTTGACACCGTCTTGGGTCGTAATCGATGGTAGATTTTATCTCGAGAGGCCGTCGTCGACGAAGAATAAAGCAAACACGCGTTTTGGAAACTTTCTGGACAGCAATTTTCAAACAGTGATATCTCCCTCATTTCACGACGAAAATTCGATTTAAAAGATGTTTTGGAAACTAGAAAGAGAGGAGAACAGGGATCTTAAAGCAACCCCTGCTCGTCCTGGGTTATTGGGCACGAAAAACGAGCACAAACAGAACTGGACAGACAAGAAGAAACCGCGAAAACAGAGTGTTATTTCACTCTGTTTTTCGAGGGATTTCGTGTACTCTCAAGGGCAATTTGGCTCGTAAATCTTTGTCTAATGTGTAGATGGATGTTATGTGGTTAATTAGGAACAAGAAACTCAAATTTTTATGGAGATTTGATGGAGGAACAAATGGGTTTTCGAAGAGGACACACAAACAGTTTCAGTTTGTGTGTCGGTTTGGTTTAGGGTTTTTGAAGGATGTTTAGGGTTTGTTTCTGAGGTTTAAAGCTTGTGAGTGATGGTTGGATGTATGGAGAACTTAGAGGCATGAATGTATGGTGAAGGGGTGGTATTTATAAGGAGTTAAAGTAGGGCAAAAGAGAGGGAGGAGCAATCGGGCTTCATGAACATAGCTGCTGTCCAGCAGCTTTTGGGGGGTTTTCTAGGGTTCGTTTGGGGGTTTTTCTTGGTGATTAAGGTAAGGTAATATGGGTAGGATATTAGGGTATGGGTTAGGGTTAATGGGTACGGGTCTTGGTAGTGTTTGGAGCGGGTTTGGGCTCGGGAATTGAGCTGCCAAAACAGGGGCTGCTCGGTTTGGTGCGGGCTGTTTGGGGCTTGTTTTGGACGAGAGTTTGGGCCGTGGTTGGGGTGTTCGAACAAGGGTGGATGGGTATTGGCTTAGGTGGGTTAGTGTACTCGAGATTCGTGCCAATTCGCAAAAGAAACGGGCTCAAAAACCGAGCTAAAATCGAGCTCAAAAACACACGGTTGAAACGAGTTTTCTTCGCTTTTAAAATCGATTTTTCAAATCAATTAACCCATTAAAATAAATGACTTTTCAAATCAAATATATTCATAAAATGATTTTTCAAATCAAATATTTATTTTATTTTCAATAAAATAAACTTGAGAAAATAAATTCTAAAAAAGCTTTAATTTAAATATCATTTAAATTAGTAAAATGAATTCACTTAAAAAACATTAATTTAAATATCATTTAAATTAATAAAATACTTCATCGACGACGCCCATTCTACCTCGTAAAACGAGCTCCAAATAATGACAATGACAACTAAAGAATACATGTGTCCTATCATCATCGGGTGTTTGTCGGGTTCTCTATAAATTCCAATATCGACGGATACGGGTATCTCTGAGCCCCCACTTTGACCGAGGCTTGGACAAGGCGAAAGTCAAAGTATACCCCAGTCCCTCTCGACCGAGGATTCTTCGGGTCGTTTATAGTCCATTAGACTTGCGTATATAAGCTCACTTGACCATAAGAAGAGATCATACCAAACTTCGTTGGGGTTGACTCTTGCTTCATTTGTGTCGAAATATCATCGTTGGTCATCGACCCATAAATTGCATAAATGGTGGGTTGAGCCTTATCCTTAGGCGCCTACGTATCCGTTTCTGACGGAATCAAACCCGCGTCGTAGTTCGGCCACTGCTGACACTTGCCCAAAGTTTATCATCTGCTGGCGTTTGTCCGAATGGGACGGGACTTTCCGAGGAGGTTGCCGCCGCTTTCATCATTTGCTTTCAGCTACGGAATTCTTCCATTTCATGCTCTTGTATTGAATTGAATTCTTGGTGGACATCATCCTTTACATCTTGGTAATGGTCTCTGAAGCCAACGGCTTGAGCCCCGATTCTGATAATGGCTCTAAAGTCGAAGACTTTAGAGCCCCCAGTTGAAGCATATCCTGCTATATTTGAAACACAAAAACGTACTAGCAATAATCATCACATAAGCACATTTGGATCATCGATCTTAAAATTGGATTATTTGAAAGATTGGGTCATCGACCCGAAAATTGAATTTGAAAATTTTGAATAATTGGGTCATCGACCCGAATTTTGAATTTGACATCACTTGGAATGTTGGGCCATCGACCCGAGGTTTGAAGTTGAAGTATTGGAATGCTGGGTCGTCGACCTAAAATTAAATTTGAATGACTGGGTCATCGACCTGAAATTTGAACAAGTTGAAAATTTTGAATAATTGGGCCATCGACCCAAATTTGAATTTGAAATGAATCACTTGGATGTTGGGTAGTCGACCCAAAATTTGAATTTGAAACGAATCATTTGGATGTTGGGTCGTCGACCCAAAATTTGATTTTGAGCTTTGAGATTTGGACCATCTGTCCATAATTCGCAAAAAGTTTTTGATATTTTGAAATTTTGGCATTTTGAAATTTTCGGCATTTTGAAAATTTTGAAATCAAACCTTGATGGGTGAGCATGAAATACGACACAGACACTCTGTATGACTCGTAAACAACGTGGGCGTAGCCCGCTACCGTAAAACAAAAAGGAAAATAAAATCGTAAGTGTGCACGGGTTTTAATTCAATTATTGACTTGTTGGGGGTAGAAATGTAAATTGGCCATTCTGGCGCCAAAAGATGGCAAATGGGAATCACAAGGTCGTCGAACTTGGGACGGAGATATCGTACGGCATGGGTGTGCTCCCGAGGGCACATGGGAATCAAGATCACTTGACATTGACAAGGTGGATTAAACTCACGGAGCAACAACGTTGGCTTCGCCCAGACACTAAACACGGACTCGTTTTATGAAAGCACTTAGACATCACACATCACTCTTGTTGGGAACATTCTGTCACTCTTCTCCTTGCCTCCTTTCTTTTCAGCGAGTTTCATCATTTCTTGCCACCGCCTTCTTTCTTTTCAGCGGGCTTTTACTATTTTTTCTTCCACGTCTTCTTTCTTTTCAGCGGGTTTTTCATATTTTCTGTTCCCAACACAAACCCACATCTATGTGCCTCAGCATCTTTGCCTAAACCGTTAGATAAAGCTCATTCTGAGACTTGATACTATTCATCTGAACCTATATCCTTATCCTAGCCTACATCGAGTGCTAAGACCGACTCAAACAAAGGTGGCTTCATTTGGACTTGGTTAGGACCCGTAAGAAACCGACAAGATGACAACTTGGTTGATGAGTGGATTGAATCCCTTGTTCATAAGGACTGCCTACGTATTCGCGTGGAGCGAAATCAAATCCGACGTAGTTCGATCAAGGTGCATAAACATGGCATTTTGATTGTGTGTACACACTCGAAGGTTTCACCTAAGGTATCATGTCGTATCCCATTCTAGCCTGTAAGGTACCGTTGAATCCCGTGTCTAGGGTTGGTACAAAAGGTTGTGATTCTTTGGGATGTGAAGCTTGGTAAAAATAAGTTGGAATGGTTAACCATCATTCTGAAGGTTTGTTTTGTGGTGTTATGGCCAAGGGCTATGGCTGCTGATGTGGTTGGAATGGGTGTCTCGGGTTTCATGAACCACGAGTGCAAATGGGTTGAAAAATGATGTGGGTTCAAATTTCCATGTCTGGACCCTAAAGGCTGGGTGTAACAAAACAAGCGGAATAATTCTCAAAATTCCCGACTATCCCTTTGTAACTGTCTCAGGAAGGACTTAGGGGTAAAGAGGTTACTACTTAAGCTTTTGGGCTTCGCCCATTGAACTTCAACTATGGGTACTTGACTTGACTTCTGGCTTCCGTAGCTTCGACATTCAACCAAAAACCTTTTGTAATAACTTCAACATCTTTTTTTCCCTTTTTCTTTTTCTTTCATCTTTTTTTCATTTTTCTTTTTTTCAATTTTTTCTCTTTTTCTCATTTTTTCATTCTTTTTCATCTTTTTTCTCTCTTTGAAAATGATCTTCTATTCATTCTCTTAGTCATAAATGGATACACCTTGAAAACTGGGCTTCGCCAACTAATTTGGGTAAGAACTAACAATTCCTTGTTAGAACAGGTTGATATCTTCTCTCTTCGAGATGGGATGATTTTGTTGGGGATGGGCTTGCCTTCCATCATCGATAGGGAAAACAAGGAGCTAGTCCGGGTTCGTCCTAGAATCATCTAAAAGCTTGTCACAAACACTGGTTCTGGTGGAGGTTTTCTACCGCCAGACATGGAATAGGTAAAGGAATCAAACACGGGATCCTATTGTACCTTACATTTTGAAACGGGACATATTTCTACCCCAGGGATGCCTTTGAGTGTGTTGTGCGTTTTATCATGTTTCGGAATGATTGAGGATTGGAAACAAGACATATTTGTAAACGAAACTGCGACTTTTTTATTGGAATGAGAAATGCTTAACAGACTCGAAGAAACGATTCCTAGGACACATCCTAGGTCATCGCGGAACAAACGACTCAAATTCAAACAAAGAAAGTTCTAGACTCGACTCGACTAAGATAAGAAAACAGATCCCGACTCATAATTTCAAATCTGGTCATGAGCTTTCCCTTGTTCAGCTGTCAGCTTAAATGATCGGTTCTAGTCCTTGATCCCTTTGATGGTCTGCCTCCATCCTGAGGTAGTCCTCTGAGGATCTACGCCAGTGATGAAGGTTGGTGAATCGAATTGTCTTTTATTAACTTCGTTAACGAGAGGAGTACATTCTAGAGCAAGACTCCCGACTTGAATTTCATTCTTCGGGTTTGGCAAGAATTCAAAGCAATCCACAAATATTTTCTCGATAAACACCCCTTTCAAGTGACATGGGCGGATGAGATGGGAACAATCGACATTGTCTTTGACAGAAACAAAGTTGGCGTGATCGCCAAATGGATTGGTGATGTTATTGGGTTTTATGGCTGGGATTGGGAGCGTTCCGTTCTCAATCATGTCTTGAATTTCGTGCTTCAGTCGATAGCACCTTTCAGTATCATGGCCTTTCCCTTGATGAAAGGCACAGTAGGCATTTGGTTTATACCATTTGCCTTGTTGTTCAGCAGGAGGGTCCGGAGTTGGACCAATAGTCTTCAGCTTTCCTTGGGCTATGAGCCTTTGGAGAGCGTATGTATAAGTGCATCCGATATCGGTGAATGCCCTAGGTGTTTGGCGCTGCGACTTCTTCGATTGCCCTTCTAAGAGATTGATGGCTTCATCAATGTGGGCCGTTGCTGGGGCCTTGCCCTTAGATGATGAGGACCCTTGGTACCCTTTCGGCCTTTCAGCCTCTGCCCTTATGACATCATCTTCTACCTTTATCCTGATTCTTATCAATTCTTTGAAAGAGCCAAAATTCTGGTATTTCAGAGCATTGCGGTAAATAGGTCGTAGATTCTTAACGAACTTATCTACCATTTCAACTTCATCAGGCTTCTTGGCTAATTTCACGCTTTCAGCGCGCCATCTTGCAAGGAATTCAGTAAAGCCTTCTTTTTCCTTCTGTGTCATTACTTCCAAAGTCCTTATGTTGGTTTGAATCTCAACATTGTCAGCATAGTGCTTATAGAACTCCACCGTAATATCTTCGAAAGTGGGGAAGTTCTAAAGGTCAAGATTATAGAACCATGCCTTCGGGTGTTCATCCAGAGATTGGGCAAAGATTTCAGAGAGCATGTCAGCAGGTACTCCCTTTAGTGCTAAGTACCCCTTATAGGCCTTAACATGGTGGACTGGATCTTCTGTGCCCTTAAACTTTGGGATGTCAGTGAGTACCATGTTCGTGGGCAACTTATCCTGCATCGGGGCATAGGCCCTAGCATTCTCATAGTGAATGTTCTTCCCCTTGGAGAGTTTCAAACGGTCTTCGATGAACTTGAACCGTTTCTCCGGATCGATCGGAGGTGGAGGGGAATCTTCACCCAGCTTAGATTCGATTGCATCCATTCGGGTCATCATGAGGTTCACGGCCTCAGTGAGCTTGTTAACAGCATCTTCCATTGCTTGACGTCGGGTTTTTGGCGGCCTTTCTACAAGAAAACCCCGTACTGAGTCAATATTTAAAGTAAGAGCCCCTGCACACTTAAGGACACGACCCCAACTTGACTCAAACAAAGACTCGACTTGAGACTGACTAACCAAAGGTTTGACTCACGGTTGGATTTAGACCTTTATTCATTTGGACTCGACAAAACGACACGACCCGAATCATCATAATTCGGTTCTAAACCGGACTCGGTGTGACTAAACCCGTGATTGGACTAACATAGCCCATAGGTTCGTATGAAACGTCCACAATGACCTAGCTTGGACGTTTCTGTGGACTATCCTAGACCAAATGGTCGACCAACATGACTCAAAGCCCAAGAGGTGAGCTCGGGTGACCCAACAGGGTCATGTTCTAGACTCTTAGAACGAAACACACCCGGCCTAACACGGCCATGACCTGGACACGACTTGACGCATTTCATGCTTGGTTGAGGTTCGAGAGGCATTTTGGATTGGTTTTGAAAAAAAAAACGAAAGATTGATTCGAAAATGAGATTTGAAATGGGCAGCATGCCGGCTATAAAAGCTCATTTTGGGCCGAAATTTCTAGTCCTATTTGGGCAGCGTTCCGCGTTTTTAAAACCATGCTATTTTGAAAATAAGTTGTTCAAAAGTTCGGTTTTGAAAAGGACATGGGAATTGTCGAAAATAAAGACTCGGGAAAACACATTGCACATTGTCATTCTCATGTTATAAGGATGTATGCTCCTAGACATCTCTAAGTCTCGGCAAGTCTTCTATAAGAAGGTCTATGCCCTCCATCCTTTTGCGGTCTTATAGAGCAAGGTGTCTTAAGGTAAAGTACCTAGAAGATCGTCCCCACCATCAAGAACCACGCGAGGCGAAGTGGAAGCGAGCAATGTGCAGCTTCGACATAGTGGGACGTCGCCCCCACGCATCACGAAGAAACGCTGGGACGGCCCGGCAAGTCCTTAAGGGTTTATGCATGAATCGTAGCACTATGAGTAATGTTTTACTTTCCAACACTTTCTTTTCAAGTTTCACCTCGGAGGAAAAGACCCTAGAAACACAAAGTGTAACTAGTCCTCTTTTCCCAAATAGAGTCGCCAAATGTGGACAAGGCCCTCGGGAACTGCGTCCGCGGGATCCACATCTGGCATAATCGACTCGAGGTTCTTTCGAATCGAATTAAGACATATTAGAGTCGCCACCAAGTTTTTTGGGAACTTGGAACCGTTCAAGTCAACTTTACACCTTTCATCGAAAAGCATAAAGCCAATCGACTACGAGTGATTAAAGATAAAGACTTGTACCCTATATCACTCGATTTGAATGACTCTCGTAATCCAATGGTATTTAGACGGATCCACAAACCATAGATCTTGAGTAAGGGGTGAGGGTACGTGTTGGGAAGCCCATAAGGACACCCAACCCCGCCCGTCGATAACGGCCTCTACTAAGTCAAGTGTCGGATTTCAAACAAGGTCATAGCTACTACGATGTATGAAATGCAAACGTTGTTTTAACCCTATCATGTGACAACAATTTCTATGTCGTTTTAGATGCAACTAAACTAACTTTGTCAAAGTTGTAATTTAGCATGTGGGTTGATTGATCTAAACAACATACAAACAAACAAACAAGGCTTAAAGGGGAATGGGGGAGCCGTTGGGATCTACCTATTACAAACCAGGCATTTCATGCCGACACAACAATAAATAAATTACAACTCGATCTAATTACAATTGCTACAAACGAGACAATACACGACGCAAAACACACGGCCAATTGGCCTTGAAAACCGTGCACATGAGGGTGGCCCACGGCTCACATGACCCACGGTCCTTGGGTCACTCCTCGTAATGCGTGCTCGCGCTTAATCTCATCGAATTAGACATATGGCTACGCACCAAAGCATGCATTAGCATAAACCGGGCCATGTTGCTTTAAACAACATGCGGTTTACTACGCTCCTACAAGCATTGGGGAACAACCGTCTAACCAAACAAGACTAAGGTTTTTAGAAATCATTTGACTCGATAAAAGAAAACAAACTTGAAATATTACAACTCGATAAACCAACAATAAATTACAAACAATGAAACAACGAGAAAACAAACGGCATAAAACAAAAACGAGAAAGGTACGAAAAACGGCCACCACACGGCCCTAACCAACGGCCAAGATAAGGTTAACCTAGTTCCTAAGTTAGATTCATTGATTAGATCGAATGATTGCAAGACAAATTAGAAAACGAGTAAAAAAGACGATGATGATTGATTGTCGCATGAGGGTGCATTCTACACGGCCTAAAGGGTCTAATTAGGTCAAATTCGCTAATTAATTTAACTCATCGAGTGTCAATAAGAAGGTGCTAATCACGCACTCTTATACTAGCGAGAAATTAGGTGAAAGAAGGAGATGCATTCAATTATTTACAGAATTGTTAGTTGATTTTACAACTTACGTCGAAGCCACCTATCATGTCTAATTAGGTTATTAAATTAAATTAAAGTCATCTAAATACGTCATAGGTTAACAATCAGAGGTTAAACTAACATGCAACGGGTCCTAGGGTCCATCGATTTGGCGAAAACAAAGAAGGGGGTCGAAAGCGATGAAAGTTAGACAACTCGTTTTATTTATGCCCTACCTTGAACACGAGGATATGTAAATGAGACGGGGGTGTACGACCGACAGAAGGAGCGGTTTCTTTTTCCATCTCAAGTCAACGCGGGTGTTCATGGTGGTACTTTAACTCATACTCGGACTAACTAGTTTCATAGTTAAATTAAAACAAACGATAAACAAAACGAAAACAAACAAAAAACAAACTATAAAAAGAGCATAAGAAAACGAAATAAAAAGAGAAAAAAAAAGGGGATTAGATGCACCCTCAACCTACATGTATCGTTGACACCGTCTTGGGTCGTAATCGATGGTAGATTTTATCTCGAGAGGCCGTCGTCGACGAAGAATAAAGCAAACACGCGTTTTGGAAACTTTCTGGACAGCAATTTTCAAACAGTGATATCTCCCTCGTTTCACGACGAAAATTCGATTTAAAAGATGTTTTGGAAACTAGAAAGAGAGGAGAACAGGGATCTTAAAGCAACCCCTGCTCGTCCTGGGTTATTGGGCACGAAAAACGAGCACAAACAGAACTGGACAGACAAGAAGAAACCGCGAAAACAGAGTGTTATTTCACTCTGTTTTTCGAGGGATTTCGTGTACTCTCAAGGGCAATTTGGCTCGTAAATCTTTGTCTAATGTGTAGATGGATGTTATGTGGTTAATTAGGAACAAGAAACTCAAATTTTTATGGAGATTTGATGGAGGAACGAATGGGTTTTCGAAGAGGACACACAAACAGTTTCAGTTTGTGTGTCGGTTTGGTTTAGGGTTTTTGAAGGATGTTTAGGGTTTGTTTCTGAGGTTTAAAGCTTGTGAGTGATGGTTGGATGTATGGAGAACTTAGAGGCATGAATGTATGGTGAAGGGGTGGTATTTATAAGGAGTTAAAGTAGGGCAAAAGAGAGGGAGGAGCAATCGGGCTTCATGAACATAGCTGCTGTCCAGCAGCTTTTGGGGGGTTTTCTAGGGTTCGTTTGGGGGTTTTTCTTGGTGATTAAGGTAAGGTAATATGGGTAGGATATTAGGGTATGGGTTAGGGTTAATGGGTACGGGTCTTGGTAGTGTTTGGAGCGGGTTTGGGCTCGGGAATTGAGCTGCCAAAACAGGGGCTGCTCGGTTTGGTGCGGGCTGTTTGGGGCTTGTTTTGGACGAGAGTTTGGGCCGTGGTTGGGGTGTTCGAACAAGGGTGGATGGGTATTGGCTTAGGTGGGTTAGTGTACTCGATATTCGTGCCAATTCGCAAAAGAAACGGGCTCAAAAACCGAGCTAAAATCGAGCTCAAAAACACACGGTTGAAACGAGTTTTCTTCGCTTTTAAAATCGATTTTTCAAATCAATTAACCCATTAAAATAAATGACTTTTCAAATCAAATATATTCATAAAATGATTTTTCAAATCAAATATTTATTTTATTTTCAATAAAATAAACTTGAGAAAATAAATTCTAAAAAAGCTTTAATTTAAATATCATTTAAATTAGTAAAATGAATTCACTTAAAAAACATTAATTTAAATATCATTTAAATTAATAAAATACTTCATCGACGACGCCCATTCTACCTCGTAAAACGAGCTCCAAATAATGACAATGACAACTAAAGAATACATGTGTCCTATCATCATCGGGTGTTTGTCGGGTTCTCTATAAATTCCAATATCGACGGATACGGGTATCTACATTACAATTCACTTAAAGGTTCAATACCAACATCATAGAACAGAGAGTTTTATGTACCAAAAAAAAAGAGAACAGAGAGAGTTTGGATAGACTCTAAAACTTATAGCCACCAAGTAGTTGAACCAAGAAGGACGACTTGGACCTTGGTGCAACCGCTAGCTGGCCTTCAGATTCACCATCGAGTGTCCAACCGCAAGATAGGTTGTCATTAAAGGAAATCCATCTCGGATGAGATTGGTTAACGGTTGGGTTTAGACTTGACTTCCGCTTCCAAGATATTTTCCCCGTGAAAGTGGTTGTCGCCATGAGGGTACTATTTGAGATAACTCCCAAATAGGGTGAAGTTGTGATGATAGGGCAAAATTGAGTACCGACTTTCACTAGTAAATGGACAGAGTTTATTCCCCAATACGAAGCAACACTCAATCGGAGATGAGTTGGGAGATTATCAGATCTTTGCAAGAGGGTGAAGTGAGCTGTTGTGAAGGTTGTGATTCAGCCTGCTGTAGATACAAACTCAATGGAGTTGAGTTCAAAGTGAGGTATCCACCTCACAGGACATACACCAAGTTTATGATCATAGGAGTTGTCATGGGTTACACCGAGTTTTTGTTCATAGGTGTTGTCATGGCTACTGATGCATGTAATCTTCTTGGGTCTTCTTGGTGGTCTTGGGTCAACAGCAGGACAATAATTTTTGTAATCATGACACCAAAAGATATAATCATCGGTAACACACTCCCTCACCATGTATTCCTTGAGCCATATCCTTAAAAGAAACCCAAATGGAGGAGACGGTGGAGGAGGGTTGACTCCACCAACAGCATAAGCCATGTCACCATTGCTGTCCGTGATCATTATCGTGTAAGGAAACACGATTACCCGAACCCTCTCCAACACATCCATGTAATCGTCGAAATTTACCCTTAAAGCAAGTGTACCTAATGTTCCCATTGGTCGCCCTTCAGGCGTGTACTCCGTGGGACCATCATCCCAATCCCATCCAAATCGGTAAACAACCACACTTACAATGCGGACTGAGATGTGGTTCGGTATCGAATAAGAAGGCAGTTTCTCCATTACAGCAAGCCAAGAATTTACCTCCTGCCTGGGTATGAATGCCATTGGAACATAAGCCATGTCTCTTTCATCATTGTCCAACCTAAAGACAATTCGCTCCACAACAATGTAGTCCCTCCATTGTGTCGGGCAAGGCAGGCCATGATGACCCTCCTTGGCTACTGGTAAGTTTTTTTCTCGAGGACTTTCAACTGAGGCAATGGCAAAGAATACCACAAACAGAAAAAACTGAGGAAGCACTCCAATACGGAACCTATAGAAAATCATACAAAATGTTAGTAATAGTTTAGCTATTTTGTAACTACTGCTTTGTATATAATACTGTGATAGTCTTGTATATATTTGATCAGTATATAATTCTCATCATCATTACCTAAAACAACAGTATAATATCACAGATTCACAGCTACAAAGCAAGAAAAGCAATACACCTCCCATTAATTTCTCATCAACATCATTGCACAGCAAAGAAAAAAGATGTTCACATAATTGATGATTCTAGCAATCAACAATATCATTCCTGTTCCGGGTGTAATTCCAGAGCAAGTATCGTTACCACCCGTGGCTTGTAGAATAATGTCTTGAGTTGGATTGTTCTTGCCTTTCTCGTTCCTCTCGGCCTCTCCTGCAACAATGAACGAACTGAGGGCTTGGCTTTGTGCCAAGCGTACTCACTCCGACGCTCAAGTCAGTAAACTTAAAGGATTAAGTTGTGTTACTTGGCTAGGTATGTATTGTAGAGAGATAAGGAAGATATTACCAGATGAATAGTGTATTTAGATTCAGTTGTGGGATCCTTTCCTCAATGAAGGTTGAGGAGTATTTATAGGCTTTCACCTTTTGTCACGTAGTGGCCAAGTGGCCAAGTGGCTAGCAGGTGGAAAGACTGATCTACCCCTTGGCCGAGGGACCTATGGCAGGCCGGCGGGCCATGTTGACTCACCGCCGAGGGGTCTTGGATATGAGTACGCGGGTATGTGTCCCGGCTGGCAGGTTGTCACGCCGAGACCCGGGGCTAACAGCCGATGGGCGATCGGCTAGGCATCTAAGTCGTTGACTTGCTGTGGATATCTTTGACCTTGTTCAATGTGTTGACTTGGTCGGTCGGTGCGAATATGCCCCATCAATTTGCCCCCAGCGTAGTCTATGCCGTGGTATGGGCTCCGATGTACGTTTGAGCGTATATTCTGCGCAAGTAATTTGTAAAAAATGTTCTGCATCGGCTTCTTCTGCGGCGGCTTCTTTTACCTCGGCCTGGTCTACCCTAGGCCGTACCATATCCCCCCTCCACATGGATGCGTAAAGGGTATCCGATGTGGAAAAGAAAGTGACGCTGGCCGAGACCAGGGTTGAGAGTGCCGGTTGTTTTTTATTGCCCCCGGCCGGCGCTACCTAGCTTGGTTGATCGAGTGGCCGGCGGAGAACAGATGCTTGGGAATTTGTTGAGGAAGGTGAATAGGCGGAGAGATATGAATGGGCGTGTTGGAGACGCTTGGTCACTGTTGCATTGATTGACGTCTAACTGTTGCAACGATTGACATCCCGTGGTTGCATGTCCGACACGTGTCTGCACGCTGATTGGATGACGTTTCATGGGCTGTTCGCTGATTGGTCCTTCTTTATGGGCTTTTCCCTATAAATAGGGCAGTTATTCCGTGATTTTGGCCACCAATTTCAGTTTCTCAAATTTTTCTCCAAAATCTTCATCTTTCTAAACTTTCAAGAGCTTCCTTTTCTTCCAATCTTGAGTCTTTGATCCGTGAGTGTTTTTCTTCGAGGTAAACAAACAAATTTTTCTTTTATCTTGCTAGTATTTTGTTGTGACCATGTCTTCCGCTGATGCTGGACCTAGTAAACCTGCGTCGGAGGGCCCTAGGTCTCCTTCTCCTGAAGTTGATCCTCAAATTCTGGAGGGATGGGAGGATGATGATTCTTATGGTGATTTTGGTGATGATTTCGGTGATGATGCGGAAAGTGCTCGTCCCAAAGAGAGGAGGCAGTACATTATGGATCACGGTGACGTCTGTAAGGCAAGCGTTGACCGAGCTTGGACCCATAAGTTGGCCAGTTGTTCTGGTGAGAAGTTTTTTGAGGGCCACTTTTTCTTTGGCAGGGGATACAAGATTGTCATCCCTGAGGAGGGTCAGGCCGTTTGTTGCCCTCCACCGGGCCATACCGGTGTATATATGCGACACTTGGAGTACGGGCTCCGGTTTCCGCTGAACGAGTACGTCATGGCTATCATCAAAGCTATGAACGTCGCTGTGGCCCAACTGCATCCGTTGGCCATGAGGACGATAGTCGGCTTTGTGTGGCTTTGCCTCTTCAAGGGGGAGGCCCCGACGGTGAATTTATTCCGCCGGCTGCATTATCTCCAGCCGTCAATCTCTGGCCGCGTCGGTTGGTACAGTGTGCACATGGAGAAGGGTTATGTCTCTGTTGACAAACTTACTTCTTGCAAAGACTGGAGAGATCGGTGGGTGTACGTTAAGGTGCCGGATGACTATCCGCTGCCCCGCTGCTTCCAGCACCAAGTTAACTTGCGGTGTGAGACTAAGGCGGAACATGACAGATGGGTCTCCCGGAAAAAACTCAAGATGGATGCCAGCAGGGTCTCTCTTAGGGAGGATGAGAGGTCGCGATGAGGCTCTTTGAGGCGGACAAGAGTGGGGTGCCGAAAAGATGGATTCCCCAACGCAGATCATTCTTCGGGATGAGCCGCTCTGCCATGTCGGCCTCATACCTACCCTTAGCACACAGGTGAGTAGGGTCGGTATGAGGCCCATCACCGCTGTCAATGTTCCTGTTCTTCGAACTCCGATTTAATTCCTCTATTTAATTCTTGCTTTGTTTCCTTCGCAGACCACTTTGGACCGGATTTGTCTGAGGATATCCTCCGGAGAATGGGGCTGCACAGAGACAAAACCGTTGCTAACTTGCATCCCAAAGCTCTGGCCCACGACCGCAGAACGTCGCCGAATGATCTTATGGACCAGCAGCTGAAACGCTTGAATGTGGTGGAGGCCCAGGCGAAGGTTGTTAGTAATATGCCGCGCCATACGCGAAAAACAAATCCTTCGGCGATGATGGCGTCGACATCGGCTCCGCCTTCCTCCCCCTCCGTACAGAAGGAGACGGTGGAAGTCGTTTATATCTCCAATGGCGATGATTCCGGTGAGGAAGAGGGGTCTCCCCTTGTCCGTAAAAGAAAGCAGACAGCCTTTACCGCTGCCGTTGCTTCTGCTGCTGACGAGGAAATGCGCCCTTCGGCCAAGAAGGCCAAGCACGGTATTGATCTATTCGGTGGCTCAGATTTAGCTTGGTTCATCAGCGCGCGATGACAGCTCTTCGGCATGCCTATGTATGTTGATATCGATGCCCCTTTTTTTTTTTTTTTTTAAAAAAATTTGTAGATCGGCCCGTCGGGCGCCGCTCTTGTTGAGCGAAGAAACGGAGGAGAACCCGCGCAGTCGGTGATCATAGCGTCGCTACTGACTCTTCATCCCAGAAGGTTTCCCTTTCCCGTCCGCAGGCTGGTGATCATGACGTTGCCACTGGCTCTTCATCTCAGCTTGTGGCGGAAGGCGCGAGGTTGATTAAGAGACTGGCGAGGTGGAACGAGCTGACCGGTGCTCGTATCATGGAGCAGGAGAAGGCCGTGGCTCAATCCGCTTTTGAGCTTAATGCCACTAAGAAGGTGGCCACGAAGGCGAAGCTGGATCTTCTCAATGAGCAGAGGCTTCGGGGGGAGGCCGAGAAGGCGCTCTTGGCTGAGAGAAAGCTCAGGGAGGACGCTGAAAAGGAGGTCCTTGCTGAGAGGGCCAAGGCCGAGACTTCTGCGGCCGAAGTTGAAAAGCTGCTGGCGAAGTGTGACCTCGTTCAGAGGCACGCCGACCTCTATCTCCAGCAGAGGAATGAATTCGAGGAACGGTTTCGAGATCCAGGGGAAGGTGATTCGGAGCAAGGAGGCCATCATCAGGCAGAAGGAGGACGACATTGAGATGCTCCAAACCAAAATGCTCCCTGACATGTGCTCCGAATTCCGGGATCTGGCCGAAGCAGCTGCCAAGGAAGTAATTGAGGAGCTCTTTCCTCTTAAAGGTTCCTTTCCGTGGAGCAAATTCGACGAGCTGTTTGACGACAAGCTCGAAGCTAAGGAGAAGGTCGTGGAGGAGGGGGTCAAGGAGGCGGTGAGGGTGAAGATAGAGCAGGAGGCGGCCGAGGAGGCAGCAGCCCTTGCTGAGAGGGCGAAGACGGCCAATGAGGAGGCCAAGAGAATGAGGGAAGCTGAGGCTGCCGAGGCAAAGGCTGATGCTGCCAGGAAAGCCGCTGGATTGCCCACCGAAGGAGACGCTACTACCGTTGCTGATGGCGAGCAGCAACAGACATAGGGAGATGATGTCTGTACCCTTTTGCCTTTCCGTCTTTGTATTTTGTACAACTTTGGCGGGTTGTCCTTTGGCTGACCCTTATGGGGACGGCCGTCGTTTGTATTTCTTGTAATTTGTTGAACACATTTAATAAGAGCTCGTTTCTTCTGCCTCCGGCTTGGCCGAGGTCTTTACCTCATTCCCTTTTCCTTGTGCTAATAGTTGAGCATCTCAATCTGTACTTAACGTTTCACTTTGTCTCTGGCTCGGCCGAGGTCTTTTCTCATCCTTGTCTGAGTTTTTTTTTTTTATTAATTGGGCGTCTCTTCTGTTTCCGCCTTGGCTCGGTCGAGGCAGTCTTAGAGTGCGTTCCTCAACCGTGCAACGCTTCTAAGGCGTTTTGATCGCTTTGCGAGTATCAACTGCGCTGGTCGTGACCGTCGAGGTATTTATTTCCTGAGGGTGATTGCCATTCTTGCCGGTGTGACGGTGTCAGCCGGTGAGTGCTCCTTGTTACTGACTGCCGCTCTTGTCGGTGTGACAGTGTGAGCTGGCGTCTACCTCTTGGGGCGACTGCCGTAGCGTCTACTACTTGGGGTGACTGCGACGGCGCCTATTTCTTGGAGGAGACTGTCGCTCTTGTCGGTGTGACAGTGTGAGCCGGCGTCTATTTCTCGATAGCGTCTAACGTGGCGTCTACCACTTGGAGTGACTGCTGCGGCGTCTACCTCTTGGGGCGACTGCCGTAGCGTCTACTACTTGGGGTGACTGCGACGGCGCCTATTTCTTGGAGGAGACTGCCGCTCTTGTCAGTGTGACAGTGTGAGACGGCGTCTTATTTCTTGATGAGCGTCTAACGTGGCGTCTACCACTTGGAGTGACTGCGACGGCGCCTGCTTCTTCTTGACGACTGCCGCTCTTGTCGATGTGACAGTGTGAGCCGGCGTCTGCTTCTTGATATAGACTGCTCTCTTGTCGGTGTGACAAAGTGTGAGCCGCGTCTGTTCTTGATAGGGACTAACGTGGCGTCTACCACTTGGAGTGATAACTGCGCGTCTACCTCTTGGGCGGCTAGCCGTAGCGTCTACTACTTGGGGTGACTGCGACGGCGCCTATTTCTTGGAGGAGACTGCCGCTCTTGTCGGTGTGACAGTGTGAGCCGGCGTCTATTTCTTGATAGCATATAACGTGGCGTCTACCACTTGGAGTGATCTAACTGCGGCGTCTACCTCTTGGGCGGCTAGTAGCGTCTACTACTGGGGTGACTGCGACGCGCCTATTTCTTGGAGGAGACTCGCCGCTCTTGTCGGTGTGACGGTGAGCCGCGTCTATTTCTCGATAGCGTCTAACGTGGCGTCTACCACTTGGAGTGACTGCTGCGGCGTCTACCTCTTGGGCGGCGCCGTAGCGTCTACTACTGGGGTGACTGCGACGGCGCCTATTTCTTGGAGGAGACTGCCGCTCTTGTCAGTGTGACAGTGTGAGACGGCGTCTTATTTCTTGATGAGCGTCTAACGTGGCGTCTACCACTTGGAGTGACTGCGACGGCGTCTACCTCTTGGGGTGACTACCGTGGCGTCTACTACTTGGGGTGACTCCGACGGCGCCTGCCTCTTCATGGAGACTACCGCTCTTGTCAGTGTGAGACGGCGTCTTATTTCTTGATGACAGCCGTGGCGTCTACCACTTGGAGTGACTGCGACGGCGTCTACCTCTTGGGGTGACTGCCGTGGCGTCTACTACTTGGGGTGACTGCGACGGCGCCTGCTTCTTCATGGAGACTACCGCTCTTGTCAGTGTGAGACGACGTCTGCTTATTGATAGAGACTGCCGCTCTTGTCGGTATGACAGTGCGAGCCGGCGTCTGCTGCTTCCTAGTGACCATGGGGAGAATGAACGTTTTGATGGAAGACTTGGACGATTTTTCATTAGATAAAAACATGCGTCGGGGTGCCCACAGCTGTTTTGGACACCTCCGCCGCTACACAGAGTTTTCCCGAGATTACCAGTGTCCTAACAGTTTATCAAAGGCACACCTTCCCGGTCAGCCGCTAGCTACATCCATGAGGTCGCCCTCCTGTTGTAAGGATAGACTTTTCCCTTTCTCTGATTTCTTTGCTACTTTGAGGGATTGCATGTTGCATCCTCTGGCAGCTATCTGGACGTTGACCACTTCATCATTCTCGTCTTTGGAGACGAGCTTATGCGCTTCCCCCCGGTCCGAGACATACATCAGTGTTAGGGCCCGGATAGACATCACTGCGTCAGCCTCGCTCAGGGTGATTCGGCCTATGAGAACGTTGTAGGCGGACGAGCCGTCAATGACCACGAACTCAGCTAGGACATTTTTAGCCGCATTCTTTTCGCCGAACGTTACGGAGTCCGATTGATCCTAGTGGTACCAGTAGCCGCCCCGGAGAAGTCGTATAGTGGGTTGGTGCGGGGGCTCAAGTCCTTGACTTTCGGCCGAGGCCGAGGAAGCACTCCACGAACATGATGTTCGTATACGCGCGCTGTGTCAATCGGCACCTTTTGACCAGGTGGTTGGATATGTCCAAATTGACTACAAGTGGGTCGCTGTGAGGAGCGATGACTCCTTCGTAGTCCTTCCTTCCAATGGTTATATCGGGGATGTTGGAAGCGGGGATCGCTGTGTTGGGCACAAAGTTGATGGCCTGATATAGCTCGTTCAGGTGCCGTTTGTGCCCATGAGCGGACCCTCCGTTCTCGTTGCCCCCGATGACAACATGAATCACTCCTATCCGTTCAAGACGGATTTCTTACCCGAACCGTCGGCGTCGGTCTTTTGGCTTTTGGCAACGTACTTGCCGAGGCTCCCCTTCCGGATCAGCTCTTCAATGGCATTCTTCAGATGCCGGCAGTCGTTGGTTAGATGGCCGGTGTGGCCGTGGTACTCACAGTACTGGCTCGTGTCGCCGTCACTTTTTGGCTTGGGGGTCTCTCCCACTTCTGGCCCTCGTTTTTGCTCAGGGCGAAGACCTCGGCGGCTGATACGACGAGAGGGGTTTTCTCACTATACCGCCTCTGGTGGTATGTTCCTGAACTCCAACCGGCGCCCACCGAGTCCTGTTTCCTGGCGGATCTGTCCGACCGTGACCTATTACTCTTCTTTTCTGAGTGCTCGGCCTCACTGGGACCTACCCAGGTCTTGTGATAGTCTTCTACCTTGATGGCTTGGTCAGCCAACTTTCTGGCGGCATCCAAACCTAGGCCTCCGCACTTGATGAGCTCATTTTTTAAATCTCCCCTTGGGAGGCCCTTCATCAGCGCGAAGGCCGCCAGTTCGGGATTGATTTCTCGAATCTGCTGGACCTTTCCGTCGAACCTTTTCACGTAGCTTCGCAGAGACTCGCCCCCCTCCTGTTTGATAGTTAGGAGGTCCGATGTCTCCACGGCCCTTCTCTTGTTGCAAGAGTACTGGGCTAGAAAGGCGTCCCTTAGGTCGGCGCAATAGTATACCGAGCCGTCGGGAAGCCCCTTGTACCAACCTTGAGCCATCCCATGCAGAGTTGTTGGGAAAACTCGGCACCAGACCTCATCGGGCTGCTCCCATACCGACATGTAAGACTCGAAAGCCTCAGCGTGGTCGGCTGGATCACTATCTCCCTTGTATGATAGAGGTGGCAACTTGAGCTTAGTTGGCACCTGGACTTCTAGGACGTAGGCGCTGAGGGGCTGTCTGACCACGTGCCGAACGACACGCGGCGATCGGCTCCTCGCATTCCTAATCCGGCTCCCCCCTCGTAGCGGGAAGGACTCCTTCTTCGACTCGGACTTCTCCTCCAACTCTGCTGAGTCGGACTCCTCTGGCTCCTTTGGGGTAAGCCTCGTTCGTGTTGCGGGGACACTGTCCTCCCATGAGTGTGGGAAGGACTTAGGTCTACCGCGCCCACTTTGGGCTCCCCCGGCGACTTGACTGGGTCAGCTTCTCCTAGTGCTCCGTTCAAATTTCTCGGAGTCACGTTTTGGGCCCTGGTCTCCTGGACGGTTTCCGCCGCTCTTGTCGGCGTGACAGTGTGAGCAGGCGTATTACTGATTAGGTCCAGGAGCATTTTCAGTTTTGCTACGTCAACCACATGTCCCATGATGGTGACCTGGTTGGCTGGCAGCGGCGTGTCGGGTATTGTTGGCATCCCGAACTCTGGTTGGATTACTCCGCCGGTGGAGGGCTGCACGACTCCAGAATTGTTGAAAGTGTCATCTTGGTAGAATGCGGTTTCGTCGGTCACGACTGCGTCTTGTTGTTTCGACATCTTCTTAGCTTTTTGGGTGGGTTTTTGTTTTTTTTTTTTTGTTTGGGAATGAATGTGACTAGCTTCTAGTGTCTTTTCCCACAGACGGCGCCAATTGTTCCGGGTGTAATTCCAGAGCAAGTATCGTTACCACCCGTGGCTTGTAGAATAATGTCTTGAGTTGGATTGTTCTTGCCTTTCTCGTTCCTCTCGGCCTCTCCTGCAACAATGAACGAACTGAGGGCTTGGCTTTGTGCCAAGCGTACTCACTCCGACGCTCAAGTCAGTAAACTTAAAGGATTAAGTTGTGTTACTTGGCTAGGTATGTATTGTAGAGAGATAAGGAAGATATTACCAGATGAATAGTGTATTTAGATTCAGTTGTGGGATCCTTTCCTCAATGAAGGTTGAGGAGTATTTATAGGCTTTCACCTTTTGTCACGTAGTGGCCAAGTGGCCAAGTGGCTAGCAGGTGGAAAGACTGATCTACCCCTCGGCCGAGGGACCTATGGCAGGCCGGCGGGCCATGTTGACTCACCGCCGAGAGGTCTTGGATATGAGTACGCGGGTATGTGTCCCGGCTGGCAGGTTGTCACGCCGAGACCCAGGCTAACAGGCCGATGGGCTGCATCGGCTAGGCTGTCTAAGTCGTTGACTTGCTGTGGATATCTTTGACCTTGTTCAATGTGTTGACTTGGTCAGCGGTGCAGAATATGCCCCATCAATTCCAATCCCACCAATACTGCCGCCAATCAAGCTACTCATTCTACCAATCATTCTACTATTAACTAAGATCATACAATTAGCATATATGTTACTGTATTTTACCCTTTCCCCTTAACTCGAGTGCAGCAAAATCATAGTATTCACATTGTACACTTGTGTATAAAATACCTGACTGTTGCATAATGTAATATCATCAAAAAAACATTCTTCCCTTTTACACGTTGATTTTGTACTACAATCCACATACAAATACATAGAAATTGCAAAAAAGTTCACATTGACATTACAAACTAAAATTTCACAGACATTACACACTTGTAAATTGTGTAATTAAGCCAAATCAATGTACAATTCTCATCCTTACGGATCACACTAGTAAAATATCACAAATACAAAGCAGGAAAAAAACGTTATTAAACCTCATATCAATTTCTCTCAAACATCATCGCGACGCGACAAAAAAACACGAAAAATCCATGTACAAACACATTGCAAATCATTAAGAGGACGAGTATGTATACTCCACAAAAAAAAATCAACCTCATTCAGTTGAATACAATGATTTCCAAAGATATGATGGAGTAAAGAAACAAGGCGATGAGACCGGGGATGAGACTCTATTTGGGATATATGTTTCACAATTCACACTGGTCAGGTGGTTCCCATTGCTAATGCATTCCACCATTACTTTCTAATAAACCGTAGCAAACTTATTGGCGTAATAGCAACTTAAATGTGTAGTAATCAGAGTTACTATTGATAATCGATGATTTCCCTACAAGAAATCAATCCTTACATTCTTGTTTACTTCGCCAAAACAAGGGATACATCCGAATGTGCAGGTTTTATAGGTTTTGAAAGAAGATTCAACCTAACCTGGTTATTTCGGTTTCGACAAGAGTTATAAACATTCTATAAAACAGCTGAATTTGAGTCTATTTGGCCAATACCTGTAACTTTTAAGGACAACAATGGTTCTTAGGTTCTGAGGTTACTCACATTTCTTTTGTAGCTACTACTCCCACTACTACAGATACAGGCTATAAAACCGTTGTTATATAAAAAAGCGGACGTTGTTAAAGTGTCCGTTGTAAAAGGTTTTAACAACGATTGGTTTTTCTAAGTAACCCGTTGTGAAAACTTTTAACAACGGTTGGTTTTTCTAAGTAACCCATTGTGAAAACTATTAACAACGGTTTAAAGTAGAAAAAACCGTTGTGGAAAGTGTGACTAAATTTTGGTGGGAAAGTTATAACAACGGTTACAGTAGAAAAAACTGTTGTTATAACTAAAGACAACGGTGTTGATTTTTTTTTTAAAAAAAAAAATTAAATTATATATTACTAGATGCATGCATTATTACTGCCCCTTATAATTCCGATGCAGCATGCATTATTACTGCCAAATCCCTGCATATGAAAGGACAATATATGGAATGAGAAGGGTTATAAGATTTGAAGCAGATATGATGGCACAACTTCCTAAACATATATTAATTAAAAAATAACTCAAACGACACATTACTAAGTATAAATTCATGCATTATCTCAATAACCATTCCATTATCTCACTATCTCCAAACCCTAAACTGCTAAAACAAACTCCAAAACCTAAATCTTTCAAACAAACTCCAAACTTCCTTCAACAATGAATGATACCATCCGTAAGACATGCATTATGACCGAGTACAACAAGAGTTTCATCCGCCGGTTGCTCGAAATCGAGATGAGGTACATGAGCTACCTTGAGGACGCTCGGATCGCACTCAAGGATGCCAAAAAAAAGGCTTGACAGAGCAACAATTGTTGCAGCTATATGACGATATAGCAACTGCTGAACGAAACCTCCAAATAGCAAAGAATCGCATTTTTAGCAATGTAATTCGTTTTTTTATGTATTTATATATATATATATATATATATATATATATATATATATATATATATATATATATATATATATATATATATATATATATATATATATATAGAGAGAGAGAGAGAGAGAGAGAGAGAAAGAGATTGGATTTGGTGATTTTGGTTCTTATGGTGAGTTGTGAGTTGGGGGAATCTCAGCCACTAGATTATATTAGAGATGAGTGGCCAACATCAAATCTTACATGTCATATAAAACCATTATCATTTACTTATTTTCTCTTTTTTCTAATGTTACTTTTTTTTTTACTTTAATTTTTTTTTTTCTCTTTTTTTTACCTCATGTTATTATGCTTTTTTTTACCACTTTGATTTTTGTTTTCTCTTATGTTTTTCTTTAATTTACTCATTATGTTACCTTTTTTTCTTTTTCTTTTAGTACCGGATTTTTTTTTACTTGAAATTTTTTTTACTCTTATTTTTTTTATCTCGTGTTATTATGCTATTATTGTGCTTTTTTTTACCTGGATTTTTTTACGACTTTAATTTTTTTTTTCTCTTTTTTTTTTACCACATGTTATTGTGCTATTATTGTTATTCCGCTGTTATTGTGATGTTATTCTGCTGTTACTTTGATTTTTTTTACGATTTTGATTTTTTTTTATTTTTTTTTTACCATATGTTATTGTGCTGTTATTGTTATTCCGCTATTATTGTGATGTTATTCTGCTGTTACAATGATTTTTTTTGCGACTTTGATTTTTTTTTTTACCACGTGTTATTGTGCTGTTATTCTAGTGTTATTCTGCTGTTATTCCGGTGTCACTTTGATTTTTTTTTACTACTTTGATTTTTTTACTACTTTGATTTTTTTACTCTTTTTTTTACTGATTGTTATTGTGCTGTTATTATGGTGTTATTGTGATGTTATTCCGGTGCCACTTTGATTTTTTTTACGACTTTGATTTTTTTTTTTTACCACGTGTTATTGTGTTGTTATTCTACTGTTATTTTGCTGTTATTGTGATGTTATTCCGGTGTTACTTTGATTTTTTTACTACTTTGATTTTTTTTACTCTCACCCTCCTGTTATTCTACTGTTATTTTGCTTCCGTGAACTCCATCTCGTCCATTTCTTCTCCAGTGTACCAATGCAAGAAAGCCTTACGCCTGAACATTGCTGTAAACTGTTCGCTCACCCTCCTGAACATCTCCTGGATAGATGTCGAGTTCCCTACAAATGTGGAAGCCATCGTAAGACCTATTGGCGGGATATCACACACACTTGATTTCACATTGTTGGGGATCCACTCAACAAAGTAGGATGAGTACGGATCAAACTCCATTAATTCATTAATTCAATCACTAATTCATTAATTCCATTGTTTTCCATCCGCACTATGAATTTAAGACTATTCAGAGTAAAATAGCAAAATGCTTATCATTGCCCTCATTATCTCCTCACACCTAGACATAGCAACCTTACCAAGCCAGAATGACCAAGATGCAAACTGAAAATCAGATATGGCCCAAATCCTGCAACATCTTTTTTCTCTAAATGCTTAGTAATAAAAACGGGAAACCCAAATATGACACCGTGTGACAACCCAGATATGACACCAAGTGACAACCCAGATCCGACTAAAGCTTTGTTAGACCTGAAATTGATCCGACCCAATTGGAAATCACCTAAGTCGGAATCGAAACCAACCCACCATGGCTGCCACCGTCACTTCATTAACCTCCAATAAAACAATCAACGCAGCAGCCCAGATGCGAGCTCGAATATAAATACGGATTACAATTAGTATTAGAACTATTTTTGTGTTGATTTAGTGATTTTGCTTTGATTGTTTGATCCGATGCATCAAAACAAATTTGACATAATTGGAATTTGTATTGATTTGATTCTATAATGATTAAACTGCAATTCTTATGGTTTAATCGCATGATTTTGGGGTTTGTTTTTGGATTTTTCTTGGTTTAGAGATAAGTCAGAGAGAAGTGGGTATTTGACTTTTTTTTGTCAGTGACAGCGTTCTATTTATTATTATTACGGAGATTTAATCTCAGCCCTTTATTTCCACTTATCCAATGGATGAGATTTCCAAACTCACAACTCACCGTAAGAAACAAACTCACGAGATCCCGCCTCTATATATATATATATATATATATATATGAATTAATTAATTAATTTTATTATGCATTTCTCTCCATCATCTTCTTCTTTGTTTTATTTTATTTAATTTGTTTTACAAGCTAATAAACGCAGAAAAACAACAGTGACAAAACTAATTAAGCGAATAATACTTAGAGAAAGAACATAATGATCGATAAAAACACATGCAAATGAAATAATTAGAGAAAGAAAATAATGACTGAGATGACAAAACCTAAATTAAACCATGCATATTTACCTGATAATTAGAGAAAGTAAGAGACGATGACAACAACAGTGACGACGAGATGATAAAGCAACGATGAGAAAGAGAGAAAGAGACGATGAGAAAGTGTGTGTTTGTGTTTGTGTATGTTTGTGTTTGTGTTAGGTTTGTGGTTGTGGTTGTAGCTGATCTGTGTTTGTGTGGTTTATATTATGGAAAGTATTGACAACGGTTTTTACACATAAACCCGTTGTCATTAGAGATTATATTAACAACGGTTATTAAGAAAACCGTTGTTAAAAAGTATTAACAACGGGTTTTTAGTATAACCGTTGTAATTATTTTTCACTAACTTTGCGCCAAATTATTAACAACGGTTATAATGTATTACAGAGTAAACTGTTGTTATTAGTTTTTATATTAACAACGGTTGTGCAAGTTTGACCCGTTGTTAAAACCAATAACAACGGTTAACAACACATAACTGTTGTAATTAAGTTTAGTAAAATTCGCGCCATCCATTCTACAACGTCTTATGGTGATTTTCGTGAATAAGCGTTGTTAAAGTGGCGTTGTAGTTGCCTGGAATTGTAGTAGTGTCCGTATATAATATTGTGATAGTCTTATATATTGCGTAATTAAGTTGATCAACTCACAATTCTCATCATTACCTAACTCACCAGTATAATATCACAACTAGTTTCGTGACCCGTGAAATTCACGAGATGTTTTGTTTTGAGTGTGATGTTTCTAGTGTTTTTAGTAATTGAAATTTTATAAAATATCAAAACATATAGTAAGCTCAACTTATGAATAACTCGTCATTGATTGCGTATTAAAATTACGGGTATTTACATGTTAACATAAAGATCAAAGTCGATAAATTAAATCAGCCAAAGTAGGTGAATATTGCTATTTTTTCGAAGGTAAAATGATGAAAAAAACAAACTGATGGGGCATATTCTGCACCGCTGACCAAGTCAACATATTGAGCAAGGTCAAAGATATCCACAGCAAAGTCAACGACTTAGACAGTCTAGCCGATGAAGCCTATCGGCCTGTCACTTGGGTCTCGGCCTGGCAACTAGCCAGCCGGGACACATATCCGCGTACTCATATCCAAGACCCCTCGGCCGGCCTACCATGGGTCCAACGGCCGAGGGTAGAGCGGTCTATTCACCTGCTAGCCACTTGGCCACTACGTGACAAAAGGTGAAAGTCTATAAATACTCCTCAACCTTCATTGAGGAAAGGATCCACAATTCAACCTAAGAATCACTATTCATCTGGTAATATCTTCCTTATCTCTCTACAATACTCTTAGCCAAGCAATACACAACTTATCTCTCTAAGTTTACTGACTTGAGCGTCGGAGTGAGTACGCTCGGCCAAAGCCGAGCCCTCAGTTTGTTCATTGTTTCAGGAGAGGTCAAGGGAGAAAGTCAAGCAAAGACGTCATTCTACAAGCACGGGTGGTAACGATACTTGCTCTGGAATTACACCCGGAACAATTGGCGCCGTCTGTGGGGAGAGATACTAGAAGCTAGTCACAATCATTCCTAAACAAAAAAATATAAAACACAAAAAACCCACCCAAAAAGCCAAGAAGATGTCAAAAGAACAAGAGGTATTCGTAAATGACGAAACCGAGCTACACCAAGATGATACTTTCCAAAATTCTGGAGTTGCGCAGCCCTCCACCGGCGGAGTAATCCAACCGGAATTCGGGACGCCAAATATGCCGGATACACCGCTGCCCGCCGACCAGGTCACCATCATGGGACATGTGGTTGATGCAGCAAAACTGAAGATGCCCCTGGACCTAATGGGAGTACGCCCTCACCGTCACGCCGACAAGAGCGGCGGAAACCGTCCAGGAGACCAGGGCCCAAAATGTGACTCCAAGAAACTTGAACGGAGCATTAGGAGAAGCTGACCATGTCAAGACACCGGAGGAGCCCAAAGTGGTCCTGGTAGACCTAAGTCCTTCTCGCACTCGTGAGAGGACCGCGTCGCCGCGGCACAAACGAGGCACACCCCGGAGTAGCGAAAGAAGCCCAACTCGCCGAGTTGGAAAAAGCCCGACTCACCGAGTCGGGAGAAGTCCTTCTCGCTACGAGGAGGGAAGCCGGACTAGGAATGCGAGGAGCCGATCGCCGCGTGTCGTTCGACATGTGGTCGACACCCCTCGGTGCCTATGTCCTTGAAACCGCCGTGCCAACCAAGTCAAGTTGCCGACTCACATATAAAGGGGATAGCGACCCCACCGACCACGCCGAAACCTTCGAGTCGTACATGTCGGTGTGGGAGCAACCCGACGAGGTCTGGTGCCGAGTCTTCCCAACGACCTTGCATGGGATGGCTCAGAATTGGTACAAAGGGCTGCCCGACGGCTCGGTATACTGTTACGCCGATCTAAGGGATGCCTTCTTAGCCCAGTACTCTTGCAATAAAAGGAGGGCCGTAAAGACATCGGATCTCCTGACTATCAGACAGGAGGGCGGCGAGTCTCTGCGAAGCTATGTGAAGAGGTTCGACGCTAAGGTTCAACAGATTCGGGAGATTAATCCCGACGGCGCCTTCGACTGATGAAAGGCCTCCCAAGGGGAGCCTTAAAAACGAGCTCATCAAGTGCGGCGGCCTGACCTTGACGCCGCTGAAAAGTTGGGCGATCAAGCCATTAAGGTGGAGGACTATCACAAAACCTGGGTAGGCCCCAGCGAGGCCGAACCCTCAGAAAAGGAGAGCCGCCGGGAGGACAACCCGGATGAAAGACGCCGTGACAATAATAGGTCACGGTCCGACGAAAGACGCCGAGATAATAATAGGTCACGGCCTGACAAGTCCGCCAGGAAACAGAACTCGGCTGGTGCCGGGGGGAGTTCGGGAACGTACTACCAGCAGCGATACAAAGATCTCACCCCCCTGGTCGTATTGGCCGCCGAAGTTTTCGCCCTGAGCAAAAACGAGGGCCATAAATGGGAAAGGCCACCCAAGCCAAAAGGGGACGGTGACACGAGCCAGTACTGTGAGTACCACGGCCACACCGGTCACCTTACTGACAACTGCCGGCATCTGAAAAACGCCATTGAAGAGATGATCCGGAAGGGGAGCCTCGGCAAGTACGTTACCAAAGGCCAAAAAACTGACGCCGGCGGTTCAGACAAGAAATCCGTCTTTGAACGGATAGGAGTGATCCACGTTGTCATCGGGGGCAACGAGAACGGTGGGTCTGCTCATGGGCACAAACGGCACCTGAACGACCTATATCAGGCCATCAACTTTGTGCCCAACACAGCGGTCCCCGCTTCCAATATCCCCGACATGACCATTGGGAAGAAGGACTACGCGGGAGTCATCGCCCCTCACAGCGACCCACTTGTAGTCCATTTGGACGTATCCAACCACCTGGTCAAGAGGTGCCTGATTGACACAGGCGCCTACACGAACATCATGTTCAGGGAATGCTTTCTCAATCTCGGTCTGAAGGTTGAAGACTTAAGCCCCTGCACCAGCCCACTGTACAGCTTTTCTGGGGCTGGCCTGGTACCCCTGGGGTCAATCAGACTGCCGGTGATGTTCGGCAAAGGGTATGCGGCCAAGAATGTCCTAGCCGAGTTCGTGATCATTGACGGCTCGTCCGCCTACAACGTTCTCATAGGCCGAGTCACGCTAAGCGAGGCTGACGCGGTAATGTCCATCCGGGCCCTGACACTAATGTATGTCTCGGACCGGGGGGAAGCGCATAAGCTCATCTCCAAGGACGAGAAGGACGAAGTGGTCAATATCCAGATATCTGCCAGAGGGTGCAACATGCAATCCTTCAAAGT
The DNA here is from genome assembly GCF_048544455.1 of Silene latifolia. Classification (NCBI taxonomy): domain Eukaryota; kingdom Viridiplantae; phylum Streptophyta; class Magnoliopsida; order Caryophyllales; family Caryophyllaceae; genus Silene; species Silene latifolia. The sequence continues at coordinate 9,895,679 of NC_133534.1, read as the reverse complement.
GGCGAAAAAATCAGAGAAGGGAAAAAGCCCATCCTTACAACAAGAGGGCAAGTTCATGGAGGCGACCGACGGCTGACTAGGGAGTATGCATCTTTGATGAGCCATGAGGACACTGACAACCTAGGGAAAAGCCCTGTATAGCGGCGGAGGTGTTCAAGACAGCTGTGGACACCCTGACGCATGTTTAAATCTAATGAATGATCCAAGTTTTTCATCAAAGTATTCATTTTTCCGTAGTCATTATCAAGAAACAGACGCCGGCTCACACTGTCACACCGACAAGAGCGGCAGTCTATATCAAGAAGCAGACGCCGGCTCACACTGTCAAATCGACAAGAGCGGCAGTCGTCAAGAAGAAGCAGGCGCCGTCGCAGTCACCCCAAGTAGTAGACGCTACGGCGGTCACCCCAAGAGGTAGACGCCGCAGATCACTCCCAAGTGGTAGACGCCACGTTAGTCGCTATCAAGAAATGACGCCGCTCACACTGTCACACCGACAAGAGCGGTCTATATCAAGAGCGTACGCCGCCACACCGTCAAATCGACAAGAGCGGCAGTCGCAAGAAGAAGCAGCGCGCCACACGGTCACCCCAGTAGTAGACGCTACGGCAGTCACCCCAAGAGGTAGACGCCGCAGCAGTCACTCCAAGTGGTAGACGCCACGTTAGTCGCTATCAAGAAACAGACGCCGGCTCACACTGTCACACCGACAAGAGCGGCAGTCTATATCAAGAAGCAGACGCCGGCTCACACTGTTAAATCGACAAGAGCGGCAGTCGTCAAGAAGAAGCAGGCGCCGTCACAGTCACCCCAAGTAGTAGACGCTACGGCAGTCACCCCAAGAGGTAGACGCCGCAGCAGTCACTCCAAGTGGTAGACGCCACGTTAGTCGCTATCAAGAAACAGACGCCGGCTCACACTGTCACACCGACAAGAGCGGCAGTCTCCTCCAAGAAATAGGCGCCGTCGCAGTCACCCCAAGTAGTAGACGCTACGGCCGCCGCCCAAGAGGTAGACGCCGCAGCAGTCACTCCAAGTGGTAGACGCCACGTTAGTCCCTATCAAGAAATGTACGCGCCACACCGTCACACCGACAAGAGCGGCAGTCTATATCAAGAGCGTACGCCGCCACACTGTCACATCGACAAGAGCGGGCAATCTGTCAAGAAGAAGCAAAGCGCCGTCGCAGCACCCCAAGTAGTAGACGCTACGTAGCCACCCCAAGAGGTAGACGCCGCAACAGTCACTCCAAGTGGTAGACGCCACGTTAGTCGCTATCAAGAAATGTACGCCGGCCACACCGTCACACCGACAAGAGCGGCAGCTATATCAAGCGTACGCCGCTCACACCGTCACATCGACAAGAGCGGCAATGTCAAGAAGAAGCAGCGCCGTCGCAGTCACCCCAAGTAGTAGACGCTACGGCAGTCACCCCAAGAGGTAGACGCCGCAGCAGTCACTCTAAGTGGTAGACGCCACGTTAGTCGCTATCAAGAAACAGACGCCGGCTCACACTGTCACACCGACAAGAGCGGCAGTCTATATCAAGAAGCAGACGCCGCGGCTCACACTGTCACACCGACAAGAGCGGCAGTCTATATCAAGAAGAAGACGCCGCGACAGTTACGGCCAGCATAGCTTGATACTCGCAAAAGCGATCAAAACGCCTTAAAAGCGTTTAAACAGAGTTGGGATGCGCACTCTAGACTACCTCGGCCAGGTCGAGGCGGAAGCAAAAAGACAACTCAGACGAAGACAAAAAAACGAAAGACCTCGGCCAAGCCAGCGGCAAAGTGAAGACGCTAAGTACAGTTGATACGCTCAACTATTAGCGCAAGGAAACTCAAAGTGAGATAAAGCCAACGGCAAAAGAAACGAACTCTTATTAAAAATGATAATAAGTTACAAGGAGAATACAGACGACGGCCGTCCCCATAGGGATAGGCCCAAACGCAACCTACCAAGAGTTTTACAAACAAGATACAGGGAAAGAAAAGCAAAAAGTTACAAATATGTCATTTGAAGCGCCAAAAGATGGCAGGGAGGAAGGGCCTAATAATTGGCTCCCGAACAGCTGAAGCTATCCGAGGCGCCGGGTGAGCCTGGTGACGACCGCCCGTCTCCCTATGCCTCGTTCTTTGTTTGCCATCGCGCGGTAGCAAAGATCTTCTTCGATGGGCAACCCAGCAGCGTTCTTAGCAGCCTCAGCCTTAGCCCCAGCAGCCTCAGCTGCTCTCATTCTCTCGGCTTCCTGCTTGGCCGCCTTAGCTTTCTCAGCAAGGGCCGCCTTCTCCGCGGCCGCCTCTTTCTCTATCTTCATCCTCACCGCCTCCTTGGCCTTCTCCTCCACGGTTTTCTCCTTAGCTTCGAGCTTATCGTCAAACAGCTCGTCAAATTTGCCCCACGGAAAGGAACCATCAAGAGGAAAGAGCTCCCCAATCACTTCCCTGGCAGCTTCTTCGGCCAGATCCCGGTACTCGGCACACATGTTAGGAAGCATGACGGTTTGGAGCATCTCAATGTCCTCCTCCCTTTGGGCGATGATGGCATCCTTGTTCCGGACCACCTTCCCCTGGGCCTGAAACAGGTCCCTGAATTCGTTCCTCTGCTGGAGATAAAGGTCGGCGTGCCTCTGAACAAGGTTACACTTCTCCAGCAGCTTAGCAGCTTCAGCCGCCGCAGCCTCGGCCTTGGCTCTCTCAGCAAGGACCTCATTTTCAGCGTCCTCCCTGAGCTTTCTCTCAGCCAAAAGCGCCCTCTCAGCATCTCCCCTAAGCCTCTGCTCATCGAGGAGATCCAGCTTCGCCGACACGGCCACCTTCTTAGTGGCATTAAGCTCAAGAACAGTTTGAGCCACGGCTTTCTCCTGCTCTATGATACGAGCACCGGTCAGCTCGTTCCACCTCGCCAGCTCCTTGATCAGCTTCGTGCCTTCCTCTATAAGCTGGGAGACGGAAGCCTTCTGGGATGAAGAGCCAATGGTGACCCTTTGATCACCAGCCGGCACTTCGGGAAGCCTTCGGGATGAAGAGACAATAGTGACGTTTTGATCACCAGCCTGCACGGGGCTCTTCTCCACTCGCTGCTCATTAAGAGCAACGGCCGACGACGAGTGATCTGCATGAAGTTCAATTAAAGCATCCATGTCAACATACATGGACAAACCGGAGAGCCTGTCATCGGAAACGTCTAATAAGCCGTTTAAATCAGGGCCACTGGATAGATATGTACCGTGCTTGGCCTTCTTGGCCGGAGGACGCATTTCCCTGCTGACAGCAGCTTCAGCAGTAGCCGGAGCTGGCCTCTTCCTCTTACGAACAAGGGGAGATCCCTCCGCATCGGAGTCACCATTGGTAATGTCAACAATTTCCACCGTCTCCTTCTGGACTGAAGGGATGGGAGGTGGGACCGGTGTCGACGCTGTCGCCGCCGAAGACTTTGTTTTCCGCGTCCGGCGCGCCATGCTACCAACAACCTTCGCCTGGGCCGCCTCTATATTCAAGCCTTTCAGCTGTTGCTCCATGAGATCACTCGGCGACGTTCTGCGGTCATGGGCTAGAGCCTTAGGGTGCAATTCAGCAACGGTCTTATCCTTGTTCAGCCCCATTCTCCGAAGGATATCCTCAGACAGGTCCAGTCCAAAGTGGTCTGCAAAGGAAACAAGGTAAGAGTTAAGTAGAAGAAATAAATAGAAGTTCAACAGAAACGTCGAGAGCAGAGATGGGCCCCACACCGACCCCACTCACCCTGCGCTAGGGCCGGTATGAGGCCGACGTGGCAGAGCGGCTCATCCTGAAGAATGATCTGCGTTGGGGGAATCCATCTTTTTGGCACCCCCTTGTCCGCCTCAAAAAGCCTCATCGCCAGCTTCTCATCCGCCTTAAGAGGGACCTTGCTGGCGTCCATCTTAAGCTTTTTCCGCGAAACCCATCTGTCATGCTCCGCCTTAGTCTCACACCGCAAATTAACTTGGTGCTGGAAAGACCGGGGCAGCGGATAGTCATTTGGCACCTCAACATACACCCACCGATCTTTCCAGCCTTTACAGGAAGAAAGTTTATCAACGGAGACGTAACCCGGCTCCATCTTCACACTATACCATCCGACGCGGCCAGAAAACGACGGCTTGAGGGAGTGGAGCCGACGGAATAAATTTACCGTTGGAGCCTCTCCCTTGAAGAGACAGAGCCAGACAAAGCCGACTATGGTCCTAATGGCCAACGGGTGCAGTTGGGCCACGGCGACATTCATGGCCCTAATGATGGCCATGACATACTCATTCAGCGGAAACCGGAGCCCGTACTCCAAGTGCCACATGTATACGCCGATGCAGCCCGGTGGGGGGCAACAAACTGCCTGACCCTCCTCAGGGACAACAATTTTGTATCCCCTGCCAAAGTGGAAATGGCCCTCGAAAAATGTCTCGCCGGAACAACTGGCGAACTTATGGGTCCAAGCACGGTCAAGACGGGCCTTACAGGCGTCACCATGATCCATGACGTACTGCCTCCCCTCATTAGGATGAGCCCTTCCAGCATCATCATCAAAATCATCACCGGAGTCATCATCATCATCATCCTCCCATTCCTCCAAAATCTGAGGATCAACTTCGGGAGAAGGAGACCTAGGGCCCCCAGACTTTATCGGGATGGCGTCTAGTATCCCCTCCTCATCAAGACGCGACGGGGAACCCCCCGGCGCAGAAGTGCTAGTCCCGGCGTCAGCAGCAGACATAATAGCAAAGACTACGTAACGAAATAAGAGACTGAAGAAAATTTGTTTGTTTACCTTGAAGAAAAGCACTAGCCGAGGTGACAACTCTGAAAGTTAGAAGAAAAAGAAGCCCTTGAAAGTTTGGAGATGAAAATTTTGGGGAAAAATTTGAGGAAATGAAATTAGTGGCCAAATTCACGGAACAACTGCCCTATTTATAGGGAAAAGCCCATGAAGAAGGACCAATCAGGGCACAGCCCATGAAGCGTCAGCCAATCAGTGAACAGACACGTGTCAGGCATGCAAACACGGAATGTCAATCGTTGCAACAGTTGAACGTCAATCAATGCAACAGTGACCAAGCGTCTTCAACACGCCCCTTCACATCTCTGCCTATTCATCTTCCTCAAATTCCTAGGTATCTGCTCTCCGCTGGCCACATGATCAACCAAGCTAGCAAGCACCGGCCAGGGGGCAATCAAAAACAACCGGCACTCTTAACCCTGGTCTCGGCCAGCGTCACCTTCTTTTCCACATCGGATGCCCTTTACACATCCATGTGGAGGGGGGATATGGTACAGCCTAAGCAGAACCAGGCCGAGGTAGACGAAGCCGATACAGAAAGATTTTTTACAAATTACTTGCGCAGAATATACGCTCAACATACATCGGAGCCCATACCACGGCATAGACTACGCTGGGGGCAAATTGATGGGGCATATTCTGCACCGCTGACCAAGTCAACATATTGAGCAAGGTCAAAGATATCCACAGCAAAGTCAACGACTTAGACAGTCTAGCCGATGAAGCCCATCGGCCTGTCACCTGGGTCTCGGCCTGGCAACTAGCCAGCCGGGACACATATCCGCGTACTCATATCCAAGACCCCTCGGCCGGCCTACCATGGGTCCTACGGCCGAGGGTAGAACGGTCTATTCACCTGCTAGCCACTTGGCCACTACGTGACAAAAGGTGAAAGTCTATAAATACTCCTCAACCTTCATTGAGGAAAGGATCCACAATTCAACCTAAGAATCACTATTCATCTGGTAATATCTTCCTTATCTCTCTACAATACTCTTAGCCAAGCAATACACAACTTATCTCTCTAAGTTTACTGACTTGAGCGTCGGAGTGAGTACGCTCGGCCAAAGCCGAGCCCTCAGTTTGTTCATTGTTTCAGGAGAGGTCAAGGGAGAAAGTCAAGCAAAGACGTCATTCTACAAGCACGGGTGGTAACGATACTTGCTCTGGAATTACACCCGGAACACAAACAATACCAAAATAAAATATACTTTTGAAAAAAAAAAAGAAAAAAAATTATTAGTCATTCACGTTGATATCGTCAATCTTGTAGTTAGTCTCCAATATATAGTTATTTAAGCTATCCTAGTATTTTACTTCTCCATATAGTCTTCTTTTTCCAACAAATCGACCCTATAATAAAAAAAAAAAGCAACTCAGTAATTAGTCTGAATTAACCAACAAAATAGTGAAATTTGTTTTATGCAATATTATCGTTGTTAACTTTAAGTTTCATCTTAAATAGTGAAAGAAAAAAGGAACGAGAATGAAGTCGTAGAGATGTAAGTATATTACCTTTGAATAACTCAACACCATAAATCTTGATAGCCCCTAAATGAGAATAAAACAAACACAAACGATGAAATTGAAAATGTGATGAACATTTCATAACTCAATGAAACTTACATAAAAAGTAAATAAATTAGTTAATAATTTTAAAACCTTAATACACTTGGCTTGATGTTAATAGAATGATAGGAAAGTTCAGTGATACAATTAGTTCTACTGATGATAGAGATAAGAAAAATTTTTGCTTATAAATTTTATCTTCCATCAAAAATATATAAAGAATTAAAGATGCGTTTTATGACTTTTGAGCATCCTTTTTTCATTATTATCAAAATTAATATAGGTATAAATATAAAATCAAGGTTCACGACTTTTGAGCATCATTTTTCATTATTATGAAATTTAATATAAACATTAATAAGGAATCAAGAGAAATGGAATATATAAGTTTTGCTTGATTATTATTATTATTATAATTTATTTTTTTACAAGATCCACTTTACAGGAGATTGATTTAAGATGTTATCTTATTATGTAATTAAATTATGACATGTAAATGATGATAGTTAGTTTTGCTTGCCTTTTAATTAGATTTATATATTTTATATTTAGATTATTGAGTTATATATTTTTCTCATTATTATGAAATTTAATATATACATAAATATGGAGCAAAGGAGAAATGGAATGTAAAAGATTTGCTTTATTCTTATTCTTATTTTTTTTTTTTTACAAAATCCACTTTGCATAAGAGTGGTTTAGAAATTATCTTATAAAATTTAAAATATGACATTCAGTTAATGGTAAATAGTTTGGCTTACTTTTTAATTATAGATTATAGTTTTATAAATTCAATTATTATTCCATGCATGTCATATTGTCAATATAATTAAATAATCAATAAAAATAAATAAGAATTAATGGGGTGTGAAAATGTCATGTGAAATGGAATTGAATGTTCTAAGCTACCCTGTTAATTAGATAGTATAGATTTCATGCAATCTTATTGATAATTGAGTATGCCATCTTCCTGCAATTTCAATACAAACACAAAAACAATAACTAAATAATATTCTTACTATTAATAAATATAAAACATAATAAGGATAAAAAGCGAAAGAATTCATTTAATTATCTATGTATGTATACTTTACCTACCAACTTTTTGAATAAAAATGAAAATTAGGATTGTTATAATAGTTATATAGGAAAGTTTTTGTTATTAATTATTGGTTAATTTCAACAATTTATTCGAGGGAAGAGGAACGATTCTGTGAATTTAAAGGGAGATAAAAAAAATTATGACAACTACAAATTATAATGATGGTGAGAGAAAACAAAAAAAAACATCCTATTAAATAAAAGAAATTAAAGGTTAAATAAATAAGTAGATTAATAACCAAATTTATGAGAGGAAAATAAATAGTTTGTATTAATTTATTTTTTTGTTTGCAATTAATATTTTTTACCTTTTTTGTACTTATAAGCATGTGACAGTTTTAAAGATAACTTTTTAATACATAATCTAGAATTTTATAATATTGTATCAATAAATAATCAAGTAATCAATATAGATGAATTAGTATTTACCAATAAAAAATCGACATGTGGATTAAAATTAAATGTTTTAAGTAGCCTTTTAACTATATTGTATAGATACAATTTTTTTTTGTTTTCAACTTCATTATTCTTCTTCGTTCTTAATTTCATGTATTCGGTTTTTTTTATTTCGAATACATATAATACTACTCCATATGAAATATCTTGAAATTATTAACTTATAGTTAATGCGTATTTTTTATTGTAGTTTTTTTTTTGAGTTAATTAAGTTTAAAGCTAATGGAATATGAATGGATTTTTAAAAGAAATAAGTGAATTAAATTAATGCAATATAATAATAAATTGATAATCCATGTCACATTAGTTTGCCAAGTCACATTGTTATTGCGTGGCTTTTTTTTATCCTATGTGGCATTGTCTACGTGACTTTTTTAGGCTAGCCTTTTAATAATGTTTTATATATAGATACAAAGCATGAAATCGCAATATACCTTCCATTAATTTCTCAGCAACATCATCACTCAACAAAGAAAGAAAAAACTAAAAGTTCACATATAAACATTACAAAAATCAGCGAAAACTATGTGTACATTTACATCGAACAATCACAATTCACAAAGCAACAATTTAATTAAACGATAATCGATTATCTAGCGTCCCAAAGCTACAATCGGAATTAAACGACAATCAATTATACGGCATCATCCGGGAGAAAAAAAAAGCGTAAAATTCGAAGACAGCTACGTATGTGTTCTTACTGCATAAATCTTAGCTTAGAATATTCCGATTACCCCGATTGTAAGTTTGTAGCTACAAATACAAATGTACAATTCTCGTACTTACGAAATATACAAATACAAACCTCGCATCAATTTTTCATCAACATAATCGCGACGACAAAAAAACACGAAAAAATCAGCGTACGAACACATTACAAATCATTACGAGTATGTATACGTTTACAATGAACAATCACACTTCACAAAACAAGTAATTAAACGATAATTGAGTATTTATGACATCATCATTTCGTTCAAGAAATACCTAAATCAATTCAAGCACAACATTATGATAGGATACTAGCAAATTAAAAGCAGAAAGTGATTAATTGAAGTGTAAAAGGGAAGGGGAAGAGTAACAGAGAATAACCTCATTGGTTTTTTTTTTTTTTGGTTCAAGAGAATAACCTCATTGTAATGAGAGAAATGTAGTGAGAGAAAATGAGGGAGCGCGAGCGACGGAATGAGTGTCTTCTGAGGGAAGATACTAGAATGAGTGGCGGGAGGGAAATTTTAATCAAATTATATTCGGACAGTAGGAATTTCCAAACATTAGTTGATGCTTATGGGGATTATCGATTTTAAAAGTGTCTTAAAAGCTATTGACGGATAATACCGTTTTAAATGAGATTTTGTGAATATAAGTTAAATTTGATAAATTACACTTGTACATCGTATATGTTATTTATTTATTTTTGTGACAAGGGAAACCGCAGCCATTATCTTCGGTGCGTACTGGGTAAACGACCACATATACCAGGTAAGTTACTCGAGGGTGACAGGCCCGAAGTCTACTAAGACATTGACTCAGGCCAAGAATGCTCCACAAGATTTTTGCTCTTGGTGAGCCTTGAACCTGGGTCTCCTGGGAATTTCACCCAAGTTTTAACCACTAGACTTCACCTTTGCGGGCACCGTATATGTTTTTTTGCTAGTAGTAAGGTGTGTTGATTTTGTCTCATCTATTGTATTTAATCCGTTTAAGTTTAATATTAGTTTCATATGTCTAGGGAATAGGGAAACCATGCATGATTAATATTTGTAAATGTTGAATTAGGTTGATGTAATATTGTTTAATTGTTTTTATCACATGTTTGCATCGTTTTGATCAATCTTTGTTTAGTGGTCATAATCATTGATTAAGTTTGTTAATTCGTTCTATAAGTCGAGAGGCACGGAATCGAATTAGAATAAACATGTGTTAGTAGGACGACATAGTCATAACGAGAGTTCTCTAGGACCCGACCTATGGTTGACAATAAGGCCGAGAGGTGGTTGTCATAAGACCTAAACAATTAACAATGTTATTTATTCCAAGTTTAACATAAACATACATCTATATACAATTGCATGTGTGACCCGACTCCCCTAGACTCTTTTATCATATATATTTTTACATCATTTTACTTACAAGTTATCAAACTAATCAAACAAACCAATCGTAATCGACCTTGATAGATTTCTATTCATAGCATTTCATAACGCAATTCCCGTCTCCTTGTGTTCGACCTCTTGTACTACATTCATTTGTGTATAGGGAATTTTATCTTTGATTAGGTGTGCGACAAGCCTATCAAATACGCACACTTTGTTTTTCGTTAATTTTTGCTAAATCAAGCCGACTTTGTTTTTCGTTAATTTATTGCTAAATCAAACACCTTTAATTTCAGTTCATAGACTATACATCCAGATGTACAATGCTATTGTACATCCAAGGTTATTTTAGTTTTTCTTATTTATTTTTGTTAAAACCTAAAACAATACTACGTAATCCAATTCAACTCTATTTTCTCTCTCTAACTGCTTCTATATCTTTCTTCCCTCTCTCCATCTGTAGACACCTCGTTTCTGCACCCCTCGCAAACCACCCGGTGATGATTGGGCCGCATGTTTGGTTCGCGGAACGATTTGTGACAGTTCATAAGATTATCGTCAAGTGATTGCTCAAATATTAATGTCAACCTCTTAGTTGTCATCTACGTCCCGATACGGTCGTTTTGGCGATAAATTAGAGTACATTCGAGTCCGGGTCAAAAACCGTCTCCATTTTCTGATAACTGTTAAATCCCGAGTCAGAATGTTCTGGAATGTTCCGGATATTTCTATTCCATATTTCTCAATTTTTATCTTTTGGCAAATAATATCCCGTAATATTTACATAAGATATTAAAGATAATCGAATTAATTCCGTCCTACCATAACTTAAACACGGAAATCTTTCTTAAGCGGAGGAAACCTCCTGGGAACAGACGCAAGAGTGTCTTTGCGCCTCTTCCAAGAGACGCAGTGGGCTGCTGCGCCTTCCCAGGCCCTTCTTTGCATGATTTACGTATCTTTTTATATCTTTCCGAGATTCACTTCCAAAGAGTCTCCGAAACCCTATTCCTTCACGTGATTAGTATAAATAGGAGCCTTCGTTCCTCGTATTTCTCACGCGAGTGTCCGCCCTTCTCTTCTCCCTTTGCATTCTAGACTTCGTTCTTACTAATTGGCGCCTACGTGCTTGGACTTCCGACCACGTAAGCTCGGATCTTTCCGGGTACCAAAGATCTCCGTTGCATGACCGACCAATTTGACCACTACACTCAATCAATCTAATTAATCAACTTGTTAAATCGTTTTCCTCTTTCGAGGGCACTCTTTCCTTGCGTTCGCGTCGAGCATCACTAATCGATCTTCTTAGTTCTTCTCGTTCCGTCAACATGTAAGTCTGAGGGTGTATTAATCTCTCTTTTATTTATTGTATTTTATTATTGTATAACAATTGTAAGGTTTATGTCGAAAGTACCTCATTAAAACCGATTTCTAAAACCGTCTTTAAAACCTTTTTGCGGATTCCCGGTGAGACAGACGTCGAGAAAAGACGCAGAACAACGCTGCGCCTCTTGAAGGAGCGCAGCACTGCTGCGCCTCTTCGTGAGGGGCCGCCGCAGCTTCTCGCTTCTTTTCTTCTTCCTCCATCCTCTGTAATTCGTATCAAATTTATTTCTTTTGTTTTGTTCGTCTGTTAATTCTTCATCATGATAGTTTAATAATTCATATGTATATTAACCATCATCATTAACATGTTTTAATCGTCATAAATCCGACTCAAATCCCAAATAATCAATATTTGCGGGTTTTTCGTCATTAAATTCAATTCGAGTTTTAGAGATTCAATTCGTTCATGTTGAGTTCCTGGGATTCATTGTTGATATATTTTCACCTGTTTAGTCATTAATCCGTCGTCAATTCATCATGTTTAGTTAATAATTCGTTTAGTTAGTTAGTTTAATTAATCATTCATTAACATCGACCCTTCACATAATTAATCCGTTTATTTCCGTCTCATCCATGTTTTACCGTTTTATGACCTCAATCATATGTAAATAATCTGCTAATAACTTTCATCCGAGTCTAAAATCGCAATCAATCCATTAATTTACCAATTAACATTAACGGTTTGCGATTAAAACTTCACAGCCTGAACTCACCCTTGGAACAGACGCAAAAATCGCCGCGCTCTTCCAAAGGGCGCAGTGCTCTTCGCGCTTTGTTCCAGGATGAGTTCTGCCTCTGAACTCCTTTTCTGCCCTGACGTAGTTTAATTAGTTTACGTATTAATCAACTAATATTCGTATTATCACCTTCTGATCTGTCGTGTTTTATTCTTTTATTTCTTTTTCTCAAATTATCCGTTTTAAAGGTATTTTCGACATAAATCGCCTATCCAATGTAATCGTTGTAATTTTTATTATTGTAATTCATGATTATTGTATTCCATTTATCATTTGTATGTTTTCACATGTAATCAACATTAAATCCAACTTCGACCCAATTGTGTGCTAACTTAATTGTTCACCGACTTAGTAAATTCTCACATGTTAGGATTAATCTATGGATGTTGCATTGCATGCATATAGCCGACAATATATCAAGTGCGAATAACTTCCCTAATCATTAGTAGAGGCCGCTACCGAGGCGGGCGGGATTAGGTGTTCGATCAAAAGAGCTTCCTAATACGTACCTTCACCCCTTACTCCAGATCTCCGTCAGCACCCGTGTTCATTGGCATCCGCGAGAGTCATTCTAGACATAGAATGCTAAGGGTAACGATTGCTTAGTGTTCATGTCACTACTTTGTGTCTTGACATGACACGAGGTATTCGAACGGTTCCAATTTCCCATAAAAATTGGTGGCGACTCCATACAAAATGCAAACGCTTGTTTTCGAGCCCCTTCACCAAGCGCCCCGTGGGCGGCCCGCTGTCCACGGTTTGGCGACTCATTGGGATATACACTTACGTGTAGCTAAGGGTGAAACTTGAACAAGGTTATGGAATAAGTTTGTACAAGACAATTGTCGGTTTTCATAACTCGGTCTTCCTAGACCGTTTAAATCGGCCTTCCTAGGCCCAACCCAACCCATTCGACCAATCGTCCCGTCTAAACGGTCCTAATTCTTATTTGGGCCTAAGGATGGATAGCGATTGACGTCATCCATACCATGATGCTTACTCTTGTTTGTATCAAGGGCCTTAACTACTTGAGGAAATGGACTAGGAATCGGCCTTACTCTTGTTTTGCACGAGCCTCTCCACCGACTTCGGGTTTGATGGTTCGGTATGGCAACCCACCCTTTAAACCAAAACCCTTCTAAATGCACTCAAAGATCCCGTTATAATGCTTGTATAAATATGTAAACCTTACGTGATCACCATTTCAAAACAAATCATGACGAATTTTCAAAAATCAAAACCCAATTTCAATCAAGAATTTCGAAGTGGGGCCTTTAATCAAAGACAAAATCCGGTCAAAACTCTGTCCGTTTGTCGTGTCAAAATTCGGGCCACAAGCCCATTTCAAACCTCACCTCGAGTCCACTCCTACAACTACACTACAGTTGGCTAGGACACACATTTTCAAAGACCTTGTCTTTCTTCAAAACTCACTCAACACAAGTGGCACACACCCACTTCACGAGTCAAAACTTTTCCTCTTTTAGCAAGTGTGATAGAATGGTCGGTCGTGTTCTGATTCATCGCCGATCTCTTATCCAGTTTCCAAGATGCCTGGGTCAAGTGATGATACGAACCTCCAACAAATTCAAGAAAGTAATGATCGAATCCTAGCCGCGATAGCCCAAATGCAAATTACCCAAGAACAAACCTATGACCGCCTTGAGCTTATCGAAGGCCGTATCTTTGATGTAGAGGGAAAGCTACCTCCCCCAAAAGGTGGAGTGCTACAATTTTCCGATGACGAGTCTAAAGATGAGAATCCTGTCCTAGGAACAACCGCAGCCGAGAAAAGACTCCAATACCTAGAGGAGCAATTGATGTACCTTAAGGGGGATGACATTTACAGGGAGAACAATCGTAAGTATGAAGCCGTCAATTCCAAATTGCCCACTAACTTTAGCATGACGGATATCCCTAAGTTTAAAGGACATGAGAACCCTTTGAACCACATCCGCGCCTTCAAGGACTACATGTCTATCAAAGGCATCAAACCCGAGATGTTCTTAAGGATCTTTCCTTCATCTCTTGACACCATCCCAAAGCAATGGTTCTACACTTTAGATCACAAAAAGGTCGCTACTTGGGAGGACGCCGCCATCGAGTTCTCGAAACAATACGCGGATAATGCCGAGATCCAAGTCAACATGCGCACTCTAGAGGTTCTTACCCAAAATGACAAGGAAGGATTCACCGACTTTCTAAGTAGGTGGAGGAAGACTAGTACCCAACTAGTTGAACGCCCGGATGAGGCTACTCTTGTAGAAAAGTTTGTGGACAATCTCAAGCCCGTATATGCCAACCATTTGAGATATCAAAACATCAAGACCTTCAAGGACTTAACTGTACTAGGAACACGAATTGAAGACGACATCCGTAAAGGACTCTTGTCCAAAACGGTAGGTCGAGGATACCAAGGGTCCACAAGTCGTTCATACGGCTCTACTAGCAAGACCGACGAAGTTAACCTTCTCGAGCCATCCAAGAAGACTAGCCCACCAAGGAAGTTCACGAACCTTGGGGACACATACTCCAACGCTCTAAAAAGGCTAATGAAGCAAGGTAAACTCCAACCCATTGGGCCTACTCCCGAACCCGAAAGAAAGTCCAAATTCTGGGATGAAAATTCCTACTGTGAATACCATAGGGGCAAGGGGCATGACACAGAAAAATGCTACAAGTTGAAACACGTACTTCAGATATATGATTGAAGATGGTCGACTACCAATTCCACCGGGAGTTAAGCCCAACAACACTCAGAATCCTCTTGGAGTTCTAGTGATTACAAGTGACGAATCTACCTTAGATTGCTCACATCTCATTTCTCCCACCGAAAATGAAATTCATGCAATTGAGAAAGAAAGACTCTATTCTACCATCTCCCCTACCATTTCCGACTTCATCGCATGGGCAAGGAGTGTAGATAGACAAGTGTGGGAACTAGAAAACATGGTAACGACCTTACGCGATCCCAAGGCAACGCCTAAAGAACGCGTACCATTGACCTTCTCTCAAAATGCCACTATGCAAGAAGTAGTCGCCGTGGTCGACAAGCTAGTCGATCAAATCATACAACTAGAAAGTGACATCATGAAGATGAAGGAACTAGTCACATTAATGGGGTTTGGGCCGATGACGACGAGGACGAGTATCTCATCGAAAACTCCTTAGTCAAAGAAATAGTCCAAAATGGCGAATACCAAGATGTGGATCACCTAACTCGCTCGGGTCGTCCATACCAAAGCACCACTCAAAACGGTCCAACCAATGTCATCACACCAAATGACAACGAAGACGACCCCACCGATCATTTGCTCAAGCAATTACAAAAAACCAAGGCCGATCTTTCACCGGCAACTAGTGGCAAGCTCATTTCCGCATCGCCAAGCTTTACCGCAAGCTTTGGCCAAATTGAATGTAGCGCATAACTCTACTCCCGAAGATGTAGTCAACTTGGTCTTCCAAGAATCACCGAAGCTAAGTAATCCTATTACTTTCTCAGATGAAGACCTGCCACCTTTTGGCGCTAGTCACAACCTTGCTCTATACATCACCGTCATTTGTCTAAAGAAGAATGTGCCAATGACTTTGGTAGATGATGGCTCCGCGGTCAACGTCATACCCCTCAAAACGGCATATAAACTAGGCATGAAAGAGTCGGATTGGACTCCCACCAATCAAGGTGTACGTGCATACGACGGTACGCGACGAAAAGTGGTTGGACTTGCTAGCCTAACCATAGCCACGGGACCTATCGAACGAAAAGTCAACTTCCAAATAGTGGACATCGAAGCTTCATTCAACATACTTCTGGGAAGGCCTTGGATTCATGCTTCCAAAGCGGTAACATCCACCCTTCACCAAAAGATCAAGATCCCACTCAATGGCAAAGTTGTGACGATCACTTCGTCACCTATCAAGGCAATAATCGAGAAGCAATCAAACAATCAAGTCCTTGCAGATCCCATATACGAACTTGGGGGCTTCCAAAGTGTGAACGTTATAGAAAGTGAGTTGGCACCCTTGTACTATAATCCCTACTCCAACTTGGTGGTCAACC
Source organism: Silene latifolia (assembly GCF_048544455.1). NCBI lineage: Eukaryota > Viridiplantae > Streptophyta > Magnoliopsida > Caryophyllales > Caryophyllaceae > Silene > Silene latifolia. The sequence goes on along the minus strand of NC_133534.1, from coordinate 9,879,477 downwards.
ACATACTCAAGAATCAAGGATACTTCCCTGGAATGCCTTTAAACCCAGTTCGGAAGAACACCTTTGCACCATACAAGAAAGGAAACTCGACAAGGATACCACTTGGGTTAGGATACAAACCCACAGCTGAAGAAGTTCTCGAAATGCTCGCTCAAGTCCAAAATCGCAAGTACGTGGGAGTCCAAATGAGGCCATATCTCCCCACCTTAAATGGATACTTCGTCCAAGAAGGAAGCTCAGAACTCTTTCATGGGTTTCCCGAACCTTGGCATTATCTTGAGAGGAAGTTAGCCGGAATCGAGATCTTTCACGATTGCTACTTCATCCCTCCCGAAACGGTTCCTACCGTCAAAACCCGTCAAGCACCCTGCTTCGACGAACAAGCCGTTAGCCTATTATTTGGAGAGGACCGATTCATTAGGGCCGCGCAGGATGAGATCATTACTATGATACTTCAGACGATCGCTTCAACCCCACCGCGTTGATCACGAAATCGACACAAAGCGGCGAGAAAGGATGGAGGAAATCTATCAAATGGACCAACAACCAAGGAAGACTCTTCAAGCTCACTACCGGAGAAGGAGAGATGTTCAAAGGAGAACCAGAAGACGACGAGTTCGAGTCGGAGTCGAGTCGGAGTCGAGTCGAGTCTAGAGAAGTCATTAGAGAGTCTACTCCCGTTGTCATCCCCACTCCCTTCGTTCCTCCTAGCCTAGCATCGAGTAGTCACGGTAGTTCGGGGAATGCCCCAACTACTGTTCCTTTGCCGCCACTGACCATGGATCAGTTGGCTTCTTTGTTTCAACTTTACTCGAATCTTAATATGAATAAATCGGGTTCGCTTACTCTTTGCGTTATCTTGAGTGCAATTGCTTTATGATGATACTGAGGATGACCAAGACCCGGACTTGACCGAAATACCTCCCTACGTAGCCAAAGAAATACTACGGGAAGGGGGACCATGAATGAGGACACCGAACCCATCAATGTAGGAACTGAACTAGAACCCAAAGAACTTAGGATAGGGACTACCTTGAGCTCTACCGAACGGGCCGACCTCATAGACCTCCTAAATGAATTCAAAGACGTCTTCGCTTGGTCCTACAAAGACATGCCGGGGATCGACAGGGATATTGCCGAACATAGAATTCCGATTAAGCCAGGTTTCAAACCTGTGAAACAGAAGCTTCGACGAATGAGAACAGAGTGGGCTCTAAAGATTAAGGAAGAAGTTGATAAGCAATTCAAAGCCGGTTCATCAAAGTTTCCGAGTATTCTGACTGGGTAGCTAACATAGTACCCGTACCCAAAAAGGATGGGAGAATCCGAGTTTGTGTTGACTTTAGGGATTTGAACAAAGCGAGTCCAAAAGATGACTTCCCTCTGCCTCACATCGACATATTAGTGGACAATACTGCAGACCACGCATTACTATCCTTCATGGATGGATATGCGGGTTATAACCAAATCAAGATGGCCATGGAAGATATGCACAAGACCGCGTTCGTCACCCAATGGGGAACCTATTGCTATACAGTAATGCCGTTCGGATTGATCAACGCCGGAGCTACATACCAACGCACCGCAACTACACTCTTACATGACATGATGCACAAAGAAGTTGAGGTATATGTAGATGACATGATCGTCAAATCCAAGGAGAGAGAGGGACATATTGCGAACCTTCGCAAGTTCTTCGCAAGGCTACGGAAGTACAACATGAGACTCAATCCTCAGAAATGCACATTTGGGGTAACGTCTGGCAAACTCCTAGGATACGTCGTTAGCCAACGAGGTATAGAAATAGATCCTTCCAAAATCAAAGCTCTGATTGAAATGCCACAACCTCAAACAGAAAAAGAAGTCAGAGGATTCCTGGAAAAAGTTCAATACATAAGTCGATTCATATCGAAACTTACGATGATTTGCGAGCCTATCTTCAAGAAACTCAAGAAAACAGACCACACCATGTGGGATGATGATTGTCAAAAGGCGTTCGACCGAATCAAGGAGATATTGGCTAAACCACCAGTGCTCATGCCACCACAACGAGATCAACCTCTTGGTTTGTATCTCACAATAACTGAAACCGCCATGGGCGCTATGCTAGCTCAAACTGTAGGAAGTGAAGAAAGAGTTATTTACTATCTAAGTAAGAAGTTCTTGGAATATGAGTGCAAATACTCGCAACTCGAAAAGACATGCCTCGCTCTTGTGTGGGCAACGAAGAAGCTACGTCACTACATGCTTAGCTACTCCGTCAAAATATATTCCAAAATGGATCCAGTCAAATACCTCTTCGAGAAACTGTGGGTCAATATCCGTATACTACCCTTCGAATTAAGGATTATAACGTAAAATTTATATGTAGTTTATAGTCATAAAACGAAGAACATAAAAACGATAAAGATATAGTAATAACCTTCGGTCCTAGTGCAAAAGGCAATGAGAGATCAAGTTAGATCCCCTCCTAATCGTTGCACCCAAGATGTCCGAGTAATGCCCTTGTGCTAGAGATAATCCCCTAATTGCCTTGCAATATCGAGGGGATTGTTTTGTGAGTTTGTGTTGGATGAGAGATCCAGGATTCAGGAGGCACAATTCCCAAAACCCTAATATTTTTTAGCAAATGAATTAGGTTTTAAGTGAAAGGAGAAAGCTCTCCTTATGGCCTCACTAATTCGGCCAAACCGAATGGATCAAGGGGAAGTGGGCTTCCACTTCCTCTTAATTTAAACTTGTGGTCCGGTTCATAATTCGCTAAGTGTATATGACACGGTCTAATTATAAATCATCATCGGTTATTATCGGATATTAAAGCATCAACCAATTACACGGATTAGTTGAATTATTTAATACGTGTCCGACAAAGACAATATCGTATAATTATATTTATCCAATATACATTAATCAAATATAAGTCGCTTATATTTAATTTTACGAATTAATCGGTTAATTCGCCTTAGCCCATGATATTTAATCCGTATTAAATATTATATCTCAACATCACATTTTAACTAATTATTAGTCAAATAACTCAGACTAACTGGTTAGTCAAATTTGGCATCTACATGACCGTATTTACATACCGTCACATCACTCAAGACGTATCCTATAGGTGTGACTTTTAGGGACCAGTTGATCACCGCCATCTGTATGACAATAACGTCAAACTCATCTAGCAAGCCAACCGTTATTGATAAACGTGGATCAACTGATAATAATACCAAAAGTATGCCCTTTGATCCTTTTAGAGGTTTATAAGTCCTTGCACTAACTGTTAAGGACACCAACCCCAACAAGCTCCCACTTGTCCGTACAAGTGTATGTGCAATGACGTTATCCGCACTAACTGGAGGACACAAGCTCCAACAAACTCCCACTTGTCCGTACAAGTGTATGTGCGATAACCGATTCTCATATTCATTTAAAATTTCTCCCACTCAATGTAAAACAATTTGCAGATCTGGATCCACAAAGGTCGTATTTTACAATCGATCCGTATCTAGAGTGGTTTCCCCGACTAGAGAGTAACTTAACCGATAAAACGAATCCGTATCCGAGCATGGCCATGCATTTCGATTCTGACTCCTCGAGTGGCCCTGAGAAATATCGAGTACCCGATAAAGGCTGAATATTTCCTTCAACTCGAACTCCTTCCGATCTAAGCAAAGCATGAAATGACCCAGAAAAAAATCTACTTGGCCCCCTGTTACGGATGACCGTGAGAAAGAAACCAAAGTCACCCAAAATCCGCCTTAGTCTCAAGAGACAATCGATAGTCAAAAGAATCGACTCTTAGGATCACCATGGAAGTCCTATCCACGACCCGGCAACGAATGTTATAAAACATTTAGGACTCCACGTCGATGTCACAATTGTGTCCTACGAAATATCCGTATAAATCGCCTCTGGTGATTGGTCATCAACTGGTTGACTTATGGCTCGTTGAACCCACCATCAACCAACGTCACAAAATAATTGCCAGAGTTATCAGCTCATGTGGGCAATTAAGGACTAAAAAATATAATGTTTGTTCAGTTCACTTTGTGGTGTTCAAAATTGTCGTACAATTCCACATGAAAAACAAAATATATATATATATATATAATATCAAAACGATGATGTCGTATAGAGTACAAAAGAGAATGAATCTAATCCATAAAAGAGTACTACAACTCAGGGACACGTTTGATTCCCATGGAATTAACGTGCCCTTCATGCTTATCTTGTCATAATGCTTTAGTGAGAGGATCTGCTATGTTATCATCAGTAGCAATCTTTTCTATCACTACTTCCTTTTGCTCCACGTAATCCCGGATTAGATGAGCTTTCCGTTGTACATGTCTAGATTTGTTGCTAGACTTAGGCTCCTTAGCTTGGAAGATGGCACCACTATTGTCGCAATAGATGGTGATTGGGTCATTCGAACTAGGCACTACAGATAGTCCATGTAAGAATTGACGCATCCATATCGCTTCCTTTGTTGCTTCAGACGCGGCATAGTACTCGGACTCAGTCGTAGAATCTGCTGTAACATTTGTTTGAACTCTTCCACTGATCAGCGCCATTAAGAGTAAAAACGAATCCAGACTGAGATTTCGAGTCATCTCGATCCGTTTGGAAGCTAGCATCTGCGTAACCGGTGGCGCATAGCTTTTGAGAGCCTCCATAAGTCAATGCCCAATCTTTAGTCCTCCGGAGGTACTTAAGAATGTTCTTGACAGCCAACCAATGTGGTTCACCTGGTTGCTGTTGGAATCGACTTGTCATACTCAATGCATATGCCACGTCCGGACGTGTGCATATCATGGCATACATGATTGATCCTATTGCCGAAGCATAAGGAATCCGTGTCATGCGCTCTTTCTCTTTCGGTGTCTCTGGTGCCTGAGACTTGCTCAAATGCACCCCTGGAGCCATAGGAAGGAACCCCTTCTTGGAGTTAGTCATGCTGAATCTCTCTAGGACTTTGTCTATGTAAGACTCTGATCGAGAGAGATAACATCCGTCGTGATCTATCTCGATAGATACGGATGCCTAGAATTCTTTGTGCCTCTCCCAGATCTTTCATCCGGAAATGGTTTTTCAACCATACTTTCACCGAAGTTAAGAGAGGTATGTCATTCCCAATCGGGAGTATGTCGTCAACATACAATATTAGGAAGACAATCTTGCTCCCACTCGACTTGATATATAGACATGGTTCCTCGATCGATCGAGTAAATCCATTTTCTTTTATCACTTGGTCGAAGCGATGATTCCAACTCCTTGATGCTTGCTTAAGTCCATAAATGGAACGCTTAAGTTTGCATACTTTCTTAGGATGTACTGGATCGATGAAACCTTCGGGCTGTACCATGTACAACTCTTCCTCCAAAAAGCCGTTTAAGAGGGCGGTTTTTACGTCCATTTGCCAAATTTCATAGTCATGAAAAGCGGCAATCGCTAAGATAATCCGAATGGAACGCAGCATGACTACGGGTGCAAAAATCTCATCGTAGTGCAAACCTGGCACTTGGGTGAAACCTTTAGCAACTAGTCGTGCTTTGTAGATATCTTGGTGACCTTCCACAGAATGCTTTATCTTGTAAAGCCATTTGCATTGAAGGGGACGAACCTTAGCAGGTAAGTCAACAAGATCCCACACGTTGTTCTCATACATGGAGTCCATCTCGGATTGCATGGCCTCAAGCCATAGCTTTGAGTCAGAACTAGTCATGGCACCTTTATAGGTTGCGGGTTCACTACTCGTTAAGAGTAGAATGTCATCTATGTCATGTTCCTCGACCATACCAATGTATCTGTCCGGAGGAATAGAGACTCTTCCCGACCTCCTAGGTTCCTCAGGAATGTTAACCGCAGCCGGGATTGAAGGAATAGGTTCCTCCAATAGTTGCTCGGTATTTGGTTCTGGAATCTCCGACAGGTCGAAGGTTCTATCACTCTTTGCATTCTCGAGAAATTCCTTCTCTAAGAATGTCGCACTAGCCGCAACAAAAACGCGTTGTTCGGTTGGCGAATAGAAGTAATGACCAAGTGTTCCTTTAGGATAACCTATAAAGTATGTCTTGACCGATCGCGGGCGAGCTTATCCTCGTGTCTCCACTTGACATAAGCCTCGCAGCCCCAAACCCGTATAAAGGACAAGTTAGGGACCGTTCCCTTCCATAGTTCATATGGAGTCTTGTCAACAGCTTTAGACGGACTTCGGTTAAGTATTAGAGCGGCTGACAAAAGAGCATAACCCCATAATGAATCAGGTAAAACCGTGTGACTCATCATGGATCGAACCATATCAAGTAGTGTTCGATTTCTCCGTTCGGACACACCATTCAACTGAGGTGTTCCAGGTGGAGTTAACTGTAGGGCAATCCCACAGTCCTTTAGGTGTTGATCAAACTCGTGAGAAAGATACTCGCCACCACGATCCGAACGCAGTGTTTTTATCTTTCTACCCAATAGGTTCTGTACTCTATTTTGGTATTCCTTGAATTTCTCAAAGGATTCACTTTTGTGCTTCATTAAATAGACATAGCCATATCTACTTAAATCGTCCGTGAAAGTGATGAAATACCTATAGCCTTCTCGTGCGGTGATTGACATAGGACCACATACATCCGTGTGTATGAGTCCTAATAGGTCAGCAGCGCGCATTCCAACACCTTTGAAGGAAATACGAGTCATCTTACCGATGAGACATGATTCACACGTGCCAAATGATTGAAAATCAAAGGCCGAGATAGCTCCATGTTTGATGAGCTGTTTTACGCGTTTCTCATTAATGTGTCCCATACGGCGATTACCATAGATACGTTTGATCTTTGTCACCAACCTTTAACTTTTTATTCATTACGTGTAATATTTCCGTGGTCTGATCTAAAACATAAATTCCGTTCATGGAGACTGCCTTGCCGTAAATCATATCGTGTAAAGAGAAAATGCAAGCATTATTTTCTATTACAAATGAAAAACCAAGTTTGTCAAGTGCAGAAACTGAAATAATGTTTTTCGAAAGACTAGGAACATAATAGCAATCATATAATGATAACTCAAATCCGCTAGGAAGCTGGATCACATATGTCCCCTTTGAGATGGCAAAAACTACTCTTGCTCCATTCCCAACACGCAGTCCACCTCACCCTTTACGAGGGGTTCGATGTTTCGGAGCCCCCGCACATGATTACACAGATGAGAACCACAACCAATATCAAGTACCCAAGTTCCGTAACTTGCGTGGTTAATCTCAATCATATGAATAAAAGTAGAAGAAGAAGACATACCAACGGGTTTAACACGACCGCTTTTAAGTCCTCATGATAAACGGACATGTGCGTCTCCAATGCCCATCATGTGGCGGTGATGGCATTCCATGTTATCTTTCTTGCTCTTTGTCGCGCCTGATGAGTTACTCGACTCACCAGGACCACTCTTACCTGAGCCCGACTTCTTGAACTTCGCCTTACCTACTGCTAGGTTTGCCTGAGCTTTGCCCTTACCCTTTCCTTTATTTGACATAACGAGAACATCCTGTTTCATGCTCCCACTTTGGACTTCATGTCCTTCTCGGTCTGTACGAGAAGGAGTGCGATTCATGGGGAGTTTTCTTCAAATCATTCATATAGTAATTCGCTCTAAATTGCGAATAACCATCGTGGAGTGAGTGAAGTATGCGGTCGATAACAATGTTCTCGCTGATGTTACGATTAAAGGTCTCCGGTTTCTCGACATTCTCAATCATGCTGAGAATGTGTGGGCTAACCGGTTGGCCTTTCGAGTCTCGCATCAAAGAAGCGAGTGGTATGCTCATAGGTCACGATTCTCGGTGCTTTCGAGAATTCCTTGGTGAGCGTGGTGAAAATCTTGTTTGCACCATGGGCTATGAAGCGTTTCTGCAAATTGGGTTCCATTGCAAAAATGAGTACGTTTTTAATCGCACCCGCTTCCATACAGAAATCGTTAAACTTGGCGATTTCAGTAGCTCTAGCCGTGGGACCTGGGTTTGCCGGGATGGGCTCCAAGAGATATTTGAGCTTCCGTCGCCAGCGGCGGCGGCGATTTCGTAATGCCGCCTCCCGGTCCGCGAAGTTGGATCCATCATTCTTGATCGAGTAGACGATTCATCTGATTCATGAAGATCCTAAGCCAGGACTCACGGTCCAATGTGGCACTTGGCATTGGGTTATCAGTAGAACCAGCCATTTGTTGTTTAGCAGTTTAAAAACGTGATCTACACTGAAAAAGAAAGAAAAACAAAACGAAATAAGCAACTCATCGAGGTGATTTAAGTCTATTTTAAAATTCATTTTAACATGTAGACTCTTGCACTTGCATAATTGATCTCCCTCAAGAATGATACAAGTGATCCCAAGACTCAATTTCCGTAAATTGATAAGCCAACTGTTTAGCCAATTCTTCCGTAAGAACTCTCGGTCGATAGATTTCTGTAAATCCTATCTTTAGTCCACCATGATCACAGGATCGTTTAGTGACCATAGTGTTGAGATAAAATAGGTCAATCGGTTCCAACTTACCCGACGTAGAAGGGGTCATATTATGCCTACCGACGAAGAAGGGACTCATTGGAGTTTGACCTATAAAGACCGTTCTCAATTTTTGTTTATACGAGGAAGATCCCATCAACTAAATTATAATTCATTTTAAGTGAACGAATAACTAGCGTCTGTCATGAATGAATTTATTTGGATGATGGCTTTAAAACGTGTGACATGAGAATGTCAATGAAAACTAACTCGTGACCTCTATATGTGTCAGTTTTCATGCAATAATTAGGTGGTTTGGTTTTTAGGCGGAAAATGATGCAAATTATCGTAACGATAAAAAAAGGAATGCAATACGTAAATAAAAATTTCCTAGTGTGGCCTATCCTAGTATAAGAACATAATACAACTTTGGAATCCACCGTTGGACCCGAGAAGCTTGTCTTGATGTTCCATCTTGATCCTAGTAGCGGGAGTGAGCATCCGGTCTCCATCTTTGGTCTTCTCAAAAATTACAATTTAAAATTACAAATATAAACCTATTTACATTCTAATTAAAACTGTAATTACAAGTGGAAAAACCAAAACGGAGATACGAGATCTCAAAATACAACCAAGACCGTGTTCCATCATTACGGTAACACGTTCTACTAAGGCCACACTAAGTTACAATTGATTGTAAAATTAAATACGTAATAAAAGGCATTCACGGCATTCAAGATGAACGATAAATAAAAATGCATCAACTAAAAACAAATTCATTCGTGACATAATTCCGTAATTATGTTAAATTTATCCAAACCACCTTTTAATGATTAAAATTCATGTGATAAAACCGCTTCTATCATTTAATTTTAATCCATTACAATCCGTTACTTTAAATACGCTTTAAAATAACTTAATGGTACGTGTGTGAACTGTTTCACAATCATAGCGAGTGTACAATATCCGTATAAAGTACATATTAAAGCCAAAAGAAAATTTAAATCAAAAGAAACAAATTTTCAAAGTCATGTCAAAAAGCGAAATCCCTCGATCCGAGAGACATAAGTGCTCGATCGAGGGACAAAAAAACTCGATCGATCAACGCAAGTCGATCGAGAGGGTTGCCAAACAGGAAGTGCTCGATCGACTAAACTGGTGGTCGATCGAGTACCTTTATCGACAAATCTGCTCGATCGAGTACGAGGACAACTCGATCGAGCAGAGGGGTTTTGAAAGGGGTCGATCGAGTACAACAGGGACTCGATCGAGCAAAAGGTTTTGGAACAGGGTCGATCGAGTACAACAGGGACTCGATCGAGCAAAAACAAGACAAAAAAACACTCGATCGATTAAAAACTTGTTCGATCGAGTATAAAAAATTCTGAAAAACTCCAAACCCTCGTGAAACAAGTTTGTCGAGACAAAATCAAATGCAATTTTGATCAAAACGCATCAAAACAAATTTGCAAAACTTGACATATTGTTATAATCTCCGTATAAAACAACAATATGCATAAATCAACGAAAACAACATGAAATAACCGTGTAAAACATGTCACGGTTTCATAAAAACGCAACAGCCAAATCAAAAATTTCTGCCGTGAGAAAAATTTGCTGATGCCGCACGGTTTTTAAGACAAAAACAATCGTTTCAAAATCGTTTTATGAAAAACACATAGAAAATTTACGTGGCCTCGCTCTGATACCACTTGTGGGTCAATATCCGTATACTACCCTTCGAATTAAGGATTATAACGTAAAATTTATATGTAGTTTATAGTCATAAAACGAAGAACATAAAAACGATAAAGATATAGTAATAACCTTCGGTCCTAGTGCAAAAGGCAATGAGAGATCAAGTTAGATCCCCTCCTAATCGTTGCACCCAAGATGTCCGAGTAATGCCCTTGTGCTAGAGATAATCCCCTAATTGCCTTGCAATATCGAGGGGATTGTTTTGTGAGTTTGTGTTGGATGAGAGATCCAGGATTCAGGAGGCACAATTCCCAAAACCCTAATATTTTTTAGCAAATGAATTAGGTTTTAAGTGAAAGGAGAAAGCTCTCCTTATGGCCTCACTAATTCGGCCAAACCGAATGGATCAAGGGGAAGTGGGCTTCCACTTCCTCTTAATTTAAACTTGTGGTCCGGTTCATAATTCGCTAAGTGTATATGACACGGTCTAATTATAAACTGTCATCGGTTATCGGATATTAAAGCATCAACCAATTACACGGATTAGTTGAATTATTTAATACGTGTCCGACAAAGACAATATCGTATAATTATATTTATCCAATATACATTAATCAAATATAAGTCGCTTATATTTAATTTTACGAATTAACTGGTTAATTCGCCTTAGCCCATGATATTTAATCCGTATTAAATATTATATCTCAACATCACATTTTAACTAATTATTAGTCAAATAACTCAGACTAACTGGTTAGTCAAATTTGGCATCTACATGACCGTATTTACATACCGTCACATCACTCAAGACGTATCCTATAGGTGTGACTTTTAGGGACCAGTTGATCACCGCCATCTGTATGACAATAACGTCAAACTCATCTAGCAAGCCAACCGTTATTGATAAACGTGGATCAACTGATAATAATACCAAAAGTATGCCCTTTGATCCTTTTAGAGGTTTATAAGTCCTTGCACTAACTGTTAAGGACACCAACCCCAACAGAAACCCGTCCTCAACGGACGCCTTGCAAGGTGGACTCTGATGCTCTCAGAATTCGACCTTAAATATGTGCCACTAAAAGTCATAAAAGGCCGCGCCGTCGCCGAATTCTTCGCAGAAAATCCTATCAACGACGCGCAAACCATAGACACTTGGTCATTTCCCGACGAGGATATACTCCAAACAGACGTAGACTCGTGGGATCTATACTTTGATGGGGCATCAAATTTAAGAGGATTCGGAATAGGAGTGTTGCTCATTTCTCCTGAAGGTGAGCATACACCAATCGCTGTCAAACTCGACTTCGAGGTGACAAACAACGCTGCAGAGTATGAAGCTTGTCTCATTGGACTACAAGCGGCAGTAAGCTTAGGCATCAAAAACCTCCGAGTGCATGGAGATTCGTCACTAATCATCAACCAAGTTACGGGATCCTGGAAAATCCGAAGTGAAAGCCTAGCACCCTATCAGGCTAGGATAGACCAAGTCGCTCAATTCTTTGATCACGTAACCTACTTACACCTACCTCGAGAAGAAAATCAATTTGCAGACGCTCTTGCGAAACTTGCATCTTTGATAAACATGCCAGATTACATGATGGAAATGCCTTTGTGTATCGAACGACGGTCGGAGCCGGCTTATGTCCATCAAATTACCGATGTAGAAGAAATCGCACAGGAACCCTGGTTCCAAGCAATCCTGAACTTCAAGCTAAATGGTACCTATCCACCAGATATGGACAAGAGGGGACAACGAGCTATACGCTTATTGTCTTCACAATACGTTCTCATGCAAGGAGAATTATACAAAAGAACACCTCTTGGTGTAGTCCTACGTTGCCTTGATCATTCACAGGCACGAAAGGTGATGGAAGAAGTCCACGACGGAGAATGCGGTCCTCATATGAGTGGACCTATGATGGCAAAGAAAATCACACGTCTAGGGTACTATTGGACCACAATGGAATCCGATTGCATCAAATATGTGAGACATTGCCACAATTGCCAAATCTTCGGGAATGTACAACATGTCCCTCCTTCGTTGCTCTATACGATGACATCTCCTTGGCCATTCTCCGCATGGGGAATTGACATAATTGGGAAAATAACCCCAGCCGGAACAGGAGGTCACTGTTTCATCCTAGTAGCAATTGACTACTTCACCAAGTGGGTAGAAGCGGCTTCCTACACCGCTCTTACGGCCAAAAATGTAGCCAAATTCATACAAAATAACATCATCTGCCGATATGGTTGCCCGCATGAGATCATTAGCGATAATGGGTCCCACTTCCAAGCCGAAACCGAACAATTGCTAGCCAAATACAAGATCAAACATCACCACTCTTCGCCCTATAGACCACAGACTAACGGCGCGGTCGAGGCGGCAAACAAGAACGTTGTCACAATTCTCAAGAAAATGACCGACAACTATAGAGATTGGCCAAGCAAAATACCCTTCGCTTTGTGGGGGTATCGAACATCCGTCAGGACGCCCACTGGGGCTACTCCTTTCTATTTAACTTACGGCATGGAAGCCGTACAACCAGTCGAGCTAGAAATACCATCCTTGCGCATCCTACTAGAGAGTCAAATCCCGGAGGCCGATTGGAAGAAAGATAGATACGAAGAACTCATCCTCCTGGATGAACGTAGGCTTCGTGCCTTACATAATGTCCAAACATATCAAGCACGTATCAAACGAGCTTTCAACAAAAGGGTTAGGCCAAGAAACATCAAAGAAGGAGATTTAGTTCTCAAATCGGTCAGAGCTCTTTTACCTGTCGACCCAAGGGGAAAATTCAAACCTAATTGGGCCGGACCTTATCTAGTCAAATCAATACTCCCAGGGGGTGCGGTTAGAATCACAGACTTAGACGGGAATGAATTCTCAAACCCCACAAATCTCGACCAACTGAAACGATACTATGCCTAGAACAGGAACAAAAACGCGCCTCGCGTAAACCTACGTGTCGCTCTTGTGGCACTAAATAAACGGCCCCTGGCCCATTTGAATGTCACTATGCTCTTGCATCTTGGCAAACTTGTCATCCTCATATCATCAAACAAACTAAATTCGCACCTCCATAGTAAGCAAAGGCTCATGCTTATTTTCTATGTTCATTACAAGCTCTTGCTTCGAACAATTATTCTTTTACATTTACTCGAACTACGCGCAAGGGTTTGATTTCGCTTTCTTAAGTGAATACGTAGGCAATCCTTCACGGGATTCAACCCACCATTATATTTAAAATGTAAATAGAAGGACATTTGCATTGCATTTGAAATTCGACAAGAATAATTAAAGAAAATCACAACGGTTTCATAACCACTTAACCTTTTTATTTCATTCAATTTCTAATAATAATAATACGGCAAATAATAAAAATAGACTAGGCTAGGATTCTAAAAATCCCTCCTTTCTTATTACAACAATAATAATAATAATCAAATAATAAATAAGACTTGGGCTATTCCTCCATCTTTCCCTTGCCCTTGTCGTTCTTGTCATATTTCTTGTCACGACCTCGAGCCGGGCGCTCTTGCACCACTTCAGACCTAATCACCAACGGTCTTTCTCGAGGCCTGACTCTTCCATTCTTGCCAACCACCATCTCTCGGACAGAGTAGTCTTCGATTTCTTCGAAGGATGAATGACTTGGAACCCGGCTTCTTCTTCTCCTTCATCGGATGCTTCTCCTTCTCTTTCTCTCCCTCGCGCACCTTGTAGTCAACGGGCTCGCGCTTCCTCGATCTTTCGCTCTTCCGAAGTTGCGGCCTTCCTCCACCTCAGATAAGAGTCCGACACCCACAAGGCATTGGAGGAGAAGTTCAAGAACCACATGTTTCTTTGGGCCCACTTCATAGCCCACTCTCTTCGGCTCTCTCTGTAGTAAGCGCCATAGCGGTCTCAGGAACGGTGTCAAGCCTAGGGATCATCTGCTTCAACCCGACTTGCCTCATCAATCTCTCAGGAAAGATGCATACCATAAACTCCAATCCAGGAATGCGCACGGACCTAGTAGGATCCAAAGAAGACACTCCAGTGACAGACTTGAGGTGCCACCACGGAACGACCCACCTGATCAGCGGGCCATCATCATTCTTCAGCTTGTTCTTCCAATAGTCGCAGATCCGGGTGAAGTCCACCATGTACAGCCGTGTCCTCATCGAAATCATACGGGCATGATAGGAAAGTGCATGAACTGGGGGCTCGAGCAATCGGAGCCGTTCCATAAGCCAAACCTACCAAAAAACAGGCATTAGACACCCGCAAACAAAAAAAAAAAAAAAGAAAAAAAAAAAAAAAAAAAAAAAAAAAAAAAAAAAAAAAAAAAAAAAAAAAAAAAAAAAAAAAAAAAAAAAAAAAAAAGGGGAAAGAAAGAAGGGTGTCTTTTACCTGTAGGATAACGGACTCCCAAAAATGGAAGATCGCGGTTGGATTTCCTATTGTCCAAACCCAAGATAATCTCCCTAAGCATAGACAAGTGGGCTCTGCGCACTCCATTTGCTCAATAAGACCCAATAGACGGGGATCACCTCTCAAATCTTCATCAACATGTCCCCGAAATACATAAACATGAAGCAAACGAAGCCAAATGCTCTCCTCCTAGCAACATAAGAGACAAAGGGGTCGGCCCGTTGATGAATCGGTCTATAAAATCTAGCATCCTCACGCCCTTCTGAGTAACGAGACGATCTACCTCAAGTCTAGTAAGTCCAAGCAAATCTCTAAACTTGCTCTTATACCCTTGAGCAGTAGAAGGAATGGCAGGTAAATATTCGGGGTCCCACCCGCCAATAGCAAAGAATTTCCTCCTAAAAGGACAAATATCACCTCCTGGGAACGCAAAAACATGATAACTTGGGTCCCAATAATCAAGGCAAGCATCCAAGAACGGTTTTACAACTTTAATGAGTTTCAAACTCAACAAAGACCCAAGGTTATAAGCACCCATGTCATGTTTCTCAATGTTCGAAAATTCATTAGTCCATTCCTTCAAGCGAATCTCTAAGGTATTCATGATGATAATTTTCTCTTGAAAATTTATTGGGAGTTTTTATGTGTGAATCGACGAAGAAGAGACGGAAGAATTATATGATTTAAAGCTTCGTCGACGCTTCTATTTATACTAATTGTTGTTTCCAAAAATCCGTCGAACCGACTGCTTGGAACAGGCGCGCGGCCTGCGCGCCTCTTCAAAGGGACGCACTCATGCTGCGCTCTTCCCCAGCCTCACTTCTGTGATTTCCGCGTTTGGATCTTTCCTAATTCTATAAACGAATAATTTCCTATTCCTACGGGATTTTATTTTGGTAAATCCGAGAAATCTACCATGCTTCAGGTTTCCTTAATCCGCAAACGCGCATTTCGAGGCGACATCGACATTTTCCGCCATTTTTCTCACACTTTTATATTTAGTTTTCATTTTAATTCTTTTTTTTTTTTTTTTTTTTTTTTTTTTTTACTTAGTCATTTCATTTTCTTAATTTCTATTTTTTCCATTTTCTAACTTATAGATTTCTCTTTTTCTTTTTTTTTCGGGGGTAACCCTCCCTACCGTCCGGTCATTTCCGACAAAATTTTTCCGACAAAATTTTTGCATTTTCACGTCCTTTCGAGTCTCATTTTGCACTAATTAAAGGCCTTATGTGTATATAAAAATGTATGTGTTACGTGATTTTCTATGTAAATTTCGGCAAAGATTACGGTGTAACCGTTGTCTACCAAACTCGTCCAAGAACTAACTGCGGTACAAATAACACAACCCAAAGAAAGAAAAGGCACTCAGTGCCGTCGTATATACAACAAAAAAAGCAAATATACAAGCAACCGGGGCTTCGCCCAAACAAGTCCAAATGTAAGCGGGGCTTGCGCCCCAAACAAATCCAAAAATGTTCAAAATCAAGTCTACAAAACCACGCAGACTACTGCTGGGCACCCTCCAGCTCGGCAACCCTCGCCATAAGAGCGGCAATCTCGGCGTCCCGAAACTCGAGCTCCCTCGACAAACGAGTCGTCTCCTCCCGAGATCCGGGTCAACTCTCGCTCCACTCACGACCGCCTGTGGACAACAAGAAATTGGCTCATGTCAATCAATTCAAACAAAACTGAAAAACCAAAGATCAAGGAAAAACAAATGAGGTTCATACCTGACGACCTCGACCGCCGATGAGTGCCTCGATGGCCGTAGCTCGTAGCCGGTTGGCCACCCTCCATAGTGCCACAAACCGAGATGGCGCGACCTGCGTTTCAAAAGAATTCTCAGTAAACTGAACAAGTTCAATCAAATGTGTTCTTACACGAAAACTATGCAAAATAAGAACTCACCCTCCGAATCAGATGCTGCCAGTCATCTAGGCCAGCATCCGTCACAGCCACGTCAAAGTCACGCAGCTCGGAGATCGTCGTCCTCCCAGTAGCGTCAGTGTACTCGAGGGTCTCGGGGTACTCTGGGGGCTCGATGCCCGCCGCCTCAACCTCCTGCAAAGCCAAATGGCTCTCGTTAATCGATGATCTTTCGTCGCGATTCTCGAAAATCAAAATCCAACAAGAAACAAAAGATACTCACCACTACCGGCCAATACGCCAACCTCCCGTAAAGGAACGCCGAGTAATCCTCGTCAGGGAGAAGAAGGTCGTCGCCACTAGCACCAGCCAAGTCCGCCTCCCTCTCAGCCTCAGAAGGCTCCCTAAACATCGTCCTAGGAGGATCGACGGGAAACGTCAACGCGCCCCGAAAACACCGACGAGCTAACCGCTCGCCCGGATACCACACAGACCCATCGACGTCCACAACAAAGAACCGACTCGAGCTCCTAGGTCGAAGGACCTCAGCGACAAAAGGAGGCGCTCCAGCGTACTCCGCCCAAGGTCTGGGCACCCACTGCGACAATATAAAGGCAAAGGTCATTCCTATGATCAATTTAAAACAAAGTATGAGAAGAATAAGTGCATACAAATAGGATACTCACGCCGCTTGCTCACCAAGAGCGTTCACATCCCGCCGGTAGACATTGTGAGAAGAACGCTTGCTCTTCGTCCGGCACATGACCCAATCCCTCACCACGGGGTAGGCCCTCTCCAGCAGCTCCGTCCTCTTGGGCGCGAGGCCCGTAAAGTAAGAGTACACCCACGCCTGCAAAGCATAATAATCAATGACGATCTGTCGGTCGTCGATAAAGAAAGAAATTGACTCGGCCTAAAGGAAGGTTCATACCTCCAACGTAGCCCGTGTCCAACGGCGCCAGGAGAAGTCCCCTTCTCCATCAACTCCGGACGAACCATGGCCCTCATAAAGCGGATGAGGACCGCAAAACCAGCAAGATGACCCGGTCCCAACGCCCTAGGGAGCTCGGGTCGAAAGAAAGGGGAGAAGCTTCGTCGACAACCTCTCACCCTTGTCTCCGAGGTAAATCGAAGACAAGAACCACCAAAGCCACGAGACGAGCCCTCCGCACGGTTTGTACAAGGAGGGGGAGCCGTCTCCCTCCCATCGATCACCACCGATGCCGGGGTCTTCCCCGCAAAGTAATCTCGAACATAGGTACTGGGTACCAAACCCGGCACCGCAACAGCCTTCGGCGACAGGTTCCAGCCGATCAACCTCCTCGCCTCGGCCGAATCCGCCCTCATGCCGCCTCTCGGCCACACCATCTCCTCGATCCCCACACGGACCGTAAATCATGCCGTAGTCCTCCAAGGTGACTCCCACCTCACCAAAAGGCGGGTGAAACGTGGAAGTCGTATCCCAAAATCGATCCAAGAAAGCGCGGACCAGACTAAGGTTGGCCCGCAACTTCCTCTTCACGATATCCCTCCAGGACACTGAACCGGAGGGACCGAACGCTCCACGCTCGATCATGGCTCTCTCCTCCGCCGACAGCCGCTCGTAATGCTCCATCGCCGTCGTGTACCCCGAGAACGACCGGATGTTCCCAGCCTCCTATTATGATTCGAAATAAAGCTATCTTTAGTTTTGAGTAAATTTGAAAGGAAATTTGAACAAAAGTAGAAAGGGGTAGGTAATGAGTTAGGGAATTCCTATTTACCAAGCTCTTCACCGTCCTGTAGGACAAATGACCCTCTGCAGCCCACACAAGGTGCCTACTCTCCCAGTCTCACCACGCGGAGCTCCTCTCGGTGACGACCCCTCGTCCGAGGTGGGCCCGTCTCGGAATCTCCTCCTCATCGCGGCCTCCTCCTCGGGAACCTCGTCTGCAGCCCATCACCGCAGGTGGTGAAGGCACGCTCCAAAGCCTCCTCAACAACAGCAGCGTCTACATCCATGGGATCCCTCCCAGAAGTAGAAGCATCGTCACCTGCAGCATTGAAAGTAAATTTAGGCCGCGTCACATGACGGCGAGCCTTTGTTAAGAAATTTTCGAGCCTTCAAGGCCCGGGAATTCCCCTTTCTGGCCATCCTTGGCCATGTTCTCACCAATTCAATCACTCATGTGACAAATTGGGTCAAGTCAAGTCCAAGTCAAAGCCTAGTTCCGGGTTTGAGTCGAAAATTCGGCAGCATTTCGCTATAATGGCGGTTATGCCCTAGAAGGTGTCCTGAAAAAGTTGTCACAAACCAAACTTCCAAGATGGTAGAAAGTTTACCCATCATCCAAGGGTCCCAAATATCAAATTTCATCACAAATGGGCAATCCTAAGGCCATTTTCGAAGCAATTTACGATCTAGCTGTGAAACCGTCTCAAAATTCGCTCAAGGGCTCAAAACTCGATGAAAATTCAAAGCAAATACATGGTTATGTTCCTAACATTACCTATTATCCATTCCTAGCATCAATTTGGCGAGACAAATCCATTTGGGGGAAAAGCCCCAAATTTTCGATCGAAAGGGTCGAAAAACCCTAGAATTTTCGGCTCAAAATTCGACAAATACGGATGATTAATGCAAGATTAAAACACATACCTCGATTAGTCATATTTAAAGCAAGCTTTTGAATCCAACCTCGACGGAAATGGTGAAGATTTGAGAGAGAAATTGCAAAAAATGAGTTTCGAAATAATGAAACATAAACCTTCTGATTTCGCGTTTTTACGCAGGAATTGCCAAATTGGGGAAAAGACGCAGCAGGCGCTGCGCCTCTTCTTAGAGACGCAGCTCTTGCTGCGCCTCTTCCTTTGTTTCCCTCCATACGAATTTTCGAAAATTCGTTATGAGTTCGTTATTCGTGGGCCCATCTTTGGTGCGCCTCTTCCTCGATGACATTTTATCATTTTGGTCCGTTTCGACGATTTTCTTTCGTTCCGGCCCACGTTTTATCCAGCGCGACAATATTTTGTAGTATCGTCCAAATTCATTTTATCCCGCGCAGCAGTATTTTGCAGTATTGCTCAAATTATTTTGCCCAGCGCAGTAGTATTTTGCAGTACTGCTCACTCAAGACTTTCTTTCTACGACGATCAAGATGTTCCTAGTCGTCGGTATGTTCCCCAATCCGAGTTCACTTGAGACCAACGCAAGCAGATTCAACCTCCAAATTTCGCCAGAGTTCGCTTGAGACCGACGCAAGCGGATCCCCAGCAGTTTCTACCGACGTCCTGCTGTTTTCAATATCTCTTGTTCCCCGCGAAGTTCGATTAAATCTCGGTATGATCTCTTCTTGTGGTGGCGAGCCTCCTTACGTAGTCTAATGGACTTTAAACGACCCTCCCCGATAGTCGAAGACTCTAAAATGTTCCCGACGATAGGTCCTTGGCTCGGACCCCTTGAGTCGCCTCGCGTCGCCATAGTCGTCAGGTTGTAATCTTCGATTGAACTGATGGCTATACTTTGACTTTCGCCTTGTCCAAGCCTCGGTCAAAGTGGGGGCTCTGAGACACCTCGTTTCTGCACCCTCGCAAACCACCCGGTGATGATTGGGCCGCATGTTTGGTTCGCGGAACGATTTGTGACAGTTCGTAAGATTATCGTCAAGTGATTGCTCAAATATTAATGTCAACCTCTTAGTTGTCATCTACGTCCCGATACGGTCGTTTTGGCGATAATTAGAGTACATTCGAGTCCGGGTCAAAAACCGTCTCCATTTTCGATAACCGTTAAATCCCGAGTCGAATGTTCTGGAATGTTCCGGATATTTCTATTCCATATTTCTCAAATTTTATCTTTTGGCAAATAATATTCCGTAATATTTACATAAGATATTAAAGATAATCGAATTAATTCCGTCCTACCATAACTTAAACACGGAAATCTTTCTTAAGCGGAGGAAACCTCCGGGAACAGACGCAAAGAAGTCTTGCGCCTCTTCCAAGAGACGCAGTGGGCTCGCGCGCCTCTTCCCGTGCCCTTCTTTGCATGATTTACGTATCTTTTTTATATCTTTCCGAGATTCACTTCCAAAGAGTCTCCGAAACCCTATTCCTTCACGTGATTAGTATAAATAGGAGCCTTCGTTCCTCGTATTTCTCACGCGAGTGTCCGCCCTTCTCTTCTCCCTTTGCATTCTAGACTTCGTTCTTACTAATTGGCGCCTACGTGCTTGGACTTCCGACCACGTAAGCTCGGATCTTTCCGGTACCCGACCTCTCCGTTGCATGACCGACCAATTTGACCACTACACTCAATCAATCTAATTAATCAACTTGTTAAATCGTTTTCCTCTTTCGAGGGCACTCTTTCCTTGCGTTCGCGTCGAGCATCACTAATCGATCTTCTTAGTTCTTCTCGTTCCGTCAACATGTAAGTCTGAGGGTGTGTTAATCTCTCTTTTATTTATTGTATTTTATTATTGTATAACAATTGTAAGGTTTATGTCGAAAGTACCTCATTAAAACCGATTTCTAAAACCGTCTTTAAAACCTTTTTGCGGATTCCCGGAGACGAGACGTCGAGAAAAGACGCAGCAACCGCTGCGCCTCTTGAAGGAGCGCAACACCTTGCGCCTCTTCGTGAGGCCGCCGCAGCCTTCTGCTTCTTTTCTTCTTCCTCCATCCTCTCGTAATTCGTATCAAATTTATTTCTTTTGTTTTGTTAAATCATTAATTCTTCATCATGATAGTTTAATAATTCATATGTATATTAACCATCATCATTAACATGTTTTAATCGTCATAAATCCGACTCAAATCCCAAATAATCAATATTTGCGGGTTTTTCGTCATTAAATTCAATTCGAGTTTTAGAGATTCAATTCGTTCATGTTGAGTTCCTGGGATTCATTGTTGATATATTTTCACCTGTTTAGTCATTAATCCGTCGTCAATTCATCATGTTTAGTTAATAATTCGTTTAGTTAGTTAGTTTAATTAATCATTCATTAACATCGACCCTTCACATAATTAATCCGTTTATTTCCGTCTCATCCATGTTTTACCGTTTTATGACCTCAATCATATGTAAATAATCTGCTAATAACTTTCATCCGAGTCTAAAATCGCAATCAATCCATTAATTTACCAATTAACATTAACGGTTTGCGATTCAAACTACCTGAAACTCACCCTTGGGAATGACGCAAAGAATCGCCGCGCCTCTTCCAAAGGGCGCAGTGCCTGTTGCGCCTGTTCCAGGATGAGTTCTGCCTCTGAACTCCTTTTCTGCCCTGACGTAGTTTAATTAGTTTACGTATTAATTAACTAATATTCGTATTATCACCTTCTGATCTGTCGTGTTTTATTCTTTTATTTCTTTTTCTCAAATTATCCGTTTTAAAGGTATTTTCGACATAAATCGCCTATCCAATGTAATCGTTGTAATTTTTATTATTGTAATTCATGATTATTGTATTCCATTTATCATTTGTATGTTTTCACATGTAATCAACATTAAATCCAACTTCGACCCAATTGTGTGCTAACTTAATTGTTCACCGACTTAGTAAATTCTCACATGTTAGGATTAATCTATGGATGTTGCATTGCATGCATATAGCCGACAATATATCAAGTGCGAATAACTTCCCTAATCATTAGTAGAGGCCGCTACCGAGGCGGGCGGGATTAGGTGTTCGATCAAAAGAGCTTCCTAATACGTACTCTCACCCCTTACTCCAGATCTCCGTGAGCACCCGTGTTCATTGGCATCCGTGAGAGTCATTCTAGACATAGAATGCTAAGGGTAACGATTGCTTAGTGTTCATGTCACTACTTTGTGTCTTGACATGACACGAGGTATTCGAACGGTTCCAATTTCCCATAAAAATTGGTGGCGACTCCATACAAAATGCAAACGCTTGTTTTCGAGCCCCTTCACCAAGCGCCCCCGTGGGCGGCCCGCTGTCCACACCATCTTTCTTCATTATGCAGTTAATTAATCATCTTTTCCCATTAAATTAACCTATCAACTACTATTTATATCCTTCTTCAATCATAATCAATAAGTATTTAATCAGTTTTTACCAATAGCGGAGGAAGTTTCGAAGGCGGATGAAACACCATATGTATCATCGTCATCATCAATGGAACATGAACATCAAATGAGCATGAAATTTTAATGGAAATTGAAACATTTGACTCATAATCAATGACTTTGGAAAAACAATTAGAAATTACATCTCCTTGTATTCTTGAAAGTTTAAACTCGTATTCTTTTCATATTAGCTTGTATTTTTGAAAGTACATTACAATTAAGTTTAAACTCGTATTCTTTTCATAATAGCTCTTATTCTTTTCATAGTAGCTCGAATTTTTGAAAATACATTACAATTAAGTTTAACCTCATATTCTTTTCATAAAAGCTCGTATTTTTTTCGAGAATAGCTCGTATTTTAGAAAGTACATTACAATTAAGTTTAAACTCGTATTCTTTTTATAATAGCTCATATTATTTTCATAATAGCTCGTATTCTTCATGTGAATTTAATTTACGAGTTCATAGACATTGAAGCTGAAAAATCGAAATTGGTTGGACTTAAACGAGTATGAAAGTTTTCCACATTAGAGAACAATGGAGTTTTGTCGTTTAAGAGAGGTTTAGAGGGGGGTTTTGCAATAATCGTTTGGTTACACTGAGATTTGGAGAGGGAGAGTGTTTTGTTTAACAAATATTAGATTGAGATTCAGTTAAATATGCTATAAACGGGCAGTTGTATAATGCTAATATACAGCTGTACAACTGGTTGTAGGATTTTATTTGTGTTTAATTTCACCTTCGATCATTGTATCTGCTTGTTTAATTTCCATTTTGACAAAGCTACATGTATTACTAACACTGACGGAGTAAGGGGAAGCCGAAGCGAGGTCGGCCGGAGAAACATCGACCGACGACTGGACTGACGAGCAAGGGGTGTTGAATGGAGGTGGTGGTGGTGGTGGTGAAGGGAGATGAGAGAAGAGAAAAAAATAATTGGTGAGAGAACTAGTATAGATTCCCTGCTACAACATGCTATTTTTTAGTTTTGTTTTATAAAGAGACATTCTCGTTAAATTAATTGCATAAATTAACTGTATCTTTAATGTTATAATGTACTAATATAATCTTAGTAAGAGCTAGAAAATGAAAGTTTATTACCATCAAAAGACACTTTAAGTTAAGTCATTTTTGTCTTAAACCATTATTACTTTACTATAAAATTTAATTCTGTAATGATATATCATTGCACGAAACTAATTTATGACATTAAATTACAATTAAGCGATGTAAAAATGTAAAATCTAATTAAAATGCATATAACCTTATAACAAAAATAGGTAAAAACAATATAGTACGCACTTAAAAAGACGATTTACGAATAATTAGACTAATATTTTTCTTACTTTTAATAAAAAAATACATAAAAATTGTTACGTTCTTTAAAATATACACCATATTTAGAGTGTAACTGATGAAGGATAATATAAGAAACAGATTTACGTAATTTTAGGGTATAAGTGATGACAATAATTATGTTAAAGACTGCATAAGAAGCAGGTTTGCGTAATTTTAGAGTGTAACTGATGAAAAATAATATTTATGAAAATGGAAATGATTGCATAATAAATTATAGATTTTAATGAAAAATTCATAAGTATGAATTTTAATTAAAAGATTAGAGTTTAATTATAAAAATATATTGATTGAAAAGATAATAATGTAATGAATTTTTTTACTTGTTACCTTATTTAGTTAGATGCCTTTTGGATGGAAAAAACTAACAGAATTTTTATTCTCTTAGGGTGTGTTTGGATTGAGTGTTTTGTAGGGAAAAGAAAGGGAGGGAGAGTTGGAAATTTAAAATCCCTTGTTTGGATAGCAAATAAGGCTGGAGGGAAATTGAGGGGGAGAGATTTGGAGAGATTCAATTTCCCTCCTCCAAGTTTAATCAAAATTTCTCCACAATATGCAAGATTTGAAGGGAAATTGTATCCAAACACTCACACTCCCTTCCCCCCCCCCCCCCTTCTCTCCCTTCCCCTCCCCTCTTTCCCCCTCCCCTCCCTTTCCCTCCACTTTTGCTATCCAAACACACCCTTAGGGTGTGTTTGGAATTTGGATTTAGACAATCAGAGGGAAAGTGAGGGGATGGAAAGGGAGGTGTTTAATTTTCTTTGTTTGGTTACAATATATAGAAGGAGGGAAATGAAAGGGGAGGGGAATAAGAGTATTTAATCTTTCCACTATTGGCAATATTTGGAACGAAAACTTTTTTTAACTCTCATTTCATCATCATCCTCCATCCACCCTACCATCTCCATCTTCCTCCCCTTCCATCACCCTCTCATCATTTTTGTTATCCAAACAACCATAATTTATTTTCCCTCCTCTCCCCTCCCTTTCCCTCCTAAAATGGTATCCAAACACACCCTTAGTAATAGGGGATGAAAAAAATGACAAGGGTAAAATTATAAACAACTACTCTCCTATAAGACCGTCCTATACTATAGGACGGGCCCAATAAGCAGGAATTAGCCCAATATCAAAAATGAAAAGGAAAAACTAGGTTGTCTAGCACATAATAATCAGTTTTAGTCAGTCTTCTTCAATCCTACCCACTACTTTGCAGTTTGTACGAAGTGAAAAAAAAAGGAATGAGGAGAGAGAATTAATTGGCAGTTATAAAATGAGAGCAAAGGGGAGGTGAGATGGTGAAGATACACCGTAGACAATTGTATGTATTAAACTACCATTATACATTATTAAAGACTTATAGTTCTCAAATTAAAACCATAAGTTTGTAATTTATATCTTCAAATCTTCAATTGTTTAGAATTAAGTTAAAACAACAAACAACTTTTTCTTAATAATTTGTTATCAACTTAAAAGCTAGATTTTTCAAAAGAAAATATTTTGTTTCCACCTTAAAATTTGGACTTAAAATTTGGACCATACAAATTCAAATAAACTTGCAAATTTATGATCAAAATCT
The DNA here is from genome assembly GCF_048544455.1 of Silene latifolia. Classification (NCBI taxonomy): domain Eukaryota; kingdom Viridiplantae; phylum Streptophyta; class Magnoliopsida; order Caryophyllales; family Caryophyllaceae; genus Silene; species Silene latifolia. The sequence goes on along the minus strand of NC_133534.1, from coordinate 9,853,993 downwards.
TGTATCTTTAACTTAAAACCCAAAATAATTGAAATTATATCTTTGAGGCCTCGCTCCTCAGGACCTGAACTTCAACTTAAAAATCTTTAGTTTTTCAGTTAAGATCCAAAGTTCTTAGCATGAATCTTAAAGTTTTTAAACTAAAGACCTAAGTTTATTGGAGATCTACTTAAAATTAACATGGCAGCCAATAATTTAGGACCTAAACTATTATATTCTAAAACATTAAAAATAAGCTTAAAATATGAAATATAGCACTTAAAACCCGGAGTTGTCAAATTTAAATACTTATTGACGATATCAATGATAATCACTATTCTCATTTATTCCACCCCTTCAAATCATTCCATTTTATAACTTTAGAACGAGAAATATTTTATTAGCTAATATGAGAATCGAACCCATACCTTGCTCAGTGCACATGCTCTTCCATTTGAGCTAATTAGCTTTTGACAAAATAGAAATTTAAATTCTAAACCTTTCAATTCTTTATTTTTTTCTATAAAATAAAGTTTTTTACTTAAAAACCCAAGACTTCAAGTTAAAATCCAGGTTTAACAATTGGATACTAAAGTTTAGAAATTTCAAAGTCAATTATTCCCGAAGTTTTGAAAATAAAACAAGGAGTTTTCAAACTAAAACCTCAAAATTTATAGTCTAATTTGTCAACTTAAAATAATGAGAGTTATTTAGCTTAAAAGATTTGATGTCAATCCATCGTATAAAAATATTTTGTAAAAGAAAATTTGTATCATCCACCATTTTCCTTAAAACTTATACACTACAAGAAATTAGAAAAACACTCGTAACAACGAAACTCATCAATCGTGTCATTCATTTGTACAAAAAAGATATCAGGTAGATGATAAAAATAACTATAGAGAAATAACCTAGTGGATGATACCAAAATACATGTAAATCTCAAGCATGTTACAATTAGAAGAACAATAGGTTGAAAACATACCTGGTTTTAATGAGAAGATGAATTCATAATAATACCAGTTAGAAGGTGTCCGATCTTTGATTGTTCACTTAAAGTTAGAGTTTTAGGGGTTTTGATTTGAGAGATATTGAGGGAAAGCGAGAGGAGAGATCCGAGAGAGGTGAATGAATTTCGTTGTTTGATTGTTGATGATGATGCATAAAGCAAAAGTGGAGAAAATGGTAAAATGTTGGCTGAGAAAAATGGTAAATAAGAAGTTTTTAAACTAATAGGGATTTCATTGGGCTTTTTGTTAAAGGGCTGGTCTTATGGTATAAGACCGCCTTATTAAACAATTTGTGAATTATAAAAGACGTATGTGAAAGTAACATTATATATTCTATAAGACTAATCTTGTGATAAGACCAGCCCATTTGTGTTGAAATAAGCCCAATTACATTCGTCACTCTAGTTTATCATCTATCCACTGTCATGTACTCATGTCCTCCGTAAACCAGTGCATAGAATATTCACCTCCAGTATCGATTCCAGCCACCTGCGACATCTGCCAACCCACCTCGCCTATGAATGGTGACTCCATCCCGACACCAAACAACGACATACTTCCACCACCTTCCCCAGATTCTTTATAAAGGACCATATTCCAATGCTAGAACCTTTTAATTTAAAATATCAAATTTCAAACTAAAATTGATAGTTAATAAACTAAAATCCTTATTTTACAACAGAAATAAAATTAAAAACAAAAAAAAAAACTTTAAATTTTGAGTTTTAGTTTTCATCATATAGTATATGAAATTCTTAAGTTAAAATTGTGAGTTTTCAAAGTAAAAAAACATTTTGATATTACCCCAATTCTATGGGCCACTTAAGTAAAACCCCAATTTTTAACTTAAAGCACCAAGTTATTAAGATAAAAACATGTATATTGAAAGCTAAAACAATTAGGTGAACTCAAAAAAAATTCCATTTTGATTTTAGCATTTTGAAGCTCAAAATCCAAACTTGTTAGTTGGATATTGGTGTTCATCGGACTGCCTAAAGGTGTAGAGATTGGCCGATGAAAGAGGATGTTGGGTCAGGGATCGCAAATGTTGTGTCGACGGTGGGGATGTCGTGGCAAAGGAGGAGATAGTGGCGACAACGGCGACAAAGTAGGAGGTGGTGGCAGCGGTGGCAAGGATTCACTGACGTTTTTGTGATTGATATTTGAGAGAGGGCTTTTCAGTTTTGCACGTTGTTTTGCTTTTAGTTGTTTTAGTGGGCTAACTCCTCCTAATGGGTCCGTCTTATGGTATAAGACGGTCTTATAGGAGAGTTGCTGTTTTTTTAGGAAAAATTACAAATAACCACCTTGTATTTGCATCTTTTTACAAATAACCACCACGTATTTCCGTTTTTACAAATAACCCCTAAACTTTCATGTATACTCCCGAATCACCACCGTATATTTGACCTGAGACTCGATTTTCATATTTTCCGACTCCTTAATCAACAATTTATTTGAAATACCCATATTACCCTCATCAAATTAAACAATACTTCAACATATCCCTATCCCTATTCTTTTTTTCCCCAAATCATCCCCCAAACCCTAAATCCCCAATTTGTTTAAGCTACTCTCATTCTCAATTATGATGATCCTCACCTACTTTCAACAACGTCGTTTTCTTAAGCTTCACTTGTTTCAAAGATGGTAAAACTTCTTTAGCTTTATTAATAGCGTCTATATAACACGATTTATTTGAATTTGAGATAAATTCATTATCTTGTTCTTCTTCTAAAATTGCCTTAACCAAAAATCTAAGCTCTTTCTTCAATTCCAAAACTTTTGTTGCATCTACCTCGAAATTAGCCCTGTTTTTGCCATGAAAATGGAAACTCAGGTCAAATTTAGTGTTAATTGAAATGGGTATTCATCAAAATCGCGATTTTTTTTCATATTGGTGTGGTATTAATTACCCAGATTTACAAGGATATTGACTGATACTCCCACAACCAAAGAGAGAGGGAGATCAAGGGAATGAATATATATGGTCGACTTTTATGATTCATAGTCATGATTTAACAGGAAATTGAATTTCCAGGAAGAGAAAGAGAGGGAGATTGAGATTAGGTTGAACAATTTGGGCATGGGTTTGAGACGATCTGGAAAAAAAAGGAATAGAGGGTATGTTGCATTGTTTAAATCGATGAGGGCGATATGGGTATTTAAGATAAATCATTACTTAAAGAGTCGGGATATATGAAAAACAAGTCTCGGGTTAAATTTACGGTGGTGATTGGGGATATACATGAAAGTTTGGGGGTTATTTGTAAAAACAGAAATACGTGGTGATTATTTGTAAAAATACGCAAATACAAGGTGGTTATTTGTAATTTTTCTTTTTTTTTTTTAGGAAAAATTACAAATAACCACCCCATATTTACGATTTTTTACAAATTACCACCCCGTATTTGCGTTTTTACAAATAACCCCCAAACTTTAACGTATATTCCCCAATCACCCCCGTATTTTTACTCCGAACATCATTTTCCTTATTTCCCGACTTGTTAAGTGACGATTTAAGTAAAATACCTAAATTACCCCTATTTACTTATTACGCATACTCTACATCCCAACCCAACTGATTATTTTCATTTCATTTTACCAGATATCCCAATTTCTTCATTCTACTCTAACCCTAAATCCCAATTCTCTAATTGTATCCCCAATTCATCTTCTTTTTCCCTAATTCAATCAATCGAACTGATGAACCTTAATTAAGTCGATTAATCGACTGCACAATTAGTAGCTGAATACATTCAACAATTAAACTTGGGCAACCCAGATTGTAATTAGTTCCGTCCAGATTTTCGTCGTTGTTTGCAATTAATTCCGTCCAAATTTTCGTGAAATAGTCACTTTTTCGTTCCAGATTTTTAATTTTTGGGTATTTTTTTTTTTTAACTATGTTAGCGGAAATGACGTCGAGTAGCGGAAATGTCGTCGTGTGCAAGTACCATTTGATTCTGGTCTTGGCAAGTGTAAGTGTGGATTTCCGGTTAAAGTTGGTAGCATGAAGATGAAGTTGTAATGTTCTAAGACGATGTTAAGTTTGTAATGTTCAAAGACGAAGTTGTCAAGTATGAATTTTGAGGCTATGTGTTAATGATATGTGATTGTTATCCACTTGTTATATCATCAGGCTTATCAATGAATAATGCTCATCTCAACTAATAGGGTAACAAACAAATTGCTTAACGTTCAATCACATTTCGTAACATTCAAACACATAAATCGAAATTGTTAAAGAGTGTTATAAATTACCTCCGACTAAAATAAAGAGTTTTACAAATCACCAAGTACGTTTTATAAGTCTTACAAATGACTAATTAGCCAAAGTACTGATAAATTTGTTAATCCAAAGATGGTTGGCTCTCAATTTGTCTCAAAATGGTTTGATCATGTGTCGTCTTTGCCTTCTTCGCATCACTTTTCTTCTTTGCAGTCTTGACCCAAGTTGAATTAGTCGGAGGTCTTCCACCTTTGTTCTTTGATTGAGGTGCAGATGGGGCATTCTTGCAGCTCTTGATATTGTGGCCAAGAGCTCCACATTTGCCACACTTCACTGTCCTCTTTGCTTTTTTCCCTTTAAAAGCCTCGTCAGCTTCCTTCTTTCTCTTCTTATTTGATGGTCTCCCAGGCATCTTTCTCATTATGGGAGGCAATGCTTTGTGGATTTTACAGTACCTTGACTCACTTATTATCCTCTTGAAGCACTTTTGAATGTAAGGCATGAGCTTCTCCTCGTACTTTAATACCCCATCTCTTTTTTCTGACATTCTCTTCATTACATACCTTCTTAACCATTCCATACATGTGAGAATGGGTTTGTCCCTAGCATCCTTCAAGACAGCATTAAAGGTCTCACATAAATTGTTCAAAATCATACTAGACTTGCATGTTGTTGAAAATGCATGTCTACTCCAATGAACAACAGGAATCCCATTCACATAGTTGTAAGCGTCACTTGACATCAATTTAATTTCCTCAAGGGCACACTTGAATTCAGCCTGCAAACACAAAACAGTAAGCTAACCTAAGCTATGCATCAGTTAAAACAACAGATGGCTATTCAGATGGCTGACGAAAAGTTATACATGTGTTGTTGCCCATCATCTAACACCAGTTTTCTTCTAGGTTGCAGCTTCTCAATCCTTTTCAAAGGGGAGACAGAAATTTCAATAGGGCTATTCAATAGTCTAGGGGACCTCCTAACTGAAGTCTGAAGTTGGACTTTTTTCAGGGGTATTCTTTGTTCTTGGGATAGCATCTGTGCTTGACGGCCTACTTGTCTGAACAAAGTACACATCAAGACGGTTGTCATCATCCCTAGAGTTAAACAAGTCAGTCATCCCATCCGGACTTTCCAATTTCTTCACCGATTCTGAAAGCTTTTACCTTTAACCTTGAAAAATGATTCAAATGGCTTACCATTTAATAGAGACAAACCGGCCTGAATAACATTACGATATGAATAGCTCTCTGACCAAAACCCAAATTGAAGATTCAATACACCCCCAAAATAAGCTACTTGACCATTTGCACTCGTCTCAAATCTACCTCCATGATGAAATCTAACATCAAATTCAAACGGCTCTGACAACCTACAATTAATAGAAAACAAAAATTGTAACAACAATCAATATCATAACAAACTGACTTTAGCATAGTATTTCGTACAATCTAAATACAAATTTCTTACTTGCCATTTTCATTTACATGTACATCAGTTTACCCATGGACTAACCTTAGCATAGTATTCTTCATGGATGTTATAATCCATATTCTTTTCTTTTTCTTTTTTGGGTAAAAATCTAAGTAAATATATGAAAATCCTAAGATAATACAAACTAATAAACCAAACAAAAATACGAAAATTATGTTGATATTAAGTTGGAATCTTACTGTCATTTTCGCTTGATTTTTTACCCATATTATTCAAATTGTAGAATATATTCAGCTACTAATTGTGCAGTCGATTAATCGACTTAATTAAGGTTCATCAGTTCGATTGATTGAATTAGGGAATAAAAAGATGAATTGGGGATACGATTAGAGAATTGGGATTTAGGGTTAGAGTAGAATGAAGAAATTGGGATATCTGGGTAAAGTGAAATGAAAATAATCAGTTGGGTTGGGATGTAGAGTATGCGTAATAAGTAAATAGGGGTAGTTTAGGTATTTTACTTAAATCGTCACTTAACAAGTCGGGAAATAAGGAAAATGATGTTCGGAGTAAAAATACGGGGGTGATTGGGGAATATACGTTAAAGTTTGGGGGTTATTTGTAAAAACGCAAATACGGGGTGGTAATTTGTAAAAAATCGCAAATATGGGGTGGTTATTTGTAATTTTTCCTTTTTTTTATTATAAAATGATTACCGTCATAAATTACGAACCTCAGAGCACCGAAAAATAAATAAATTACGAACCTCACAAGTCACAACAAAGATTAAAAAATAAAATAAAATTATACAACACTTCCAAATTGCCGAACCCTAGCTCTAATCCCCAAATTGCCGCCCTCCTCTGCCGTCATCTCCGTCGCCATGCCTACTGTCAGTGTAGGAAGAGACCGTCTATTCGCCGCCATCGCCAGAATCTATTGTCTCTTCCTTCTCTTTCACTTTCACTTTCGAATTCTAATTTCCTTGCACTTGTTATCGCCATTTTTGTCCGATTTTAGGTTTTCAATTTATTCTTTTACTTGTCGAATTTAGGTGTATGAAATGTTTGATTCAATTTGCAGCGGATGAGAAGTTCGAAGATTTATGCTTCCGTTTCGGCATTGAGCTTGATGACATTGTGAGGATTTTATTCTCTATGCATTCATGTTAATTTTTTTTGTTTGATTTTGAATTTAATTTGAATTTCGGGGTTACGTAGACGACGGAGAAGGCGATTATTAGGAAAGAGAAGCATTTAGATGATGATGTATCTACTGATGATGAAGAAATTATTTACAAAATTGAAGTGTCTGCTAATCGGTATTCGACTTATTTGTTTGCTTGATAACTAGTCAGATTCATTGGTTGAGGGTTTAATGTATAATTTGAGCGGTATTTTGAGTATAATTGGTGAATTTATCCGGTAGGTATGATTTGCTTTGTCTCGAGGGGCTTGCACAAGCTCTACGAGTTTTTGAGGGGCTTCAACCGATTCCGACATATACGCTTGCTGATATTCATCGGGATTCCATGTTGAAAATGCATGTCAAACCGGAGGTATAATTCACACGTTTTTTTTTTGAAGCTGGAGAAGCTCAATTTTTTGAATGTCACGAGTTTAATTTTGTGTGTTTTTTTTTCTTGTAGACATCGTCAATTCGACCATTTGTTGTTTGCGCTGTTTTAAGAGGTATTAGTTTCAATGAAGCGAGATATAACAGCTTCATTGATCTTCAGGATAGGTTACATCAGAATATATGCCGGTAACTAAGCTTGCTTTTACTTGGTTCCTTCTTGCTTCTGCTTCTTGATCTTTCGCTTTCTTAGAGACAATTTACAAATGTCCCTCATGCTTCAGAATAGGAATAGACGGATAACTTGTTTATTTAGGTCATGAAAAATATAAAGGTTTACTTCACCACCAGATCCTTTTGGCGTTGTCAGTGTGATGTAACTTGTTTATGTAGTCATAAAAAATATAAAGATTTGCACCCTCTGTCACCCCAACTATTTCACCACTACCAACCCGACGACTAACTTGAATCATCCTTTGGGGTCGTCAATTTTTGTGTGTAAAAAAATGAGACTCTAGAGAGAATTGAAAACATGATACTAAAATGAAGCAAGGTCGGCACAAACATAATTGTAAAGGGACGAAACTTAAAAGACAAATGTGAGATAACCGTCTATATGTGGCCTGTGAAGAAAGTTAAATTGGATGAACAAGTGTGGGAAAGTTAAAGACAGAATAAACTCAAATCCCACCATCTGCATATATCTTTCCCTCTTCCACTCTCCCATCTTCTCACGCCATATTTTATTTTATAAGAAATCGTCCATACAGCAGCACATTACCTGAATTTCTTAATTTTAAATTCAATGAAATAAAGCAAAGTGACACACTATAATGTATGTGCTTCGTAAATCAGTAAGTTTTCGGTAGATGTTTTTTAACTGCAATTTTCATTTTGGGTCATCCAAAATTAGATTCGGTGTGTACATCAAACTTCCGTACACAATTATAGGCAAGAGCCTTTGCAAACATCTACACCTTGGTAATGCTGTTGCTCTATGTAGTATGTAGGATGTTGTATGTTCTGTCAAATAAGATTGTTTTCTGAGCAAAGAGAATTTATCTTCTTATTATAGGCGAAGAACCTTGGTTGCTATAGGGACTCATGATTTGGATACTATTCAGGGCCCTTTCACTTATGAGGTATAAGTCAATTTATTTTCCTTCTTTCCTTTCACAGTTTGCTCTAATACGTAATAAAGAAAACACTTCACGCACTTATTAGAATATGTGAGCTAGATACTAACCAAACACCATCATCTATGTTATATGGATACGGAATACATTCAGATCAGTTTAGCAACGATTCGCTGGAGGTTTGAGCGACTTAGGTAACCGAAGGATACATTGAGGGATTACTTAATTATCGACATTTTTCACTCATTTCTGTGTTTAAAAATCAATTAAACATAAGTGCATAACACACTGTATGAATATAAAGTTTACATCTTTTATGGTTGTCGATTAAATAACCAAAGTAATGGTGTTTTGGGCTAGATATTTTGCTTCATGATCATTGTGTGTTCTTTGTTGTTTGTGATATTCTATGATATGTATTTAACTGTCTTTTCTGTCGCAGGCTTTGTCACCAGAGGAAATAAATTTCGTGCCTTTGAAGCAGGTATTTATTTTTTCTCATTAGTTGTACGTTTCTCTTATATATATGAGGAGTCTTGCTAAACTTGAGTCTTGGCGTGTTCCTTGGTAATAAAAGTGTGTTTTATATGTCTTATATTTTAGGTTAAAAAATTCAGGGCTGATGAGCTAATGAAGTTCTACGAGGTTATTTATTCTTTCATTCTGTTTTCTCCTTAATGTTAGCTGTTTTTTCACACTTCATGTTATTTATAACCGCTTGTTACTCTATGACAGTCGGACTTGAAGTTGAAGAAGTTCTTGCATATAATTGCGGACTCGCCAGTGTTCCCTGTCATATATGACTCTAAGAGGTATAATGTATTTATAGTACACGTTTTATTGTTCGCTAAAATCATGTTTTTGCTCAGATTTATTAGTGATTTTTATTTATTTGCCTTTCTGTGTTTCTGACACTACCAATTGTTTGATCTTTATCTGCAGAACCGTTTTGTCCTTGCCCCCAATTATAAATGGTGCACATTCAGCAATTTCTTTGAAGACAAAGAATGTTTTTATTGAATGTACAGCCACTGATTTGACGAAGGCCAAGATTGTTTTGAACACCATGGTTAGAGACAGCTAATTTGAATGTTCGTTTGCAATTAATTTGTCTTTTGGCTGATATTGCGCTCTTTTTTTTTCAGGTCACAATGTTTTCAGTGTACTGCGAAAAGAAATACGAAGTTGAACCAGTTGAAGTAGTTTATTCTGATGGCAAGTCCTATGTTTGCCCTGATCTGTCGCTCTATGATGTAGATGTACCCCTGTCGTATATAAATGACACGATAGGTGTCTCGCTGGAGGCTGATGAGGTACTGAGATTGTTTCCTATCACGCTTCTTTTGTCCAGTGTAATTTTTCTTTGTGAAACTTGAGATTGTGATATTGGTGCTTAAAATATTTTCGACTTCTTTCTAGATAAATTTAGTGTGTATCTGAAATGGTCTATGGTTATTCTTTTATAGTTCTTTTATTCTTTGATGATGCTGTATGATTTGTATGAATATGTAAAGGTCTGCCAGGTTATGAAAAACTCAATACTGAAGCTAAATACCCTGCATTGTGATGATCGTGACTGTGTTGTCAGATAATTTACTGCCTTGGTCTTTTTACTGTGCAAATGAAGTTTAAAAAAAAAATCATACCTGCTTTTTAATTCGTAGATCAGTATTTGTCTAAGTGGCACTTTGCAAGCTTGGTATTATAATATTTGTTGGGATAGTTGCTTAAAAAGCTTCAGACTTGATCAGCAGTTTTGATGATGAGATATTAAGTTTTTGTAGAGTGTTTGTAGTTTAGTGGATTAGTGGTGTGGTCAAGTATCTGGAGGGGAGCTTGTCTGTTAATTTTATTTAAGAAACTGTAGCTTCACAATGTCCTAAGATTGGTGACGCATTGTCATACTAGTATGCGACTATGGGGCATGAGGTAAGGTCAAGTGTTTGTGTGGGAAAGGTTTTTGTATCATAATGTTATGAGTGAATTACTGTGAGAACTGAAGATGGAGTTTAGTGGTTTATACATATTCCCTCCTAGTTTCAAACTGCATGTCTAGTGATTGAATACAATCTCCTTCATTTTATGGCATATTCATAAAAAAACAATGATTGGTGAAAGCACGAGAAGTTTACTAGGTTCCAAACTAATTGCTGTTAAAAAATTGAGATCTAGCTGTGTAGAAACTCATTTATAGGCAAATTGCTTTCATGAATGAGTTCTATCTGCTTTCGTTACTTGAAGTTATGTAATTTCTGTTATGTTCTTTCCATCAAGGTTCAAGTTTCACTTTTTGAAACTACTATATAGCTCTGCCGTCCTGTGCTTCACCCAAATGGGTACTTGTCTTTTCTTCTTTTTGTAGATTAGATTTCCCACATTAGTTTGAAAACATAATTATCCGCGAAAGTGGTGATTAAACCCCTTTACTTTGATGAATTGTGAAATCTAACCCCTTAACTTTTAATTGGAGTAATTGACCCCCTTAACTTTTCCAAAATGTGAAATTGAACCCTTTTGTTTTTTCCGGCCAATATCTCACCGGAATTTCATTTTCTCGCCTACTGTCTTTTAAGTACTGTATAATAATACACTACCATATATTCATACAGAGCTACTCCTGATTACCACTCTTTTAACATCCTCTCCTCCAATTTGCCCATTTTGCCAGACACATACCTTATGACTTCTTATTTAGCGATTCCTCAAGTACAATCACTCATTTGATTGATGTCTAATGGCAACTTCTGGGAAATTTAATCAAAGGAAGTCTCACTTGCTAAATTTCCTTGAGTATAGCATGTAGGCATGGAGTTTGACAGAGACATGAAGTTTGCTTAGAATTGGAACTTTAAAAACGTAATTTGAGAAGACAACTAGTGTTGATGTATAATTCATTAATATTTTTTATTTTCCGTATGTCATGTGTATTGTTTTTAGTATTTAGGATGAAAAACTCATACATATTAATGAGATATTGGTTGAGATGTTGACGAGAAAATGAAATTCTGGTGAGATATTGGCCGGAAAAAACAAAAGGGTTCAATTTCACATTTTGGAAAAGGTAAGGGGGTTAATTACTTGGGTTTAATCACCACTTTCGCGCATAATTATCCATCTCTCAGTTTGTATATGCGCATCACTCCTTTGGCTTCCCTTGATTAATATTACTATGCTCTTCCCATCATTGGAATACTTTTTGATTTGATATGCATCTCTTCACCTTTATTATTCCTATTCTTATTGCTCCTCTTATCATTATTGAGTTCTTACATTTGCATTTTTTTTGGTTTTAATTTTTCTGTTAACGTCTTTTAACAAAACTATATTAGATGAATAGGGAGCGCTTACCTCATCTTTTTTTGGACAACAGGTTACACATTTGTTGAAGAAGATGCAATTGCACGCCAAGAAGTCTGATCTGGTTGATAACCAGTGCAATGTCAGTGTGTCTGTCCCACCTACCCGAAGTGATATTCTTCATCCTTGCGACGTGATGGAGGTACATACCCCTATCTCAAAACTGTTTATTAAGATGCTCATCGGTTTTGAGTCAAACAATGACAACTTTCTTCTATGGCTTCTTATAGGATGTTGCTATTGCATTCGGATATAATGAAATTCCCAAGAGAATGCCTGCAGCGATGCCTGCACCAGTAAAGCCCCTGCCGTTGAATGAACTTACGGATCTAATTAGATCTGAGGTAAACTTGCTTAAAGTTTCTGATGTATTTTCTATATTAAAATCAATCTGAAGTGCCGCAATCTGTGGCTATGTAGTATTCTCTCATGGGATTGATAATTGTCAAGTGATCTAAATTTTAGATATTGAGGGAACATAGATGGTGCACATATAAATAAGACAGTCTCTCAATGTTCTCTTAGATGTGGCTGTCAAATGTTCTAATACTTTGAAATTGAAACACACATAACTGGTTAGGGATTGAGGTCAGCAGAACACTCAAGGGAGAGAGTAACTGTTCATTATTTGTCCGATGTTTTGGAAATCCTTATCTCTCTATGGGATTCCCGTTTACATGTTTTTCCCCCCTAATATGCCATGACTGGGATAGAATATTCAATCTAGATAATACTTTCCTATGCTTTAAACCTTTCAACAGTCTTCTCCTGCATCCTTCTATTTTCTTCCCACTTTTCTTTTTTTCCATCTAGTAAGCTTTTTGTGCTCTAATTACCAAGTTATCCTAAATATTCCCATATAATTACAAAATATGCAATCACTAACCCAACTAATTTCATTAACCATAGTCACATAAATAACTCAATCATCGTCAACCTTCCCCCCTTTCCTTTATTTCCAACAAATCTGACCACCTCACACCGGCACTGATCACCAGCCCATTGCGTTCGAATCACCCCAGAAGCTGCCCCTCTCATCTGTTGCTTCCCCAATCACTTTTGTTTTTCTGCATACTCTTATTGATTTTTTGTACGCGTTCATCTCAGATTGCAATGAACGGGTTTACAGAGGTCTTGAACTGGATTTTGTGCTCTCGTAAAGATGATCCATCAGCTACAGTTATCATTGAAAATCCTCGTTCTGCTGATTGTGAGGTTTGTCTTTATTTCAAAAGAATTGGTTTACAAATGTTTGTTAGATATGTGGAAGATGTTGGGAGAGAACTTAGTAAATGATCCTCTTAGGAGGCATTTTTATTAGTTCTTTGTAAAAATCACCCATTAGGTACAACTGTACGAGCGACTCTTTAGTTTCAAAAAGCACGAGGCACACCAAGGTGATGAGTGCTAGTGGTGACATAGCCCAAAGCGTGCACGATAAGTAAAAGAGGTGCAAAATTTTTGCGAGCTAAACTGTATTCCAATATAAAATACTGTGCACCACCCGTCTTTGGATTTTGGAGAGGGATAATGAGGCAAAGGGAAGGGCAATCGAAGAATTATATAAGAAAAAGAGTATCGAATTCACATGACAGGCGCTACGAGGCATTTTCCTTAGTGCATTACTGACCTTGAGCTTAGCGCCCCCAAGGCATGCCTTTTATATAAATGTGGTTCTTTTAAAAGAGCAGTTAATATTGAGAACCATAAAAGCAAGGCAGATTTTTTTCAGATGAGAGTCAGGGAATGAACTGAGCAATTCGTCAAATCAGAACCCTTCCTTTGTTGCCCCTTTGAAAGTTTAGACTTTTTGTAGCCCATGGATGAATTTGGGAATGCTTTTTTTAACATTTCAATTTCCCACTTGTCTTCGTTTCTTTTAAGATTTGATAATTTTATAAAGTGTTTCGTTTTATTGTAATTCTCCTAAAAATAAGTTGATATACTGGATCATGATCACATCACATACTTTATTTCTAAGAAGGGTAGTCAGACTAGACTAGTCACTTTGTATGATTTTATCACATGCTGGGCCAAAAAACGATTAAGTTTGTGAACAACATGATGCGCAGCCTTATCTTATGATGCCACATTATGTCCCTTATCACCATGTTATGCGGATTTACAGATCAAACTGGAATTTAAGTTGAGGTAGTAGATATAGTGGGGGATGCAATTGTGGACTTCTCTTGTTTAGGTTACTCTATCATAGTTGCTTTATTTTCATTGAAGCCATTCATTATTTGTGGTGTTTGGACTTTGGAGTATAATAGAATAGTTGGTCCACATGATTGTCGAGGCAGTTTTCAGAAGGGGTTAATGTTGTTATTGGGACTAAGACATTGGGAATTTTTGTTAGCAAATCATTTTTATAATGTTGGCTGATCAATAATTCAAGATAGGTTAGCGAAGAGGATTAAAATGGTGTGTGGCTATTGAATGCTCCCTTTCTGGGGTTGTGGATTGGTATACACGCAGGGTGAAATTCTTTTGGATAGAATTTTGCATTGGGATAATGTTGTTGCTGGAAAGGCTTTGTTTGTGTTTGTAAGAAAAATAATTTTTTATTTGATTTGCTGGTCAATAACACAAGATAGGTTAATGAGGAGGATTAGTTATCATGTACAAAGTATCTGTGCAGGGTGTAATTTTGCTTAATCGAATTTGTTTAGTGCACTCGAATTTTAGGTGTCTGTAATTCATATGAAGGATGATTCCTGACGGGAAGGAAATATTAGGCAGCGTGGTGGTTCGGACACTTGAATGTTTTGAATTTGCATCCTGAAATTCAGTATTAAAGCTACATCACAGCAATGAAATAAGTTTCTTGTTTTATTTAATTGCTAACGTGTTCAAGACATGTGTTTTAGTTTTCACAAAATTGTGTTCCAAGTGCATTATTTTGGTTTTCCAACATCAGTTAGTGTCGGAAAAACTTCTGGTCCCTTTTGGGTTGTCGCATGGTGGTCTAGTAAGGATATGTTTTACCTTAATTTGGTGTACCTGTGTTTTGAGACCTTATTTTGCTGTGTGTTTTGATTTGACTTGCACTTGCATCTGTAGGTGGTTCGTAGCAGTCTTATGCCAGGCATCCTAAAAGCAGTTGGGCACAACAAAGATCATAAAAAACCCATCAAGGTAATTGTTGCTCAAATTCCCTTCACTTTTCAAATTCGAGCAAACTTGCAAGATCCCTTTTTTTTGATTTCTTGGGATTAGTCCTTCAGTTTGTATTCTTGTAAATCAAGATGACAAATTTTCTAAAACGAGAAAAGAGAATAATACAGCTTAAGGACAAATAATTCTCACGAACATACCTAACGAGTAACTGAGTAAGAACTAATAACTGATCAGTGTAACGAGGATGGTATTTGATAATAGAGGGAAGAAAACTGAAGGGGGAAGTAAATAGAATTAAAGGAAAGTGAATAAGCTTCCATTATCCTTCCAGATATTATCCTTTTAGATCTTTCCAAGTATGGTTGAGTTTACTGAACAGAGAGAAGATATATTTTCCTTCTTTCTTCCAGCCGGATATGTAACATGGATACCTTTTACCCTGTAAAGTATCCAGGCTTAGGTATTTTTCTGGTGACAGGGTCTCTACTAGTTAGAGCTGCTTACTGGACCTCCTGCTGAATGCTTGATTTTGACTGGTTTGTGATTGTTTCTTGTTTAGGTTTTTGAAGCTGGTGATGTAGTGATTCTAAGTGATACAAATGATGTTGGTGCTGTGAACCACCGTCAACTTGCAGCTCTTCATTGTGGTGCTAGCTCTGGCTTTGAGGTATGTGTGTTTTACTCAATACCTCTTGTCTTTGTTTCCGTTCATAACCATCCATGGGATTATGAACAGCAATGCTGATGTAATCTTTCTCTATTTATTTCTGCAGATTATACATTCCCTCGTTGATAGAGTTATGGCGGTTGTTGGTACTCCTTTTGTAGAAGAAGGCGATAACTCAGGCTACTATTTACAGCATGCCGATGTAAGCCTAGTGTATAGCTGCAGTTCAGTTTTCTGAATTTTTGGATGTTATGTCTGACCCTTTTCTATGTGGTTGCTGAAGAATCCCGAGTTTCTTTCTGGAAGACAAGCCAGTATTATCTACAAAGGTCAACACATAGGCACTTTTGGCATAGTGCACCCTGAGGTATCTTCTAACTGTAACAAGCTATGATGCTAATTGAGTTGCATTCTCATAGATCTATGCGTTAAGGGCGTTAAGCCATTTGTTTTTATTTGATGTCGATTAATACCTTTTGCTAATTGGCAATTTGACACTGAGATTTTTGTGTTTTCTGTGAGGTTTTTATTTGAGCCATTGAGGCCACCTTTTGGTAAAGTTTGATAAGACACATGCTCCCCTTGAATGAACTAAAAATCTTCAAGTACTTCTTCAAAGATGTTTCAACTTTTGGCCGTTCTGGTGATAGCAGTAGTCAAACAAATACGCAGAGCTGCTGTGTTCAAAATGTTTGTTATATGCTCATGCTCTTAGAAAAGGGAGTCGTTCTGCTAAAGTGCGATAATGTGAAATACTGTTGGGTTCCTATTGCTATATGGTTATGTTCTTGTATTGGAGTTAATGATCATATAGTTCAGGTCTAGCTCTCGACTCTCACTTGACCTTTCTTCTCTTTTTAGCAGTTCTCGATTTGTCTACAAGTTGTAGGTGTCACCCTCTTGTGTTCTCTTATTAACATCTTCTATTACTTGTCAAATAATATTTTTAATGTGTGAAATATTGCTGCTGTATGTAAGAGTATTGTGTTCTGTTATAACATGCTCCATGGCAACATTGACATGTTTCGGTTGTTGTAGAGATTTATGTCAAAATTAGTACTCTGCTCCATACAAATGTGCGTGGCTTAATGGAGTGTTTTTTTGCTGTATCGACATGTTCCATGCTGACGATGATCGTATTTTCATAATAAATCCATGTTTATGTTTTTTTCAGCTCTTGAACAAGTTCGACATTCCAGATCCTTGCTCCTACATGGAATTAAACATTGAAAGCTTCTTATAGGTGACAGCTTCTTTTGAATTAGTTCATTGATATTTTGGTCATCTCTAAATGCAGAGATTTGCATTAAAAACTTGATTGAATGAGAGCCAAGAATGTAGGTAGAGGCGGTGCCATATGAGCTTTTCACTGATGCCTACTGTTTTTGTGATATTGCTTCAGTTTATGAAAGAGGCTTTTACTGTGGTTGTCGGTCATTGCAAACTTAAAACTGTTCTAATGATTTAAATTCTAAACCAGTTGTGTGATTGTGTCTAATAATTAATATCCCCTAATTAATACAGTATCCCCTTTGTTGTTCGTCTGTTCGCTTGTTCACTGGAGTTTTGTTTATTTGTTTTCTCTTTGTTGATCTCGTTTTCCTGTTACTGTCTTTGTTTTTTTTGTCTTTCAATTCGTTTTGCCTCCTACAAACAGCTCCTCCTAATGACTGCGTGTTAATTTTAGGTCTTTTAGAATATTTTATTGCATGTAGTCAGTAGCCACCTAGGTAGCACCAAAACGGACACGGACACGGCAGCCCATCTCGGGACACGTTATTTAAATTTAATAAAGTATATATTTTATAGTTATAAACGTTCGATTTATATTTTGTAAAAGTATTTGATATTAATTTTAAATATGGGAAGGTAAAACTTGGCCTTGACTATAACTCATTTTTGTTGAACACCCAAACCCACCTTCTAATCAATCTCTTTCGACAACTCATTTCTCGTCTAAAGAACATTATTCACCCCAAATGATCTCCAAATACCATGGACACGCGTCGGACATGTGCCCAAATACCATGGACACGCGTCGGGCAAGTTAGACACGACTTTATAGGTGTCCCGACACGTTTAGGCGTGTGTCCGACGAGTGTGGTGTCCGATAGAGTGTCAGACACGGGACGACGAATTAAGAGTATCCGTGCTTCCTAGGTAGCCACTAGCCAGTATTGTTTACTCCCCCTATCCCAATTTCATATTTTTAGTTGTGTTATACATGGAAACCAGTATATATATAGTAAAAAGTCGAAAAGTAGAAAAGAGGTGGTAAAGTCAAAAGAAGAGGAAGAAAAATTAATTCCCAAAATGGAAAGTAGGTAGTTTAATCAGGCATGAAGGGAGTACTACTACTTAATAGAAGTATCAAACAATTGAAAAATATTGAGAAAGTTTGTGAATGAAATTCTAGAGGGATCGTCGAATAACTGTTAAAAATGTTCAACTACTCGCTCTGATTCCATTCTTATTTCACTCTGAAAATCTGTAGTAAATGAGAATCTGTTAGTTGCAGGATACTGTTTATTTCAGCAAATTGATTGCAGCCAATGTCAATTTGTTCAAAGAGCTAATGGAATGAGAGTTGACGGACTGATTTTTTGTTGGCAAGTCGAAGGAATTTCCTGGCCGGATGGGCTGCAATTCTGCTTTTTTATTAACAAATTTATCTTCAATTCGGGCTGTCAATGTACCGTACTGAAACTATCTTATACAGAGCATTCTTTTCGAAGCATTTATACAGTAGACCACCCTCCAGGAAAAATATAACCAGGTTTTCTATTTTTGATCGTGTAATGTTTTGATCCGCGAGCTGATTTTCTGTGTCATTGGGATTCAGATGATTAATGTGATTTGAGAGTTTTGCCGAGAAAAGTGGAAGTATTTGGAGTTAAATGCCCTTGTTCGCTATTAAGAGGATTAGAATATTTATCAAATTAGCTAATGTTTTCAGATATCAGCCGAACCGTATACTTATGTTGGATGGGATTTGATATTTAATGGAGTGAATCTATGTTAATCAACCGCTATTGTTGACCTAGGCTTGATTTATTGAAGCCTACACGGCACCTTGACACACATGCTTCCAGTAATGGTGTGTTCCAACCTTCAAATTATCAGTTATCTCGACAGGAACGAAAAAAATGTTGGACAAATAAATAATATCATGAAAGTTCTATGGAAAAGTATTATTCTGTAGTTTCAAACGCTTAACACGAGTCTGAATACTCCAATGACTGAAATAAGGTCGTTGAGATGAGCAATACTTGTCGACATGTATGCCATTTATTTCTCGCTCGCTAATATGAATTCACCTCATTTATGGCAAATACACCTCAAGATATTCCTTGAATAATATCGATTCCACAGACAACAAAACCATTCAACCACAATGTAACCGCACGATTGTAATTGGTAGGTATAATATAAATGGAAGCTGTCAGAGAAAATCAAAGAAATAAAACGGGAAATTTATCAGCATAAGAAAAAACTGGAGTCCAAATAGTATTTTGCTACACAGAGCTGCATCTTAAGTTCAAAAATGCTAGTTCTTCTGAGTTATGATCCTCATATAACCATCAATTTAGTCCCAACTACACCCTAAACAAACTAATAAGTGTAATCTGACTACGTTTCAAGGTCGGTCGAAACCTACATAATAAGATTACCTGAAAGACGTAGTAATCTCAACTGTTGTTCATAGTTCATACACCTTCAATATACGCGCTTATTTCACTTGGAAATGGAAATTGAAGCAACAAACCCATAACAAATGGTTGTATGAGTCATATGGGCGGCCAGTAAATCGGATAGAGATCAATCATCAATGTTTAAGCTCGGCTCATCTTCATCTTAGGCATTCCTTTTTTCGTCTGACGAGCACGTTCTTTGGCATCTTTCTTGCGAATGGCTTCAGCACTCATCTTTGCTTCGGCCTCCTCCAACATTTTCCTCCTGTCTTGCTTCTTCCTTTGTAAAGCCTCTTGCCTTGCATTCTGTAATTCCTTGTATACCTCTTGTGCAACCTTCACTCGGGCTCCATCAGTTTTGGAGCGAGCCTGTACGTGCAAAAACAACCTTTTATAGATGATGACGGACAAGGAAATACAAGTTCATGATATTTTTGATTCAACCAAGCAAGGAAACGTGGAAATTCGTGTAAATCAGAGGGAAAAACAAATTGTAAAGAGTCTACCTGTGAACTTAATTTGTATCGCCCAACAAAATCAATGTAGTAAGGGACCAGAGCCACAAGTCGAGTCATTTCAGACATATTTTTGATATCTGGAAGAGCAAACTTAAACATCAATTTCTTTTTATGGGGGCCTGATTGTTGGTCTGAGAAATGCATCGAGATGAAGTATTTTCCAAGCTTCTCAAAAGCCTTCTCGGAAAAGACCTGCAAGAACAGCCATCGTTAAGCTTTACTTACAGAGAGGCACATGTACACAAAAAAGAGAAAGAGGGACTTGAAAGATGATATCAAAGCAATCAAACAACTAACTTCAGTACAAAATAAGGTGTGCCCTTATGATTTCGCAAGATGAAAAGCATTGCAGCCGCAAAACTAACCCCAAAATACATCGAAAGAGAAAATCTAGCAGACCAAATGTACAAAGTAGAGTTATGTTCAGTTTATGCTCTACTCCTAAAACAATTAGGCCACTTCGACTGATGCACAATAGGTATAAGACGATGTGCTGGTTGAAAAGGGCATGATATAAAGTATCGGTACCACCTAAAAATGTGGTTGTTAACTTTAAAAAAAACCTTTATAACTTACCTAATAACTTGGTCGATTTTCGAGAAGTACAACTTCTAAAGTCCTCTATTTGAAAATCTCAGTCAATTATCCAGTTCACAAAATGTTTTGCTGCCACCATTCATGTCTAACTCTACATATTTCATCTGGGTCGTTTAACGGGTTTCTTTACATGTCCTAGAATGGCAAGTTTATTTTATACCAACTCAAGTATCAACTATACCCTTCCCGAATCACCCTTACCAATCAATACTCCTCCACACTCGTCCAACCCAAGTATTGCCACGACCATCACGAAACAACTCATCAGCCCACCACAGTACCATTAACAGGGCCACTAGACCATCTAATATCACTGCTACGTAACACCTAAACCACCGAGACTAAAATAATTGGTACATCAACTCTTGCAACATCATCTTCTCTAGTATGGCATTTTTTTAAAACTCAATTATACCCTAACCTAAACACCTCTACGGCTCTACCAAACAATTCTCCGCCACTCTCGTTCCACTAAGTATTGCCGGCCACCATGACCATCACCAAACAACTGTCCAGCCCATCATAATACCATTAGAAGCCCCCCTATACCATTTAATACCACCACTACCTCACACACCCAAACCACCAGAACTTGCAAAAACTCGTAACATAAGTTCACCGCTACATCAACTCTTGGAAAGTTAACCAATACCCAAATTTGGCATTACACCTCTGTACTTGTATATCAGGCTGCACTTGCTAAAACATAACAAAGATGAATCACAAACTACACCAGTTATATCATATACTACTCTCTCTTCCAATAAACTCTTCATCCTCTGTTTGATTCAAAAATATCCATCCATAACATAAAGAGTCCCTAACATTGTGGCAAAATTCTGAATTTGACTTTTTTTACCAAACGAATCATTACTTCTACCAGTGAAGAAAACTACAAAGATTCATGACATAACAGTAATATTGCTACATAACAGCAATGTAGCTACTCTCATAAAAAGTCGCCCTTAATAAGATTAACCACAAAGTCAAATTATGCCAATTAGGGAGTAGTTTGAAGAGATCATGATAATCCAAAACAAGCAACCACTCAACAACCAGTGGCACAGGGAGTTAATATGGAAGTGTGGCCTCAAGACCACAAAGATACGGAATAATTGCAATCTTATCCCATAAGATGAAAGTGTGTATAAAATATCGCTCATTTTGCGATATAAAGCCCAAATAATTTTACGAATGGTTATTGAATCACATTCACGACACGACCCCACACCCTAAATTTCCAAGCTACGCCACTATCCACAAGCTGATTCTCATCTCATCGTCAAAATATTATAGATCATACAAGATGCAAGTGTGGAAAATTTTACTACATTTGCTATATAGGATCCCACTAATTTGACTGATGTACATCCAAATTTCCACGCTACATCACTATCCACAACCTAATCCTCATCTCATCACCAAACTTATAGATCATACAAGATGTGTGGCAAAATTTTCCAAAAACTCTATATATGATCCCACTAATTTGACTGATGTACACCCAAATTTCCCGCACTATCCACAACCTAATCCTCATCTCATCATCAAAATTTTACTGATTTACCGATACAAGACCCCACTAATTTTACCTATTCACGATTTCACAAGTCAAATCCCTTATTTCCAAGCTAATCCACTATGAGCAACCTAATCCTAATCTCACCATCAAACAAATCTAGATCACAAACTTAATAAGAATCAATGAATACACAAACAAATCACACAAGAAATCGAAAGTAAAAACAACCGAAACAAACAGTAAAATCACCAAAGAACCAGACCTGATCAAGCACAGTCTCATTAATCAAATCACCAGCAACCTCCTTACTCTCAGAAACAACACTCAATTCCTCACTAACCCACTTCTTCCCATTCGGCGTAGGCATTATACTCCCAAACCTCGTTAAATCCGCCAATTCCTTAAACATCGCTTTCGCCATCTTCTTCCTCGCAATAGCGAAAACAATCTGATCCATTGCTTCATCATTCATATAAACCTCGAAACTAATCTCATCTTTACTCGGCACAATCGCATTATAAACCCTAGAAATCAAATCGTGTCGACTTTTAAGCTCCATTGTCGCCAACAAGCCCTGGCAATACCGCCTCCCGCTCGCGTAAAACTTGAACACATTTTGACCTTCTTTCAACAACAATGGCGAATCATCACCTTCTCCTACACCTAATAAACTGAAATTCTTCTCGAAAATCGATTCTTTCGTAGCGAATTTCGCCGCCCACGCTAAAGCTAGGTTTTCGTTCTCCTTTTTTCCGGTAAAATAATTAATCAAGAAAATCACCAAAAAACTCACGCAAATGATCTCAACGGTGAACTTCTTGACGACGACATTGAAGGTGAGAGGTTCTAGAATAACTTCAGATGCTGACGTGGCATTGACATTTACATCAGCGTTGACATCGACGGTTTTGCCCTCGGATGCGGAAGCGAGAACTTCGGTTTCCGAGGGTAAATCGGTAATTTCAGTCGGTAAGCCTTCGAATTCGTCTTCATCCCAGTACTCGAAGGCGGCGGCGGAGGAGGGAGTGGAGATGGACGGCGGAGATGGTGAAGTTGAGGGATCGGACGGTGGAGATGAAGAAAGAGGAGTGGAGGAGAGAGAATCGGACTGAGTTAAGGAAGGTGGATCGGTGAGTCGGATCGGAGGCGAGTCGTCGAGTTCGTCGACGGTGTCGAGGTCGTCGTCGCCGAAGCCTTCGAAGTGTTGGGGAGTTGAGGAGGTGAGAGGGAGAAGAAGGAGAGAGAGAAAGGTGAAGAAGATGATGAGGTGTTTGGAAGGTGAAATCGCCATTGATGAGGAGCTTGGTGTGGTGAGATGAGATTGGGGAAATGATGGGGATGGACAACTAATAAGTATAAGTGTGGGGGAGTAAAGTATTAGGAGTTGAGTCAAGTTTCCACCTTAATTAATTATCTTTTTTATTTTGTCGATAATAATAATAATCTTCGGTGTTAAATGTAGATTACCGTAATTAGGTGACGCCTGTTTTTTTTTAAATGTAAAAGAAGATACAAGTGCGAATATGATGGTTGATGGAAAATCTCTGTCAGGATTTTATTACTTAAGAGCATGTTTGGCCGATTCTCAAAAATGAATTTTTGTTTTTTGAGTTTTTCAAAAGTGCTTTTCAAAAGCAGAAACAACAAATAGTTGCTTCTATTTCTATGGGCAAAAATATGGATTTTTAGCTTTTGAGAAATTTTGTATAACTTTTAGAAAATTATGTGTTTGGCCAAAAAGTGTTTTTGAACTCAAAAACACTTTTACAAACTAGGCCAAACACACACTAAGTTAGCTTACTCGCGCATATATATATAAGAAATTTTAATTGGCTTGCTAATCAAAGATTAATGGAGTCGTTAATTACCCTCTGTCGGGATTAAGATCCATCCTTCGTGAAAATGTACTTGAGACCTGGAGTATATTCAACATTAGCTAGCTAATTGTTGTTTGGTGGGGGTTAAATGAATAGAATTACTATAAAGTATATTTTACTTTAGCACTTATTGTTCATTTTTTAGCCGTATATGTTGTTTATCTTGAATGTTCAATCTATTTCTCATATCACAAAATCTCATTTGTGACGGCACGTATCCGTCACTTTGGAGTGACGGATACCATTTTCCCTCACAAATGACCCAAATAGAGGAGAGAGGGAAGCACATGGGGTGCCCCACCTTGTCCCCCCTATCCGTTTTGTGAGTGGCATTATCCGTCACTTGCTCGATCCGTCTTCAGCAAGACTAATTGTTCTCATATATGAGGATCTCAAATAAGAATTAATAGTCAATTAGAGGTACAGTCCCAACTCTCAATTGGTGTATTACAAGATTTACAACTTGATTAAAGGGTTGTGAGATGTTTGTCTATTTCATTTATGTGATTAAGAAAAGATGTTCTACCTTCGTTTCTATATGTGCAACTCTTAACTTCAAAATGATCAATGTACTTTTGTATTTGTTAAGAGTTGAGACTTGAGAGTAAGACCATCCCCAAGCAGAGGTCGCGCTAATTAGGTCGCGACCCGGTTTTACTCTTAATCCCACTTTATTTATCTTGACCTACTTTTACCCTCCCAAGCAGAAGGTCACGACCTAGGTTATCAACCCAATCATTTTTTTACTTTCCAACCAATTACATCACTTCACATTATCACATTTTCATATATATATATTTTTTATTAATTATTAATATTGTCAACCAATCACATATCGCCACCTATAGGTCATGAGTTGGGTCAATTTACTCCACCAAAGGTCACAAATTGACCTCCTCTTTCCAAAGGTCACCATAATTTTTTGGTTAATTAGTGATTAGTGTGACCAAGCAAGGTCATGACCTAGCAATTGACCTTGCTTGAGGATGGTCTAAGACCCATATTTACTCCTAGTCATAGTATCATCATGAGTATGACTATCAAATAGATAAATTCCATAACCTTACTATTATATCAAACACGATACTCTACACGGATGGCGGGGGAGACGGGCCATGAAGTTAGGAGGGACTAGAACAAATCGAAAATTATTAACAGAGTTAACATAATAATTTCTGTAACACATTTTATCATTCGCACATTTCTAGTACACTCTAAAATATGCACTTTTTTTTGGGAAATTCAGAGGGAAGAAAATAAAAAATAGAACTCCGTAATATTTTATTGGTCAGCAAAGAGATGTAACATTACACTACATTTGTTACAGTAGCAGTATATAAATTTCTACAAAATAGTGCCGTCACAAATGAGAATTTGTGAAATTTCTATGATTGAACCAATACTTCCTATACAGTATAGGACAGTAGGACTATACATGAAGGATTAAAATGACATCCTTACATGGTCGGCTTCTATACTCGGAAGTCGGAATCACAAGTATAGCTTGTTAAATTAAGGGTTCAAAAGAAAAAGTTCTCTATTGTCGGAGTGCACGTTCCTGAGTTTTGGCCTCCTCTAGTAACAAAGATATTATCGACTGCACCACTTCATTATCCACTGCTGTCGCCTACAAAATTAAAAGTACAAAATTACGATTTACATAAATATAGTCCTTTAAAAAACAACGTGAAACTTCGCAACCAAGACATGATTTCGTATTTGCTAGCTTGGTCTTAAAAGACAAAATACAAATAATTAGTAAGCTTCAATGTCCCCAAGTATGATTTCGTATTTGCTATGTTCATATTGTTCTTTTTTCTATACTAAAGAGTAAAAAGTACTAGATTTCCTAAGAATTATTTTAATACTGAAAAACTACCTGTAAAATTTTAAACATCATAGAACGCTTACAGGTCTACTTCATCTCCATTTTATTGACGATGACATTCTTTTCAAACAAGAACAGCAATATTGCCCTGTTCTTAAAAGGCACTTGCCCATTGCTAAGCAAATAGGTTTTAATGTAAGCCATAATGAAAATAGCATCATGAATTGTACCGACCGAATGTGAACTTTTTTGCTTTACTCCATTAATTTCCAAAACCAAAGAATAATCTCCAATAACTTCATTGGAAATGGAAATTGCACGCCTAACATTAGAACGGTGAAATGGGCAGCAGATGAGCAGATGAGTACCTGTGGCTTCTTGATCAAGTCATCAAGAACTGACTGCAGGGTTAACCTAAGCTGCTTGAACAGCACACCGGTTTGTGCAGGTGCAGATATCTTCAACCAACTATCCACAGTGACAAGTCCAACCTGAAATTACCAGAAATCGTTCACCAGGAAAATGATGTCAGGAAATGCTGGGGAGCACAGAGGTAATGCTGTAATTTAGCTTGAGGTAAATACGGTAGATCCACACTATTTTCTCCAAGAAGCACAACAAACCAGGTAAACATATATATACCCAGAAGTTTTTGACACAAGTACTTCTGAATTGCCAGAGATCCAAAATTACAGCATTTATGGGGATTGATAAAAGTCTAAAAATTGTTCTTGCAGAGATTCAGATATTCACCTGGTGCTGAACATTTATTGCGCCACCAAAAAGCAGAAGTGAATATGGGGATATGATTGTAGTGTCTCGGAGGAACACCTTATGGGTTTCAACCTGAATAGCAAAAGAAAACTAGTCCTCAGTTTTTTGTAACCAGCAGTATCTGCCATATGAAATGCGAATGAAAAACATACTTCAAAAGAACAAAACAGGGCGTCAATCAATGTATGGATGACTATAGCCATACTTGATCCCCATATATGTTTTTGATGGTACGGGTATACGCTGAAAGAACTATACTAAGGTGCTGAAACTCGTCTCCGATTCTCAGAGAATAAGCATATATAATCATGACGCGCAAAACTGTGGTTTGTTTGTTGCCAATGAAGAGATCTCTCAAAGTGTGTTCTAACTGTCCTATTTGTTCTTCTGTGTGGCCAAACAGTAGAAAATGTAACAAGGTTCACTCCCAGTAAAAATGTTATGTAGCATGATTACTTGATGTCTTCATCACTCAAAATTATGTAGCCATTCATGGAAATAAAATCCAAGATAACACTTAACATTGACAAAACGTTTTCCCTTCACGTCCATACACTGATAGGTCACAAATGCACAGTAAAAATTTTCTGACTATAATCTTTTTGAATTTTTTTCTTACTGATAGGGAAACGACACATCAGTACAGTTGTTACAGTGGACTTCCTTACAGCCAAGTTTTACTTTTTACATGGATGTCAACTGAAAAGCAAGTGAATACCAAATAACAGAAGTACAAGCAACTGAGCAAGTGGAGAAACAGAGATAAAGTCAACATCATCCACATAAACTGCACCTCCTCTTCCGCCCAATTTAATGGTATAGTTTCCCCAAATCAAAAAGACACATCACTCTCTTCGTAGATCTTTCTGTACCCTTGCAATCTAATCATTTCACCAACCTTTCATCCTCCCAATTGGTCGGGTTTCTTCCACATCTTATAGTCAGTAGATACAATTTCTACTTCATCCTAAAATACGCCATTCTTCAACAATCTTTTCAAGTGTTATAAATGATCAACCATAACAGGTAAAAAATCATAAACCGCAGTGGTTGAATTTTTATTTGTTTAACACCTTTATGTTTCTTTACATCCAAAGATATAATGAAAGTGAAGCAATCGGAGAATCTATTTTTCTATTGTTGATAACAAGAAGAAAACTGTGTGTGGAATCTGGACATAAATGGAGTTGTTGAAACTTGAAAGTTCAGAACTATATACATTATAACCAGAAAGAAAGTATAAGAACTCACATGGCCCCGTTGTATTCCAGATGTCGGTTCAAAGAATCCTAACCTATAAATGCAACTAAACTAAACCTACTGGACGCACAAAAATAGAAAGAAAACTGGTACATAAACGAACAAGGCATAACATGAAATAACAGAGAGATGGATGAGGGAAACACAAACTCAAATTGAGGTCACTGAAAGACGGGCACAAAATATAAAGCAGAGCTGCCAAAATCTAGTTCACAAAGGATTAACTTCATTGCCAAATAAGCAAATCTAATCTCGCCCATAACAAGAACCATGCAGAGAGAGATAGGAAAAGCGTATTGGTTTTCACCACATCAGGCAGGACCTGTTGTCCCTATCCTCATGCACAGAATAAGATGGATGATATTCCTTTTCTTCACTATATTTTGGAGAATCTTATCAATCTAATACAGCTATAATTTAAAATTGTGAAAATGAGATTTTTTAAAAGTTCATGTTCAGCTCATGTAATTATTTCCAACAGTTGTTTTTCATACAAATACAGTACCTTTTTTAAAAAACATTTTATTGCAAATCTGAACCCCTGAATAATACCGACACATTCTCTAATATTAGGTAGAGTCCTAGAGATTTAA
Organism: Silene latifolia; assembly: GCF_048544455.1. Taxonomy (NCBI): domain Eukaryota; kingdom Viridiplantae; phylum Streptophyta; class Magnoliopsida; order Caryophyllales; family Caryophyllaceae; genus Silene; species Silene latifolia. The sequence continues at coordinate 9,825,822 of NC_133534.1, read as the reverse complement.
CAACATACGTTACCTACAAAAACAAATTTGAAATGTAAGATGTATACACACTATACCTTACCTAGAATACCAATCCTAAAAGGTTGATTCAAAATTTATTTAACTTAGAACGAGATGAAGATACATAGCTCAAAAAGCAAACCTTCTCAAGGAACACAAGGAAAGGGTGCTGAAAAGCCTTTGAACCACCATTGACAGAAGACGGATGAATGTAAACTTCTCTTCTTCCATCAAACCATGCAGGGTTGCCCTTGGAAACAGGTTTCAGATGTTGCCGTAAATTTCCAACAGCTGGAGCATGAATACCTTCTTCAGTTGCTGCCACATTGGGGTACAGGCCCGCACATAATATTGCCTGGAAAAACCAGTTTAAATGTAATCCAAGAAGCTTTTGATAGCAAACATAATAATTTGAGGCAGAAAAAACATCACACAGTACAGAAAATGGCTGTCTGAAAGCTGACCATTTCCGTCAAGGACTCCAGGTTGCTACTGTTATAAGATTCAGAAGACAGGAAACAATCTCTCGTATATTCTACTGAATTTTAATATCTGTGAGGATTAACCTCAATTTTCGTACCTATTTTAGAAGCAACTTTTTAGGATAGTGATTAGTGAGTTTGAAGGAAATTTTTAACATCCTTTTCAACTGTTCCACATTCAAAGAGCTCTACACCTTTGTCACGTAAATTCAAGCATAGCATCCGACTAAAGAAGGAAAACCATATCACCATACTTGTAACTAGGGACAAACTTCGAATATCTATAAAATAGTAGTCAATGAATTTGATGCCATGTATATAACTACTAAAATATTATCCACACAAACAATGACAGCAGGAAACCATTCACTGACCTTCACGATTGCAGGATGATTTGCGTACTTATTGAAAGACTGCGATGGATCAGAAAACCAGCTGCCCCAATTTCCTTTATGCCTGTTCTGGATTTAATGTCAATTACGACGGAATCAGTTGAGAAAAGATATTATTGTTTTGTTAGCAGTCGTCATGGGATGGCTTACAGGATGTTCCAGAGTCAAAAGATATTACCAATATTAGTGCCATTTCAACTGTTTAATACACAAATGTAGAAAGACGGTTTTTTGTACATGAGGGCATGGTATAAAAACTCGTTTTGGTTCGACACTTGATCTTAAAATCGCTAGTTGTGGCATTAATGCAGCTGAGCCTAGAATGAGGCCTCAATAAGATCTTAACAACTCGGTCATTGTTCGATGTTGCGGGCTATATTATACGATGGATGTCGCCGAACTAGGTGAGCAAAACAATGTTCATAATTGCGGCAATTGAGCATTACAAAGTGCAAGTACAGTATTAAAGATGAGCTGTATCAGATGTATTTTGGTGTTCTAGGTTAGAGAGTAAATGTTTTAACATGTATGGAGTATATTTTTTGTGCATATATCAGGAAAGCATTATTTCCATTTCCAATAGAACCAAAGACACATTATTCTATGGCTTTGAAATTTAACATCCTACAGCAAATGGCTCACAAAACTGTCTTTGTTTCTTATCTTGTGAAGACTAAATGACTAATATAATTCATAGAACAATTTCATTATGACTCATGGCAAAAACCTCTTCATGTTTTCAAACCACGTAAGGTTGACTATTGGACCAAACTTACCATGCAGTCTTAGATGGGAGCTTTTAAGGCAATGCACGAATGTTGTTGGTAATCACTTTGAAAGCACGATTATGTAAAATAACTAACTAAAGTTTCCATGAATCTGCTATTATAAAATCACAAATGATCGACACAATTTTTGTTATGCATCAGCAAAAACGTCAGGGCACTGTTGCATATCCCACCCTTTTTTCCTGCTATTAACAGAAACCTTGAAGATACTTGGGATAATGCTAGTGAGTAGGGAAAGTGACAGGGTCCTCAAATGCAAGACTCGTTGAGTCTTCTGACAATGAATTGGTAACAACTGTTACCGTGAACTAAAAAAAATTGACTTCTTCTATAACAAACCTGATTACTTTTCGGGAGATGGATAAGTCCAATATCTGCTAGCAGCGTTCCAAGTTGTACTCTCATATCTCTGCAAAAAATAAGCTCCACAACATTAAAACAATGGAGTCTTTGATTGTAAGATTTATAAACCTGGTAGGATTATTTTCACTTAGGTGCCTTGAGGTTTCACTAATTCCTCTTTTGTGACCTAAAGTTTGAGGTAATTCCCATTTTAGTAACCCAAGGACTAAGGTATAACATAACCAACCCGGGGAAGTGGTGATTTAGCCCCACAACTCTTTACAATTGTGAAATTAAGCCCCATTACTCTCAATTGGAGTAATTTAGCCTCATTACTTATACATAAAGTGCAATTTAGCCCCAATTCAAATTCTCACCAAATTCTCATCAAAATCTCAATAGCTAAACCTCAATTTCTACCCCAATCTAATCTTACCTTACTCAAAAGGTAATATATTCTTGTTATTATCATTTAAATCGTCTTATTTTGTTACTAAATTAGATTAATTAGAGAAATATATATGTTCATTATTTGGTATATCAATCCGTCTCATTGTAGACGGACACTATCCATCTAAAGCTATAAACGGATAGTGGCCCTCTCACAAAATGCAAGTGAGAGGGCAAGTGGCACACTATTGTCTACAACTTTAGACGGAAAGTGTCCGTCTAAAGTGAGAAATTGTGTTGGTGTATTATATGGTTGTTCAATATATAGACATGTTAGACATGGGAGTGTTTGCTTATGGCTCCTACTGCTTTAATTTTTTTTTTTTTTTTTTTTTTTTTTTTTTTTTTTTTTTTGTTACAGAAGTTTGAAGAATGTATATCGTTTATGAAGAAACAACTATGTACGGAAAATGTGAAATTGTAATACGTATATGAAGAGTACAAGTTTTTTTTTTCTTATTTCTTTAAGGAGAAATTGACGAGATATTGATTTCAGGGGAGATATTAGATACAATTTGAATTGGGGCCAAATTTCACTTTATGTATAAGTATTGGGGCTACATGACTCCAATTAGGAGTTATGGGGCTTAATTTCACAATTGTAAAGAGTTATGGGGCTAAATCACCACTTCCCCGCATAACGAAACTCCATCTAAATTAATAACGATTTTCAACAAAATAAAGACCCAAATTTACTTTATTTTGCTTGATAATATGCGTTATTAGGACGAATCACTTTAGGTCAGTAAAGTGCAAAATAACTCAAAAACTAAAGCCAGCAAAGTAGAATTTGTGAAACATCCGGGCCCCAAAATGAAATTAGCCCAAAGCTCAGGACACCAAAGTGGAAATAATCGAATCTCACAATAGCATAGAAACACTTCCGAAGCACCAAAACTCTGGAATTATTTATCTTTTTAAAATTTAGTTTCACAGACTAAAGAAACCAGTAAGGAAAATAAATAAACTTCCAATTTCTAATATAGATTTCTTAGATTTGGAAAACTGAACATTTAAAATTTAAATTTCAGAACTCAGATGAATTATTTCTAGGACTGATGCATGAGTAACAAATACCTTATCATGTGCATGACAGAGCTGCTAAGAGAATGTGTGCTGCAGAAATTTTGAGCGGCTTTAGCTCCTCTCTGGTATGCAAAGATGCAAATAGTATCAAACAGTTAAAAAAAGTTGAGATACACATAACAACAATGCTGGCAGGCGGTAACACAAATATCGGTAACACAAATATCTGAAAGTCTGAAATAGTGAACCAATACCAACAAATGAATGTAACAACTTATTGTTGCATATCAAGGAGAAACAACACAAATAATCAGGAGTGATGTAAATAAATAAAATAATGAAGAGATGCTTCGTGAATTTAAAATGCCCCTTTACACTTGGAAGACATGAAATTGTTTACCCTCATTGCACAGAAAAGATTACAGGAGTAATTTGCAACGAACCATAGCAATACCTCTTTAAATATCTTCTCCCATTTTTGAAATGAAATTATCATTAAGATGTGGTCAGATTGCCTCTCATAATCATCTGCATTGGAAGATCCATCACTCCTATCCATCAGAATAGCCAGTTTTGATTTTTCAACTGATTCCCTCTGAAATGGAAATAGCACAGAAACTGTTCGTTAAAACTTCACCTCGCATATTAGTAAAGTTCAAAAGCAAATTATTAAATGAGGCAAATACCTCGTCTTTTGGGCGAACAAATGGTGGCTTGTAGCTCAGGAATGCAGCGACTGAAAGGATAGGTGATAGACAGCCAAATATTGCACCGTAAAGCATCATCTGAAACATAAGCAGAAGATAACTTTACACAAGTACTTGCAAGAAATATGTATACGCAAAACTAACTTTGTTTAGCTCCTCTTTAGCCGTAGCATAAGCTATTTCATCACACATAAAAGTAGATTATTATAACAAACAAAGTACCAAGGGGGTGAGTATCATTAACAAGGAAAAAAGAAACACGCCGAAAAAAAAGCACTCATGCTATCGCAAAGCAACACATCTACAATATCTGCATTCTGAGAAAGACGAGCACGAATTCCAGAAAAAGGAAGTGAAGCTTGATTAAATTGTTTGGTATTAAACCAAGTAAATCAACGAGTAGATGTCATCTACAAGAAATCCTTCAACAGCGGACAGACCAACAACTTAGTCTACCTCAGCCTTTGATCTGTCGTCCAATGATATTGTGTGAGTTTATCTATGACAGGGATTCGAAGGCCATGCCATTGGGGGTAGCCAATACCAAAGATATTCTTCTATGCCAAAAGCCACAATTGCAGTTATTCCAGATGTTTATATAGCGCGTATAAACCTGAAAAGTCTAGGTCTCCGAAGTTTCTTTGTCACGAGATCAATCAATTGCATCATGGCAATATTGGTTGGTGTTTTGGGGCAACAGTGGATGAGTGAATTTCTTGGGGGAGTTCTTTCACAATAAATTTGCACATTTGAGTGGAAGCATGGAAGGAAGAGGGAGTTGTTTAGAAAATGTGCAATCATTTTTTCTTTTGATGTGTTTGTGCTGAGAGAAACTCTCACGGTCTTCCGAGGTTGTCATTCCTTGAAATACCAGGGACATATATTGTTTGTTCTTTAACACAAGGCTTTGAAAAAAGATATATCCAGAGAATATCACTACGCCCTCCATAGTAGTTAGGTCTGATGTAAGTCGCCAAAAAAAAAAAAAAAAAAAAACATTCACGGTACGTCAAATAATAGATTTTCTTAGAATCACCATTGAAAATAGAAGAATGAAGAGAAAAGATGTCAGATGGTAGTAAAACCTTTCCAAGTAACAAATCAACAGGCAGTTTAGCCAAATGGCGCCCAAGAGGAGTCAGTTCCTCGTTTTCATCAACTGCACCAACCTGAAGGATAGTAGGCACAGCTCATAAGAATATATACATCATGAGAGAGTTTTCAGCTAGATTTTTTTTTTTACCAAGGACAATATTACTCTCTATAAGCCCAAACCCAATGAGACTAGTCAGACTACAATATCTTTTCTCCAGGAACCAACAGAATGTGCAGGAAGCAAATTTAGAATATTTATTTCACATATAATTGTTAGACAGGGACAAGGCTTAAAGGCCAATGATACACAATATCATGAGTTGGAAATAAAGCAAAACTCTAACAGCTGCTGAAACACGTATCAGCATAATTTTGTTGGGAAGATAGACAAAACTTCAGTCACAATAACCTGAGTATAAATGCATGTAAATTAGCGAAAAAAGATAGAGAGATAAACACTTTCATTGATGAAAATGCCTGAAGTTCAATAATGTTAATGAATTTCACCTTCTGACCAGTACATGGAAGTATTAAGGGATTTGCTTTCATTAACATCTAAAATGAGCCATTCAAAATGATTTTTCAACATTTGTTACACTAGCTTCTTCAGAATATGCAAAGCAAAACAACACTACCTCCTTCAGTGATGTGACTGCCGAGTTTATAGCTTCATCTTTTGGAGCTTCAAGAGCCTGGAATAATAAGTTCAAATAAATGGCCGCTTAATGACTGAGAAAGATACATACTCCCGCGTTCCAGCTGGCATTGACTCATTATTTCTCCGAAAAAAATGGATTATGGGAGTGTGTGACTTGAACTAGAAAAGTGAGCAATCTGATAGCAGAGCTACTCATCACACCTCCACTTGGGTATCTTAGATATCAAGACGTATTACCTTGGACAAGAACGATTTTAAATCACCCAGTGAAAGCAGCTTAATCTGCAAACAAAGTTCTACTAAAGGCATCCTCAACATCTCAGGGACCTTCAAATAGATAATTGGAGAGACAGTCACGCTTTCAAACTTGAAGATTGAAAAACATCAAGGATTGTAAACTGGATAAAATTATTGACCAAGTACCTGGAATCGGCGCATAAGATTCTCAAATCTATGACGTGTATATAAGCAAAAGCAAGTACCAGGTTTCACTCGGCCAGCCCTTCCCCGTCTTTGCTTTGCATTTGCTTGAGATATCCAATCTTCAACCATCATAGAAAGTTTCTACAAGATGAGATATGAGAGTTGAATATTCTACCATCATTTAACCTTACTTTATAGACAAAACTGATAACACTATATATACAAACCTTCCGGGGATCATATCGATACTCTTTGTGCTTTCCAGAATCAATCACAAATACCACATCGTCTATTGTTATGCTTGTCTCTGCAATATTTGTTGCCATTATAACCTACAAGTGTCAGACAAGTCCATAGAAAGATACTATTTAGAAATTCATCAATTTAAACCTACAGCAGGCAGAAGAGTATGTGAAGCTCACAAGTACATTTGAGACCACCAAAGTAAAAATTATGCCTTAAAAGGTTTCTAATAGAACTAATTGGATAATGTTTCTTATGTAACAACCACAGATTTGCCATGTTGGAGTCGCGTAGAGTAACCTCAGGTTTGATCCTTTGAAAGATAAGACTTCAACAAAGGAAGATAGTCCCCTTATTTTAATACTCAGAACCTATCTTAGTTCAAACTGTTGTATTTTGCGCATCTGAGTTTATCATTTTCTACAACATTCCATCCTTCAATCGGTTTGGATACAGAAATTTCTGTTGTAGGATATAGTGAATAAGACGGTCCCTTTTTGAAAAGGCAAATTGTTAGATTGATATAGGCCTACTGGCCTAGCATAGTATTAAGGGCATTATCAATTATGCCAAGGTAATGGAAGATGAATAAATGGTGAAAGCTGATTAAAGTAGGTACATTTACGAAAAGAAATGCGTGTGTACTAATTGAATTATTTTCAACTAGCATATTTCTGAAAGCATTCTTATGACCTTCTAACCTTTCAGGGAAGCACAAAACATATGCCTTCACCCATAATACAAAAAATTGTAAAAAGCATGCTGCAAAAATACCTTGCGCATGTTATTGGGTGGCTTTGCGAAGACCTTCTTTTGGTCAATAGCTGCTACAGATGAATGTAATGGCAACAGCCATTCAGAGGAACTTCCACCAAACCGGTAAGAAGCGGCTAGCTTATCATGTAGTCGGTAGATTTCCGAGGCACCCTGTATTTTAGTTGCAAATTGCAATGACGGTCTCAATCATAATCACAACTGCAAAACCTTTTTGAATCGAAAGGGCAATACAGAAGTCTTACCGGCAAAAAGACAAGGATAGCACCATCTCCACAATTTTCATCAATATGACACACCAAGTCCTCAAGAAGATCATAATCAATTACATCTTCATTCAACTTCATCTGAACACACATCAATGGTTGAAGTATACGGATAATAAAAAAAAGGGTAATAAACATGCTACTTGACATTGTCAACAAGATCTTACCAGATTATGTCGTGTTTGCTCATGGTACGATTGATATGAGCTAGAATTATAGTGTGGATTCATGCATTCTTCTGAAAGCAGAGTTTCATCACCCATCGATGATAAGACAAGATTTTTCTTCCCTCTACGATTATTGATGGAACCACTGACAGTCTACATAAGCAACACAGTCTTACATGAAAGGCGGTCTAAAATAGTTCATAAACATGTTTGAATGACAAGTAGATTCTTAAATACATAGAAACAAGAAGTTGGTTTCAGATTGAAACTTGTAAGTAATAGAAACTAATATTAGACTCGCGCAATATGAATTGTAAACTTCCTATGGACTGCCAGTTGTTTTGCTTGAATGGCATTGAAGATTTAAGTCGATTGTTCGTCAATTATTATTTTCTAGAGGACTTGTGATATCTGTTTTTCTATCTTTATAATCATAAATTAACTAGAAATTTTGTTTTAATAAATGAGTATGTCTACGAAAATCAACAAAAGCCAAATAGCTACTGGCTAGAGTTTAAGCTTTACAAGAATTGCAACAATATAGGCATATAGCTGATTTCCTAAAGCATCACCACATGCCGTCTTTGGTAGCAAAACTTAACTGAAATGTGAGATTTCTACTCAAATTTGACACCAAACTTCGCAGCATTGGACAACAACATTACCCCAGGGTCTCAAGTATTCGTGCAAGTGATAAGGTAAGGTGGTCCAACGTACCCCTGTTTTAACAACGCGAAGACACTATTTTTGGATAACCCATAATAAAAATTGCATCAAAAATTTGGCAAATATACAAACTTCTTTTTCTTTTCCTCTTGAAATTTGAGTTTCTTTGACTCAATTGTAACGCGTACCCCTCAATATATTAGACAGCAGAAAGTAAAATATTTCAATATTTATTTTCTTTATAAGAGAGATTATTGATTAAAGGGCACCAGAGTTAAATAATCATACTCTTGAACTTTTATGAGGTTCTCTGGTTCCGAAAGTTTGGTAGACAAGATTGTTATTCTTGCTCCTGACAATATTAGGGCCTTTAAGAAGTTCTCTTTTGCTAATAAAAAAGAACCCTAAACGTACCTCCCGTCCAAATGTTTCGAAGCCTAAATACGCTGGAGAATCTGTAGGTAGGCGGTATTGAATGTTTTCATATACATCTTCAAGATAATATGTTGACACGGGGTGAGTTCGGCCTTCAGCATTAATCACCGGGCAATCACCAAAATATTTCGAAAACAAATTTGAATCAACTGTTGCAGACCTAAATGATGGAAATCAGTAACCATTTCAGATAACAGACAAAGAATATTACTTGATGCATGATCAAATTGAAATCTTACATAAGGATGACTTTGAAAGTGCAAGCTCCTTGAGAGGATTGTTTTTCCAGCAAGTTCTTCAAAACAATAAGAAGGAAATCACCCTGTTTACCAAATGAAAAGGTGTCAAGTTTCTGCAACAAGGGAGACAGAAAGAAGTGCTGGGTTTGATAGATTCACGTCATTTATTAATTACAGAAAAGGGTAACAATGAGGGTACAAGACAAGCATATTACCTCGATGACAAACTTGTCCTTTTTAAGAGGTTGCAAAATATAGTAATATACAAATATGTTTTACCATGCAAACAGGAACAAACATCAACTAATAATAAGAGTGTCATGAACCAAGGATAAAGAGAAGTAATAAAACCCTCGGAATGTGTTCTACAAATAGCTGGCAAGGAACAAACAAATGTTTACTACATGAAATTAACTATCACAGCGATAAAAAACAACTTTTTGCACACACGAAAAAAAGAAAGAAAGAATAAAGACAGCAGAGGAGAGCTTGATTAGATGAATAAAAAATTTAGAACCCCCATGTACAGGTTCAAAAAAGAGCGCTCACCAGTAATGATCGTTCATGCACCTCATCAACTATAACATGAGTAACATCACGAAAACTTCTGTTTCCCTGAAATAATTTATGTAAATATTATGTTCCGCTATTTTAATTTAGATAAAAGATATATTGTTGAGCTGAATAGGCATGCACATTGTCACTGATTTTCTCCCAGTTCTGACAAATAAATTTCGACTCACGCATTAAATCAACAGAGAAACTGACAGGGTCTTTGTTACAAAATGATCTATTTTTGACTCCAAATATGATTGAAAATTGAAATAGATAGAAAGGAAGACAAGAGTTAAATGTCAGAAGAGATGGACAGGACTTAATTAATCTCTCCCACTTCCAGGTGTATTTTAACTCCTCTGTCATATTCCCCCACTCGTAACAAAATATTAAGCAAAATAGTATCTACCAGTCTACCACTGCACATTAAAAAGAGATAAAGGCATGATTAAGATTAAGATATGTATAAACAATAAACCTATGTCACTCTAATTCGGCTTAAAGTGCCAGACACGACATGGTACCACAGCACCGGACACAGATATTTATGCAAAAAGTTTCATTTAGTTTTATTCCAAAACTCAACGTCAGTGTAGTGTAGTGTCAGAGTATTGTGTGTCCCACATGCGACAAATAGCCAATAAGAAGTGTCGAAGTAAAATAGGTATAAAGTTGATGAATATCAGGAATTTATACCGCAATATGCCTTAAGAGAATACCAGTTGTACAGAAAAGGAGTCTGGTTTCCTCGGTCCTGCAACAATAGTAAAGAGAGCAAGGGAAACAGATTTACAGCTAGTGAGAAATTAAATAAGGGGAAAAGTGGAAAACCAATGCACAGTCACCATGTAGAATTCTCTTATAAAGCTGGAAATGACAAATGAAATTCAAATTGACATATGAAGTTGCTTGGTGAAGCTATTTAATAAGATCGAGTAATAGGAACCTAGATATCCACTCCAATATTCATGTTAAAGTACCTTCACTACAAATTCACCATGTCTAGAAACTTCAATACATATCTCCATCGTAAATGGAACAATATCAATATGAAAAACGAGAGAAAATCTTCCCAAATTAGGGCAACCTCTTCAAAAATAGACAATTGGTATGTCGTTCTCATAGGATGTTAAATAAAAGGTCGCCGCACTTTACTCTATTATAGGAGTAGCAATTTTTATTTCACAGGTGATTTGCCATTGACCCTTCACAGGAAACTAGACTCAATTTTACTACATGAAAAAAGAAGCCAAAATGTTTAGAAAGCCACTTTGGCAGGTCTATTAAACCCCAAAGGGTTGAAAAGAGAAAAACAGAATATTTTGCATAATGTTTTGTCCAACAATAGCACTAATTTGGTTTATACAGAATTATAGCATGTAAATAGTTAAAACTAATTATATGGGCATAGGAAAGAATTTAAAAGAAACATTTAACATTTATAATTATAGCAGTACTGAGATTTGAGGGTAAGAGCACCTTGCACTATCAAGCCGAACTTGATAACCAACCAAGGATCCATCTAAACCAGGTGCAGGTTCACATCTCTCTTCAGCAACCCTTTCAGCAACAGATACCGCCTACAACATATGAGCTCACTGTTATACATATCAAGCAGAGAGAACAGGAACTGAATAGAAAATAAGCACGAAGTGTCATATAGCTCTGCAGCATGGTGTTACACTGTATAATTGATAACAGCACACAGATCATTAGTTTGACAATCTCAAGTGGCGGCCAGAAGAGATATAAACAACAGCAGGGAAGTTGTTCTAATTTTAAATTGATAATCAATTTGGGCAGTTACCAGTTACCACAAATGGAAAGTTTCAGTTGGGAGACAAGGGAAACCCATGCAAGGGAAGCGTCGACTCTGGGTGTGAATGATGTTAGAGAAATGGTATTAGAGCTGACGATCAGGTAGGTCGGTTCAGTTGTGTCAGGTCAAGGCAGGTTCAGGTTTTATCAAGTCAAATCAACTATCGATTGTATTTGATTTCGTAAGGCTTATATTACTCTCACACGGATATGGGATTTTGATACAGGTACATGTGCAAATCTAAGAATCGTGAAGCACCCCATTTTTTTCACACACAAGCATCTTGTCCTAAAATTAGGGCTTGAGGACACAAGCATGGGAATACGTCATTTATATAGAAAAAGTTATCCTGTATGGCTTATGTTACTCTGACACGGATATGGAATTTCAATACAGGTACATAACCAAATTTCTGAATTGTCCACTACCCCATTTTTTTCACACACAAACATCTTGTCCTAAAATTAGGAGGTTGAGGATAGAAGTATGGGTATACATGTTCATAATGGAAAAAAAAAAAAGATATTTGAGACATGAGGGTTAAATTTGCTAAAAACCAGACTGAATGCTTCTTACGGACATATATTCCTCAACTTCAGTCACGTGAGTCCCCCATTCTCTCATTACTAAGAGAAGTGTCGGACAGGGAAGGGTCGGGAACAGATCCTACACCCATATCCTTGAGTGTCTGGTTGCATACATAAATATCTCCAAACGTGAAGAGTCCAAGTAACATGGTTTATTTTTGCTAGTAGACAACTAACAGCAAAGAAAATATCTTCAAATGTATAGGAAAATGAAGGAGCTGGGAAGCAAAGTTCGAGGCATACAAATTTAGTTGCACTAGCAAGTAGCACCTACCGCAATTCTTCGAGGTTGAGTACAAATAATGTTACATTGTCCACCATGACCAGCCTCAATCATGTCATCTAAAATAAATTGTGGCACCTACATACACCAAGTATTAGAAAATAATGAGGTGTTGACATAAATAGGACGAATCGACTCATGTACAAATGGAATATTAAATTATTAATACACTAGAAGATATAAGAAAACCTAAATTCTCAAACCAAAAAAGAGGATGAAATTTTACCTGGGTAGTCTTACCAGAACCTGTTTCTCCGCAAACAACAAGGACATTATTCTGCTGCAGTAACCCAAGAATTTGATCCTTTGATTTGGCAATAGGAAGTTTTGCTCGGGATTCCATCATGCTCTAAATAAGAAGGAGGAGGACCTTACCAAGTTTACTCATTTATAACCACATTTGCAAGTAGTAAAGGAAGAAACATCCTAAGAAGCACTAAACATCATTTTCTTTGGTCAACTATCTTACTATAGAAAGAGAACTAGGGAAAAGAAGTATAATGGCAGCATCCAGATATTTAATTGTTGGCAAGAAACTCTCTTCTTGAGTAGATAGTATAACGCGAAAATATCTTTCGCTTTTTACAAAGTCTTAAGGTTATCACTTAGTTAATGTAGTCTCAGTCAGTACCAAATAATGTACAACAGCAAAAATGTTCATAACACTTGCACTGCTATAGATCCACGAAAACCAAATAATAAGTCGCATACCTTATATCTCGGAGTTTTCCTCTTTTTCTCTAATTCCCCTTTTAAAAAGAAACTCTTCCTGGCTTTCAAAGAGTTATCCCCTGCAGTGTAAATGCAATGAATTTAAAAACATAATAAACTAATTCTATGTAGACTTTTGTTCAAAAGCTCAAAGCTTTTGAATCAATTCACAAACAGCATGCAGTTTCACAGTACTTTTGATTTTTGAGAGAGTAAATATTAATACATAATAATCAGTAGCGATGTATCATGTATGACATCCCAACTGAAAAGACTAAAACATAACCCGTTGTTGTACCCTATCCAATTTAAAGGGATCTCATATTCACATCTCATATTCCCAAAAACCTCGTATCATTTTCAACCACAATTTGAAAGAAGCTATTCAAGTTGTTGCCGCTGGTTGGCCATAGCAAAAAAAGAAAGGGATTAATAACCAGTGGCAATCCATATTCATGCAAGTACCACGCGAATTTTTTTCCGCTGCTAAGATGAAGTGCTTACTTTGCAAACGAGCATCAGAAATTTGTTCAGTTTCCGACTCCTCCAATTCACCCCGATTTGAATTGCCACCAACATCAACAGAAGTCATCTCTGCTGATGAATCAGTCTTTAACAATGAATCCACAAAGTCCATTCTTCGACTTTTTAAAGTGTCTTCGACAGAGTTTGATGAATCACCTGCTAGCAACAGCATATGAGAAACAAATTAATGTCTTTAACAGACAGAATACATTTCAAAGGGCAATCGAAGAAACCTGACCTTCCTCCCAATCAGTAATAAGCGAAGCGTATGGCTCTGAAATCAGAAACTGAACGGGCATATCAGGGAACAAGCGGCAAAGAGCAAAGGCGGCAACTTGATTTTGAGCTTCCTGTAAAGTTCAATGAGAGATTCCCAGATACTTAAACTTCACTTTAGCTCACGTAAACCAAGAAACACTTCAAATTCTACTCTACATCCATATTAACTCCACCAATCACCACCCTACCCACTCACCCTCTCCAAAGAATAAAGTTAAATTATGGAACAGGACATCCTAAGCGAAATGAGTCGAGTAAATTAGTACTAAGATGCCTTCCGGTCTCTCAGATGTAATAGATCACATTTTGAGCGAAAACCCATCTGAGACCGAACAGACCCACATACAGCTAGAAACCAAACCCCTACAAATTCTCACCTCCTTTTGGCCACAAGGCTTTATGTCCTGAAGCCGGCCTTTAGGTACATCAAACTTAGGTTGCTAAGCATAGCACAACCAAGCATTATACCACAGACTATAACCAAGGCTGCATAAAAGGAATAGGAAACTTAAGAAAAACATATGAAGAACAGTGATTGCTTGTTCTCTTGCATAATCAGAGGCGAAAAAACAGCTAGAAAGCCTACACCTCCTCATCTCCTTTTGGCCACAATGCTTTATGTCTTAAAGCCAACCTTTAGGTGCATCAAGACCTAGGTCATTAAGCATAGCACAACAAAGCATTCCGTGCGGACCATTGCAATACATCAATAAGGCAGGTGAGCAGGTCACAGGAGGGTGCAAAATTAAGAGAAAAATGAACACGTCATAAAAAAGTCTACTGAAATAAGACAACTCAAGAAAGAGGAAGAAAGAGAAGGGATGCAAAGTTTGTAGAGACAACCAAGTACACGAAAAAAACGAGAAAAAAGATGATAAGATGAGACAGAAAAAGAAGAAAGAATAAAAAAAAGCCAACACGAGAGAAAACAAAACTAAGAGCAAAATGAGAATGTCAGAAAAAAGTGTACTGAGACGACTCGACCACAATTGTTTGCGTAAATTCGCTCTCCAAACAGCCTTTACAAGCCTAATATTCTTCAATCAAAAGTTAAAACTACTTCATCACAAATCACCCTATCACAGTCTTAATAAAACCATCAGTTACGCCAATTAATGCCTTCATTTTCGCTATTCTTATATCCTCAGAACCAGCGCACAATCGATCCTTGTCTGACATGGCAGAACCATAGTAAGCGCGTCCCTTGCATCTTATAATCAATGGAGTTGACTCCCACCTTCTCTATAATTATCTCATTTCTAAAGCATTGGTGATGGAATATCCTTTTTTGTCAAGCCTGTGTGCTTTCCATAATCCCTAATTGTTAGTTCTTGCAACACATCATAATATGGAGAATATGGAATTGGTCACACAGCCAAGGAAACTCGACAATATACGTATATTGTGTTTTCTCTTCAAAACCTCAGTGAAGCCACATCTACGGTCCCGCACTCCCGCCCCTAGCAGTCTTTAACTAGAGTGTTCTCTTAGTTCTTTGAGGGGTGCGCCGCAGACCACAATCATCAATGAACCCCATGCACGTGAAGTTTTATTTTATAAGAGTACGTGTTATTTTTTACTTCATAAATAAAAGTGAAAGAAAGGCCAAAATAGATACATATACACACACCAGGCATTTGTTCAGAGGATAAATGTTTGAAGTGGCGCTGAGGGGCCGAGGCGCAAGGCGAAGGCGCGCGCCATTTGGACGAGAGGCACGCGATTTTTTAGTGACAATATTTTATTTTCCAAATTAAATTTTGGGCAACAGTAACTCTTTTATAGTTTTCAAGTTGGTTAACATGTAAATGAGTAAAAGTTGAGAATAATGGGGAAAATGGCATAATTTAAAGATCTAAAAAAAACGATATTGAAAGTGTGTGTTGGCGAGGCCTCGTTAGGTGAGCATCGTCTAAAAGGGGCACCTAAAATGCACCCAGGCGTTTGGCTAGTGCCTCATCCAAGACGTGCCTTAGCCCTTAGGCACACTCGAGGCACGCTTTTTTTAAAACTAAGACAATACCAATATCATACATAAGGTAAATGGCGAGCATACGAGCAAGAAACACAAGAAAAATTCTCTCTAATTATAACAGCATCCAATTGCCTCAATGGCTTCTATGATTCTGCCTAAGGCCAGGTAACGGGTGGGGGGAGCATATAGTCGCACCCTTTCACAGAGAAGTAAAGAAGTTGTTTCTGGATGACCCATAATAAAATTGCATCGCTACTTCACAATAACAGAAGACGAGCCAAAATAGCAATCTATTTTTCTTTATTCCATCATAATCCATTATAGAGGTAATCATTGGCTCCGACTTTACCAAGCAAATAATTTTTTTACAGAGTACAAGTAGCTGAACCACCCAAAAAAATCAGGTGGGCACCTACTTCACAATAAAGCACATAAGGAAACGACGAGATAATATGTGACTCTGAAAAAGACAGGTACTAGTACCTCAGCAGTTTCAAAAGTTTCATTATGTCCAGGGAGCTGCAGGGTGATCAAACCACCGGCTTTTCTGCTCTTACCTCTCCCCGTAGATTTGCGCACCACGCTAACACTATAATTGAAGTCACTCCCTTTCTTACCCACTCTGTCAAATTTCGGAGGGTCCCATCCAGATTTCTGACACAACTGATGAAGAACAGCTTTGGGAATCTTCGGTGGATCACCCTGCCAGTAGCAATTTCAACCATAGTTTATAGACCAATCAATACGATATCTGGACAAGTATAACCAACTATGAGAGAATATGGAGATGCCAAAAATATCTTGAGGCAGGGACGTTAGCCTAGTGGGATGATAACATGGTCGATGTTTGGTAAGCTGTTTCCAGGAAGACACTGTCAATATAAAATAGCAGTTTATAGCACACTGAACACAAGTAAAGAGTCCAATTATACTTCTTAGATATTGCTAAATCATGTCTAATTGGAAAAAGCTCTGTTATTGGCCACAAAAGAAAACATATGTCTGCCCTGCTCCCCTTACACGAATATAGTCAGACCCTCTACAGCGTAGTCAAGGTAACGATGATGACTAAATGGTGTGCGTGTGTGGGGTGGGGGGTAAGTAGTACGCCATTAGCGAATATTACAACACCCAGGTAGATAGCCAATTAAAATATTCCGTGCAAGGAAAGAATAGGCAAGCACCAGTCGACGAGAACTGATGACACAATAACTTAAAATTTGAGGAACTCGATAACTTAATAGAAGACCATCTCAAGATAAATACCCACAAAACAAACAAACCACCTTGAAAAAATAGCAAATATAAATTATTGGAGAGACAAATATGTATAAGTAGAGCAAATTTTCTTCGGAAAAACAGGTGGATTTTGATGAACAATTAGCCCTCCGTGCAAAACATAATTGAGATTCCCTAAAGAAAACCAGTTGCCTAATCCATAATGAAGCTATACAGACTTTATATCCCAATATGAATCCCAAAAGAGGAAAACGGTGTAAATGATGGGGAGAGTTTAATAATTTATGATGGGTTAGTAAAGCTTTAAATGATGTGAATAGCTCTAAGCCTCAAAGGTACCTCCTTCCAGATGCCCTCCAATTTCACCAAATCCATCTTAGATGGTTTGCCTCTTCTCCTTGGTTTCTTTTGCATTTTTGAGACATCAGGTGGTTGGGCTGCATTAGATGGGTCATCTTCCATGAAGAAATTACCAAGCTCTGTGTCATCCAGTTCCTCTTCTGCAACTGCCACTCCATTAGCAGGAATGTCTGACGATTTTTCTGTTCCCATGTCACTGGATTTCTCCATCACATCTTTACCAACAGTGGAATCATCTGTAGCTTCAGAATTTGAATTTTCAGCCTTGTAGGCCAAACATGATACCTCCACATTATCAATTTCAGTCATCAGTAAATCAGATATTCCTGCTCCAACAGATACAATACTTGTTGAGATCGTACATAACTGAAACCCTGACAAGATTCTCCAATCATTAGAGCATAACCTGAAGCAGTCATCTCCTGCTTGAGCATTCGAATTTTAATGCTTGCAGCCTCCTGGCTCTTTTTATCCCTTCTATCTTTGGCTGCAATGGCCTCCATGCGCGCAGCTTGGTACTCCATGACAATTGAATCATATGACTTTCGTTCAGTAACCTATAAGAAACTATGCTTAGTCATGTGTCGTCACTACTGTCCACAGAAGATACTGCAGACCATACTCAAGAAAGAAGAAGAAAACAAAAAATGTTTTTAATCCAACCACAGATAAACATTAACAATACTCTCAGTGTTTTTCTCCTAGTATAAT
This sequence comes from Silene latifolia, assembly GCF_048544455.1. Taxonomy (NCBI): domain Eukaryota; kingdom Viridiplantae; phylum Streptophyta; class Magnoliopsida; order Caryophyllales; family Caryophyllaceae; genus Silene; species Silene latifolia. The sequence goes on along the minus strand of NC_133534.1, from coordinate 9,807,625 downwards.
ACAAGTAAAAAAAACAACACACTCACTGTATATCATGATAAAGGAGTATTTTCAATCAATTTTTCATCATAGAGTTCGTTCCAAATTTACAATCGGGTCAGTAGTCAAATGACAAACATATGGATTTCGAATATGATATACGACTATAAAGGTTAAACATACCTTTTTCCCTGAACCTTCATCTGAGAATGTGTCTTCCCAAGTTTCATCTTCCATCTGTGAAGGCAATGAACTTTCAAACAAGTGCAAGGAAAAAGTACTTAAATAGTTAAATGTTGTAACTTTATAATATCAGCAAACGGCTGAATCCTGGGATTAGCAGATCACAAAATCAGTGCAAAACATTACAAACATGTAAAAAAACGCAAGGAATAACCTTATACAAGTACAGTCAAACAAAATTAGCCTGTGATGCTCGGCTTCCGGTACGAGAATTGGACACGAGTACAATCCGAGTCCTGGAAATATCAAAATTAAGGACTAGGACATGATTGTGATTTGTGAAGCATCCGAAATCTGGATTTGGACTCACAAGACATTTTTTGTAAGTGGGATAATTTTAAAAAGTGACGTAGTTGTAAAAGAGCCTTGAGAAATGCTATGAAGAAGAAGAGCTAAAAGTATATATCTCAATTTCCCATAACACCCCGCCCACCCACCCCACTTCTTGGGAATAGTCTAATGAAATTTCCAACCACCATATAACCCTCCAGCCACGTCTATTCATAGACGAAGGAAAAAAAATTCTTAACCCTGATAAAACCTGCCCGAATGCCAGCCACACCTACTACCTTTGCATAGAGCAAAGAATCAGCACATAACCAACAATTTCGGCAAGAACATTAAGAAGGATAGCGTAGTTGTCCGAAATACAGAAACAGAAAAACGTGAGACTTTCCTATTGTCAGTCAGCACAAGTCCGAAAGTTCGATGACATTTGATGTATAAGTTGGCCCTTTTTTAATGTACCATATTATAATAAATCTTAAATGATAGCCCTTATATGTGAAAATCTCATAAATTATCTAATGAATGACATGGTCCAATCACACATAGTTGTAGGATGCACTTGCCTAGTTTAGCTGATATGAGAATCATCTAATACCATCATATAGGGAGAGCACTAAAGTACATACAAGACAAGGAAATCTACAGGTTCAAGCTCCTACCTCTTCTTCTTTCTCCATGTATTGACGAATCCAGTCCGCTTGCGACGGTTCATTTAAAGCCAAAGAATCATCATTGTCAGGATACCCTTTAGCAATAATAGTGAATTCACCTGCTTCCTCGGATCTTGCTGTTGTATCAACAGGGGCAGTCCAATTTTCTTGAGCAGCAGATATGACACCAACGGACCCTCCTGCCATAAAGAACCCAAAATCTGGCCGGTTAGAGAATATAAACCAACACAATTCACTTTGTTAACATGAATTATATTTGCGATTTCAACCTGTATGCAGAGATGACCCATCTCGGAACTTAATGGGTAGCTCAGACCTAGACAAATTTAAGCATAGCCAGTCAAGTGCAACCTCAAAAGTTGCAGAATCCTACACAAAGGTCAAATATACATTAGACATTGATTAACAAATTTAGAAACAATCTCATTAAACATCGCACATGTAGAAGTCAAATACAATCATAGTCAAGTCCAATGCAAGTAAGACGAGTTCAACAGTTTCCAAAGCATATTCTTCTTCCTTAATAAATACCGCAAAGAATAGGGATTAAAAAACACCCTTCTAAAGAATCAATAACCCAACATTGTAAGTGTGAGGACAGTGAGATTTAATAAAAAAAAAAAGGAAAAGAAAAGCAATCCAAACTCTACGGTCTACTCGGTTTCTTTCCTACCACACAGTGCTCTACTGCTCTCCAACACCATAGTTTCTCCAATGCCCACAGAACGTGTATCATTTTGAATCACTTTTACTTATGGTTACATGGGCCATACCCCACCTCCCACATTCTTACCTTTTCCCCATTTCTCAAGTCTCCTAACTAGGACCGGAGGCCTGACTCGTCTCGGCCAGACATGTCAAAACCACCTTAACCAATTCTCCATCATCTTATCTTCAGTTGGCGCAACTCCTAGTTTCTTCTTAATCACCTCATTTCTTAGTTGATCCTTCTTTGCATAACCACACATCCACCGCGGCGTATGTTTATAGCCACAATCATCCAATGTTGCACTAACCCTCATAGTAAACATCAATAATGCATTTAGCTTACCCTAACTACTCGAGATTAGTGGAAAGCTATTACTTTTAATCTTTACTGCCCAGCCTCATTTGTATTCAACATGGGAAAACAAGTATTCGACCTTCTAATTGAAGTCGAAGGTCTGACTCGACTAGTGCACAAGAGAGTATAAGGCTGGCAAGAATCAACAGACTAGGGAATAGGAAGAGAGTGATGAACCAGGCATTGTATCATTTCTCCATCAAAAGACATTTATCAATAAACCACACTGTTGTACTATCATAATTCAGCACTATCTACCTCACATGGATATACAACGAGTTTAGACATAATTAAACTGGCAAAGGAGAAAAGTCATGAGAAAATCAATGTAAAGCCTTCAAAATCAATAAGGAGCCAATCAATCAGCATAAACCACAATACTTCAAGTCTTCATTGTACAACCACCGCCTAACCAAGTCCTACCACACATTCAACTCTTATACATACCCTAACGTAACTCACCACCATCGTAAAGCAGAGTCATATAGTACATCCGAATTTGTAAATAGGCCCAGTTACTTCTTACTATACAGATCATTTAGCCGTGAAAGTGAAATTCGAGTATCACCCCAGGGTGTAGCCGACATTAATTGGTTAATCAATAAACTATTACAAACAGCTACTGAGCAAAACCTCATTTGAACACAAAAGCAGCATTTCAAGACCAAATCGCTACAATGCTTCATAACACACACTAAATAAATCACCTTGAGACGAGAGCGCGCGCACTTAAAACTCGTTTCAACACAGGCACAAGCATTTCAACACAAAATCGATACAACGCTCTCCAACACAAACAAAAACAATAACGACACGAAATTGAAACAAACAAAATACATTTCAACTGAATTTCAGCATACATAACTAATAGAACAACAACGATTACACAAAAATGAAGAACACGGAAATGACCTTGACATGAGACAGCGCACGCTCAACACTCACTTAGGCACAGAAGCAGCATTTCAACACGAAATCGATACGATACTTCGCAACACACACACAAACAAAAACGACACGAAATTGAAACAAATTTTAATCAAATTTCAGCATACACAACTGAAAACTAATAGAACAGCAGAGAATACACAAAATAAAGGACCTTGAGATGAGAAAGCGCGCGTTCAATGTGATCATCGGAGAAACCCTCGCAAGAAAGCTTCTCGTAGACAGTCTTAAGCTTCTTCGCAATCTGAGCTTTCGATTGAGATTGCGAATCATCCGCCACCGTCGGACGCGCGGCGGAGGCGGTGGTGGTGGCGGCGGGGTTGTTGAGAAGGAGGCGGCGTAATCGTTGTTCGTTCTCAGCTGATATGTGGAGTTTTGGGCCACTTGAAGAAGACGAGGATGATGCAGGTTTATTATTCGTCTTTTTTTGCTGCTGCTGTTGTTTCTTCTTTGGTGCCATTTTTTTGGGGGTTTTGGTGTCCTGCTGAAATGTTGTTAAAACTCGGGTCGTTACATAGGACTATAGGAGTGTACTAATAGTAAAGTTATGTAGCACCAAAATGGATATGGACACGTGTTTTAAATTTCATGGAATGTCGTGTCACATGTCTATGTCCATTTTGGTGCTGAGTTTATAACTTATTTTCATTTCCTATCAAAACTCATCTTCTAATCAAGCTATTTCAACAGCTAATTTTCCGTCTAAAGAACATCACTCACCCCAAATGATGTCCAAATGTTATGGACACGCGTCGGATACGGCCCAAATACCATTGACACGCGTCGGACACGTGCCCAAATAAATGTTGAAAGTTAGACACGGCTTTATAGGCGTCCGACACGTTCGGCGGGTGTCCAAGGAGTGTCGGTGTCTGACACGGTGTCGGGCACGGGATGGCTATTTAAGAGAAGTGTCTGTGCTACCTAGTAAAGTGGACATTTTTTATGCGCAATTAACTACTGCCTTTTATGACTTTACGAGTTAAATTAGTTGATATCTCTTACATCCCCGCAACCCAAATTTCAAACCCGTGGTTAAGTTAAAATAATGATTTATCAGTTGAGTTGATTTTAGGTGGTCATGAGTTAAAACATCGCACATTTTTATTGGAGAAAATCCCCTTCCTCCTTAAAATGTTGAAGAAAAAAATAACCCCAATTAAAATAGTCAACTCATTCCGTCACCCGTGCAGATGTCCAGCTCAGCTTCGACGCCCTCGTGAATATGTGTGACTACCTCTTCTTGTTTACCCATTCTCATTAATCATTACTCATTAGCAACAAAGCTAAAAATTATTTTTAGGTTGTTTTTTGGCTTTTAATATAACATCCCTGATTTTCGGCTAAATTATAAATTTTAATATCTATTTTTCAAATAATAACCACGGATTATGAATATAAAATAAAATACAAAAATGTTTAGGATATTACGTTTAATTTTTCATTTGTTTTTGGTTAACTGTGACTTATATGGGTTAAATGTGATTTATTTCGAATTGCTCTCCAGACTCTGCCTCTAATGTGATCCATGGCAAATCTTATTGTAGGTGGAAATCAAGTGATGGTTGAACAAAGTTCGTCTTCTACTGATTGATAGCAAGTTTAGAAATCAGGCTCGTTGAGAGACGAATCTTATATATACACGTATAAAAAGCAAATCTTATGTGCATAAATTCGATGAGCGGCCACACACCCTTTTGCTCTTTCCCCCTATTAACAACGTGTGACATTTATTAAATTTCTGATACATATTGAAGTACTGAGAAGAATTACATAAATTCAACAAAATCACTTTTTGTCACCCAATAGCAACCGAATTCAGTCTGTGCTAAAGTCTAACTGAGCAACTATCAGCTGAAGTTAAACATCATGTAACTGGCACAGACTGGTAGACATTAAAGGCCGAGTCTGCCGAGCAATTGGCGCCATCTAGGAGATTCTTCATCGAAAATATAGGTCAGTGGTGATATAAGGACTCCACTACCACCAATCTGCAGGAGATAAAAAATTATCATCTGAAATTCTCATGATAAGATAACAATATAAACTAAAGTTTTATGCAGAAAAAAATATAAACTCGAGCTGAAATATAGCCGAATTCTCCTAACAGGCTAACATGATTCGTTGTAAGAAACTAGTTTAAGGAAGGACTGAAGCAAATAAACAGCAACAGTAGTCTTTGTCCCAAACTAATTTAGGTTTTGTATACGTGATCATCGCCTGTAATGCAGTAAACTGATCAAATAGTAGGGTGAATATGATAGGAAGGAGAAATAAGAGTTGCAAAGGACTATCGGTAAATGAGAGTCGAACTCATGTTACTCATCAGATGGATTCTCACTGTAGAGATTCACCTAAGTCGTATGTAGAAACCTATTCCTAGTTATTTAGCAACCATCGCTTGTGTTAATTTATCAGTTTGCAGCACACTACTGAATTTAAATAGGTGTATGCAAGATGGAGTTGATTGAAAATTTTATCTATTCCCTCCAACCAAATTTATTATCCCCGTTTGATCTTGATGGACAACCAATATCCACTCTAACAATTAATTTATCCACGCATTTTCACAGTACTATCAAAGCAACTACTCGTATTTCATACCATCAAAACGCCCAGAGTCTATTGTGAGAAAATATCACTCAAAGTGGATATTGTTTGCACACCAAAGTTAAACGCGGACAATAAATTTAGAACGGAGACTAGCTTCACTGATAAAGTTCAGGAGTTATTTTTGCAGGCTAAGGGGTCTTAATAGACTACCCGGACCATGGTTACCGAATTCGCTATGAATACGAACTTACCAATTCGCGATTCGCTCTTATAGAATGTGTGTTATATGTATTTTCAGTAAGCAAAATGATAGAATTCGCTTTTTAACAATTTGCGATTCGTAAGGCACCGAGCGAATTCGGTAACCATGACCCGGACTATATATAAAAACTGCACCTCAAATGCAACAATGCTACCATTGATTCATTTTCCATGCTCACTGAGACACTGATTCCCATGCTTTTTATTCATTGGGAAAAAAATCAAGCGGAAATTTTATACGGAGTACAAGTCTAACAATAAACAGAAAGGCAAATAGCATCGCGAACAATAAGGAGATGGGTCTTACCCCTCTTAGTTGCTGAACAGACTTGTATAGATCCTTTTTTGGTACACATATAACAATAGCATAGTAATCTGCTGATACCTTCCCATCTCTTTTGCAGAAGACAGGACTAATCGTGGGACCCTACACAAACCGCAAAGAAAAAAATGAAATCATTTTAAGCTAATTCCAATTACCACCTTGGGGTCTTACCCTCGCATAACGGCATAAGCCAGAGCCTCATTCGAGACATTAGTTTAAAACTATCATTTGAAATGTGCATTACGAAACTAGGAAACAAGAAGATGTCACGGAAAGAAGCGTAAGGCTTCACCTGCAGTCCAGATAAAGATGACTGGCTAAGCATTCGCTCTGCGATTTCCTCTCTGCTGCTGCCTCTCATGTTTGCAGTTACCTGATATGTAAATTGAAATTTGAGAACTAAGGAAATGCTAGATACATTAATGGATTCGAGGTAAAGGAGTAAGTAGTGCACCGTAAACTGATCATCTGCCCTTAGGTGTGCCTCCAATCTTTCCAATATCTCATGTGTAGTGTCCAAAACACCTTTACGAGCGGTCAAAGATTTCTTACTTGCAACAAGCACGGCCTACAAGATTGTAGTTGTGGTTCAATGTTCAAATACGGAAATTTTTTTCATCTCATATATTTGGTAAAGAAAAAAGAACGGGGCACAAGATGCTACCTGACTCTGCAGCACAACACCACCTTCGACTTCTTTCAAGTTATTCTCCCTCAAAGTTGTCCCACTACCTACAAGGTCCAATATAGCATCCGCTATCCCCATCTGATAGCCAAGGAAACATTTAACATTCAGAAGAAAAAAAATGAAAGGGCGCCACCGGGTGACACCCAATTTGGGCGCCACCCTCTCACATGGGGTGAGTGGGGACCCCTTCAATAAAGAATGGTTGTGAGAGGGTGGCACCCAATTTGGGCGTCACCCGGTGGCGCCCTATCAAAAAAAAATGCATATAAACTGCCTACCACCGAACAAGAATTTTGATTACAAATATCACCTCTAACGTCCAACTCAACATATCTGCTCCAAGAGCATATTGTTATCAATTGGACATGAAGCCTCGCTTTCCAATAGTTGTTAAAGGATTAAGCAACAATACTTATAATGAAGCAATAAAACAATACCACGCAATGGCCACCATGACTTGGCACATTATGCAAAACGCAGGTCTAAGCCCTAGAAACAATTTCTCAGCATGCAGAACTACTTGGAAAAAAATGGTTTACATAAAAACAATCTTACAGCAGGTGCTGCTTCTAGAGCTCCATCAGCGGTTGAAAATGTAACGTGCTTCAGCCCATTGTCTTTCATGAATTTTGGACCCAGCTGTTAAGGAACAAAAAAATAATTGATAGCTAATGGATTCATTCTTTAGCCAAATATAGTGATTTCCAAAAGCCAATAAATACATCTTTAAATTAACTGTGAAACTAAACAATGTTCCCATGAAATCGTAATGACAGATAGGTATAGCATGGTTTAGAAAAGTACGCACATAAGTGAAACCGGTGGATACTCTAAGAGGTCTGTCAGCTGTCCATTGAGGCATTTCAGCAAGCTCCTTTAAAGAGTTTATATTCTCATATATGCCATACTTAGGAATCTGAAAAAGAAAAAAAAGGTGGAAGGTGATAAGCGACTTTTAGGGAGAAAAAAAAACACACTTAATGTAACCCAAACATGCGTGTTTATTTAAGGAGAAAAACACTTACAGCAAGTGATAAGCGACATTCCCCATAACCCAAAGCATCGTGAACAATGATGAGATCTTCGCTGCCCTACAGCAAACAACATAGAAGATTAAGAACTTTTGTATTCCATCTTCTGTTGTAAGAAATATGGAATCATAATGCAACAAGTATGGAGTAAAACATATAGAACTTCATTAGTTTGATCCACCGCTAAACCATAATCCATAGTCCATAGAGGTCAAATGTAAGAAACACACATAACTCCAGCTGCTACTTTAGTACCACAGGGAATATCTTGATCCACTGCTAGCCCATAACCCAAATTGAAGTACAGCGGAAAATTGCGAAGTCTGAAACGTGGAAATGGTGCTAAACAAACTACAACGTATTAACCTACATGTCTTCTTAATCAGTGAAGTAGTGAACAATTGATCATGTACATTATCAGAAATTCATGTTATATATTTATAATGTACTAAAGAAACATAACCCTACCCATGAAGTTTTCCTGACAAATTGCATGTGAATGGAAGAAAGGTTCATTAGTCAAGCAACAAAAAATACAGATAGCATTGACACATTTGACGGATAAAGTAGTATTACCATACCATACTCGCTGACATCGTCAAATCCTGTTATACCTAGGTCTAAATCTCCAGATAATAACTTCCTCACAATATCTTTGGGCCGTTGAAACCACACTTCGAAGTTTGACAGCTGCAGGGGGGATACATTGAAATCAATACTTAGTACATTAAGACCATTTACATCCGTCACGAGAAAACCTTACAAGAAATATATAAAAAACCATAAACAAAAAGAAACAGAATAGGGAGCAGCACGATGAAGACATTGGTTAGCTCACAGAAGGCAGTATACAAAAAAAATAAGATTTGTCAAAACAAGAATAACAACAAAATGGTGTCTTAAACAACCAATCCCCTTTCCTCTTAACCTTAGAAGGGGATGAGCAGTAAGGCTCCTGCAAGCCCATGTTGGTAAGGGGATCGGATTATTGGAATTACATAACCTTGATCGCTGTGTTGGAAGTGAAAGAGGGTGTTTTCCAAATGACCCATGACAAGAAAAAAAAAATCACACCAGAAAAATTGCATTGACCGACTGCTTCTTCACAGTACTAGAAGCCGATACATTTCAGAGAGGAAATTTACTTTTAAAGCAATGAAACAAAAAACAAGGAAAATAAGATGAAAGGCAATTCCAGTTTCAAGCATTTGCAAAACTCCAAAGTCCAAACTGCCAATGATATTAGATGTCCAGGTTATAAGTTATAACTCTCAAATAGAGTATTAGAACGGAAAGATCCATTCGATAATGAACTATTAGTTCAGTCATCTCTGGCGAATAATCAACAATTCACAGTGATTTTTCTTGCGTATTCTTGATAAACCAGCGTTTATATATAGATGTCGGGGTATACTTTTGGAACAACTTTCGAATATTAGGCTCAAATATAAACTGGAGAACTTCCTGTATACTATACCAAATAGTTGCAACAATCTAATACTCCTTATGTACCGGTCATTTGTTATCCTTTCTATTTTAAGAATGAATTTGATGAGTAATTTGGTCATTCACACTCAATTTGTTCCACTTGTCATTTACTATATGACTCCCTCCTCTTTTCTTGGTCTTTGTGCCAAAATCAACGGACAACAATTAACTGGGACGGAGGGAGTACGAAATGCAGTTCAATTACTGCAAGAAAAGAGCTCACCTGAGGGATTTGAGCTACGTATTGTCGCGGATTACTTTGCTTCACAGACAGCTGACATTCCTGAACATCAACACCCAAAAAAAAAAAAAAAAAAAAAAAAAAAAAAAAAAATCAAACACCACCAATCATTATACAAGGGTCAAGGGGTAACACCATATTCATTTGTTAATTTTTCTTTAAACGAGTAATTTGGAAAAAAATCGAACATTTTAACAACTCCCTCTGTCTCAATCACTTGTTAATTTTTCTTTATTCTATGTGTGTGGTACGTTAATTAAACGTAAACAAATGAATGAGATCGAGTGAGTAAAAGATTCTGTCTTTTCATTGTAGAGGAATAGCCGGCACTAGTACATGACCAATTGACATCATAAAACATTTATGTAAAACCGTCTTCCACAAATAAATTTTACAATTAAAGTAAAATAATAAATGAATGAATAGAACCTTGAGAAGGTCGAGAGTATCAGTACCCAAGCGGCCTTTACTAGGCAATCCTAAACGAGTTTCGGACCGATCCGACGACGATTTGGAACATACGAACACTTTGAATTTCAAATTACGACAGTTAATGGAGTTTAAAGGAGTAATAGAAGGAGTAAAAGTGGATGTCGGACATTGTTGGAAGAATGTTTGAGGTATCGCCATTGTTGACGAGTTGATACTACTACTAGTCTGTTAAGAGTGATCAATTTACTTAAGTAAGTTAGGCGACGGCGCGAGAGTGGAGACTTTTCGTCTAGTCAATATATATATATAGCATTCTCAATTCTTTACGTTTGCTTTTGGAAAATATTCTCAAATCTTTAGGTTTAACTATTCTCAAATCTTTACGTTTATTTTTGGGAACTGGTCATCAGATCTTGTTTAAATTATTTACCGAATACTTTTACTAAATTTTATTAATATGTAATTAAAGATGTGAACAAAAGAAAATGAGCATTAATTTACGTATATAAAACAAGGGTTATGATAAATACAACCCAATGGAAATAAACACTTATCCTATATACTAAATGAATAAGAAAAACTCAATATTTTCCCGCTTAAAATATTTTCCCTATTTTGATATAATCTCTTATTTTCTTTCCTATTTTAATATAGTTTCATATTTAAAATTTGCTTCTAAGTTTTTTTATGATAAAAAATTTTTGTTCTCGATAAGATAAGTTGTAGCTAAAAATATGCCATTAAAAAAAGTTATAAAACAATATCATTAAATCCGTGTAAAAACTTTTTTTCATTAAAATACACATTTCATGTTATGAGTATTACTTAAATTGTTTTTTTTTCACTCAAATCAAAATACAATCATGAAAAACGTTAAAATATAACGAATTGTCAATTTACACTCTATAAATATAGTATACTAAAAGGTAAAATTCCATAAACACCGTGCATGCATTCGGGGGTTATACTAGTATGCATTAATTCCAGCTTAAATACAACCCATTGGGTTGTATATAGCATTTCCCATAAAACAAATGTAAAGAATTCAATGGGACGCGGAAAGTATTATTTTCTTTAATTCATTGTAGTTGAGCTTTGTTATAAAGTTTTCGAGTTCTACTAACAAACTTATCGAGTTATGATACAAACCCCTCGCCGCGGGTGCTCTCACGAAAAGGTTAACGGCTGGCCAAAGAGTTTGCTCCATTCCCATAGGCAGGGATCGAACCCCTGACCTCATGGTTAAGGGACGAGGTGAGCAACCACCACACCAAACCCATTTGGTTAATTTACTCTAATAATGTTAATATTTATTTTTTTATCATTTTCAACCTCGTTAGTCGTTATTCAATTGATTGTAAAATCGTTTTAGGTAAAAATTTTGGATAGCTAAAGCCTGAGAGGAAATGAAAGGTAACACAGAGAAAAATAAATTGAAAGTGGTCACAATTATTATTATTATTATTTAGTTTAATTTGAGTTATTAGTTTAAATAGACCTTTTTTTGTACGAGTTTAAATAGACCTATAATCTAGGTTGCACGAAAACGGACACGGACACGCGACACAGCAGTTGAAAATTTTTAGGATACGGACACGGCAAAAAAAATCAATATACATATTAAAATAAAGGGAATTTGAAGAACATTATAACCAACATCTAAACTTTGGTCATTTAAAGGCCACAAAATCGTAAAATGACAATCAATATTAATGTCTTATACGCTAAAATCAACATGCCTTAATTAAAAACTACAAATTTCTAAATTACAAACCCAAATTTAAATAAGCATTCAAGTCTTACAAAATAAAATAAAAAGTATCAAAGGTTCCAAATTAAAAACCCAAATTCGAGTCTTACAATACTATTCGCCATACTTATCAAGCCGAATATTTTCCGCAAAATATATTAACATTAAAAGGCACCATAAATAAGTTGGACAAACAATGCTCACCAAAAGCTGAAAAAAAAAACGGGAGTTCACGGATCATCCTTTGCACCATTGTAATTATTCATTAAACTTCTTTCGGTAAGTCGGAATAACAACTCAGTTATTCACTTCCGAAAATTACCCCTAAATGAAACAAACCCTAACTTCCGAAAAATCTACAATAATCTCCAAATTTAAAACCCCCAAATTTAATAACAACAACAATAATAATCATTATAACGATTGATTTGGATTAATTTGATTATTTAGAAACTTATTATTATGTATAATATATATAGAGATTAATATAGAAATAAAACATAGATTGAGAAATTAAGGAAAAATGAAAAAGCAAGATACATGGCAAGAGAGGTTGTCGGCGACGAAGGGGAGGCTGACGGTGGCCGGACTCAGGCGAGGGGCTCGCCTGGAAGGTGTCGCAATGCAAGAGAAACAAGGGGATAAATGAGATGTAAGGGGGAAATGGAAAAGTGAGATGTCGTGATAAGTGATAAAGTGAGATTTTGATTTCAAAACTGCTTATTTAGTGTGTCCATCGGACACGGGCCGTGTCCAACCATGTTGGACCGTGTCCGACACGTTTTCTTTTAACATAAAAACCGGGGACACGAGGCGTGTCCAGAACATTTTCAGGCGTGTCCTACGAGTGTCGGTGTCCGACACGGGAACGCTCAAAACTAGGCGTGTCCGTGCAACCTAGCCTATAATGATAAGATAATCAAAAGAAAATTTGAATGTGTGTCTTTCTAATTAAGTTATTAGTATTTAGTAATTTGACTAATTATTCTAGAGGTTGTTGACTGAAATTGTTGTAGCTAAAAAATGGAGGTGTTAAATCTAAATTAATAAAGAGTATTCATTTTAATTAGGATTCATTAAAATTGCCTTGTATTTTTAATATGCTTCATACACATTTTAAAGGGGTACAACCGTATAAGTGTACAACTCTAAAACATCAAAGTAAGTAAGACCATGTTCTCTTCGGCTTAATTTCAACTCTTATTCATTTTAGCTTATTTCAACTCTATTTATCTCAACAAATTTCAAATTTGTTCAACTTAAATAGCTTAATCATTGGAGAGGAGTATACAAAATATAAGGTATTTTATATAATTATATTAAATGTCTTTAGTGATTAATTGATCTTATATAAAAGGTAACACATCTTTTTTGGTATTATTGAGTGTACTAAATCGCGGATAAGAATCAAACCCAATCATGTGGTGGTAACAGTTAGTCTTGCTGAAGACGGGTCGGAGCAAGTGACGGGTAATGCCACTCACAAAACGGATATGGGGGACAAGGTGGGGGCACCCCCATGTGCTTCCCTCTCTCCTCTATTTGGGTCATTTGTGAGAGGAAATGGTATCCGTCACTCCAAAGTGACGGATACGTGCCGTTTTCAATGAGATTTTGTGGTGGTAATAATCTTTGAAGGAACACAAATTCTGTTGAAGGAATATGTTTTTAGTAGTCTTTGCTAGGTGTGGGTTCTATCATTTCTCTTATGCAAACTTCTCATTTTCCCATCTGTAAAACTCTTTCCCATCTCGAAAGGTCTTTTTTTTTTTTTTTGATTAGGTAAAAAAACTAGGTTGATCCTTTAGGGTAGGACCAACCTATCTCATTCTTTCGAATGAGGGAGGTAAGTTGAAGCCACCGGCTATCAAACCACCTCAAAAGAGTTGGACATGAATGTCCAATAGTAGTCACGAAGTCAGCAACCTTGTTGGCTTCACGAAAGCAACGTTTAATTATCACTTCAACGAAAAAATGAAGGTCTAATTTTACATCCTTGATAATACTAGAAATTTCTCAAGGAATTTCCCAAGTACCTCGAATTGAGTTAATAACACATAAATTATCACCCTCCACAATTAACTTTGAGATTCCTAAGTATTTAGCTGCTAAAATACCTTCTTTTAAATCCAGAGCTTCCGCAACAAGGATACTATTGGATCCGCACTTTTCTGCTCCCAACAAAACGACTTTACCATTGTGATCTCTTATAGAATATCTTAAAGCAGCTTTATTACCTTCTATTCTTTTTATTGTTTCTAGTATAATTACCTTTGAGGATAGCTATCTATTTTAAATTTAATTTCTGAATCAAGTCTTCTAATCGATACTACTTTAACCATTCAATTTTCTCATAATTTATGTCTAATTCAGGACCTTATCTCGAAGACGGTGATTGGGGCGAGTGAGCAATACGAGGGGCTTTACTACCTCAAAAGTGTACGCAACGAGAAAGCACGTGTATGTTTGACCGGTTCTCCTAATCCAACTGAGCTATGGCACCGTAGGTTAGGGCACCCCTTTTCCAATACTTCCCGTTTTTTGCCCTTTTTTTAATAAACTTTCTCGAACTTCGGATGCTTTTCATAGCAAAACATGTGATATTTGTTTACGCGCGAAACAAACTCGCGAACACTTTACTTCAAGTACTAGTCATGCCACTTCTTTATTTAATCTTATACATTGTGATTTATGGGAGTCATACTCCAAAAATGCTTCATGCGGGTCTCAACATTTTTTAACCATTGTAGACGATTTTTCACGCTATACATGGGTCTATCTTTTACGCCACGAAAGTGATACAAAACAAACGTTGTTAAAATTTTTCGCTATGATAGAACGTCAATTTGAAAAGAAAATAAAAAATTTACGGACCGACAATGATACAGAATTTCAACCACTTATACCTTTTTTTCACGAAAATGGGATTTTGTTTCAAACATCCAACGTCGACACCCCCAAACAAAATGGTCGGGTGGAACGTAAACATGACACATTTTAAATGTCGCACGAGCTCTCCTTTTTCAAGCTAACTTACCTTTATATTTTTGGGGAGAATGTGTCTTAAGTGCGGTTTACTTAATCGTACTCCGACACAACTTCTAAATGGCAAAACACCCTACGAAATGATTTTTAATAAACCACCCCCTTTCGAAAATATTCGAATCTTTGGTTGCCTTGCATATGCTCGTACATTAAATCGCTCACGCGATAAATTCGCTACTCGAAGCCGCAAGTGCGTCCTTATTGGTTACCCATTTGGGAAGAAGAGGTGGCTTCTTTTCGATTTGGACACCGGATCCTATTTTGAGTCTCGTGATGTCATCTTTATTGAAACCGAATTTCCGTATAAAAATCTCAATATACATGAACTTGATAACGACCCATCTTCTTTCATTCATGACACCTCGCAACCTAGTGACGATCACATCTTAGTCTTATCTCCACCACCCGTTGCCTCTACAACACCCCAAGACACCACAACCACTACAACTACCCCGACTGACCTGTCTACTACCCCGACTGACCCATCTTCCTCCACCACGAACACGACTCCACCGTCCACCACTTCGACTACCAACCCTACCACCTCCACAAGTTTGAATGAACAGCCACAATTGGGACGGGGACACCGATTCAAAACTCCTAATTCTAACCTCAAAGACTTTGCTCTCTCAAAACCCCGTCCCTCGTTGAACTCACTCGTTGCCACACCATCGTCTTCAGGTACCATCTATCCTATTTCTCATTATATTAATTACAACAAGTTTTCTCCTAATCATCAAGTTTTTTGTCGGCCGTGACCAAACACCACGAGCCAAGTTTTTATAAAGATGCAGTGCAGGTCCCGGAATGGCACGAAGCTATGAAACAGGAAATCGATGCTATTGAAAAGAATAACACGTCGACTCTCGAACACCTACCTCCTAACAAGAAAGCCATTGGCTCAAAATGGGTATACAAGATTAAATATAACGCCGATGGCTCCATCGAACAGTACAAGGCTCGATTGATCATAATGGGTAATCGACAAGTTGAAGGTGTCGATTATAATGAAACCTTTGCTCCTAAAATTAAGTTGGTAACCGTTCGCACATTTCTCGCTATCACCGCTGCCAAACGATGGGTCATCCATCAAATGGACGTTCATAACGCCTTTCTACACGGCGACCTCCATGAAGAAGTGTACATGAAACCACCACCGGGTTTTCTCCCCTCCAATAATAGGAAAGTTTGTCGCTTAAGAAAGTCTCTCTACGGGCTCCGTCAAGCTCCTCGATGTTGGTACGTTAAGCTTGCTTCCGCTCTCCTATAATATGGGTTCCAACAATGCCCGTATGATCATTCATTGTTCTCAATCTCTCGTCCCAATACCGAGGTACACCTCCTCGTCTATGTTGATGATTTGGTCATTTGTGGTAATGATTCCCACTTTATCGCAAAATTCAAGGATTACTTAAGCAAATGATTCCCGCTTTATCTCGAAATCGTAATATTCCTTTTGAGATGGTTTTGATACCTAAGATGAGAAGTGATGTTTCATATAATCAACGAGCTGCTTTCTATCACTTTTGCTCTGTCTTCTCTTGCCTTGGTATACCCTTTTCTGATTCTGAGACGCGAGCGTATTTACACTCGTTTATAAGCAGTGGCTTTCTAGCTATCCGGCGATGATTCGGCCATTTTGGTCCACCCCAACGGAATCATTCTGCAGGAATACAATGTTTGTGAGCATTTTTTCTATTATAGTTCCGACTGGTTTTCCTTTCTCGACACCACTTTGGATAAGATGTTTACACAAGATGAGATATTGAGATCTAAGTTGGATCCTTTTTTACCCCACCCCGACATTGCTGTCCAGGTTGGATCCTACATACTGTTGGAGCTTGTGTCCTCCACAAATTAGTGTGATAACATTTGTAAATCTCTTACATGTTCACAAGGGTATAATTCGTATATTTAATCAGATGATTAACGTTTACCTAATAACGGTTGGCTTGCTAGAAAGTTTGACATTATTATCATACAGATGGCGGTGATCAACTGGTCCCTAAAGGTCACACCTATAGGACGTTTTTGAGAAATGTGGTTATAGAAATATAATCATATTGATGCCCAAAATGACTAAAAAGTTAGTCAATGTGTTGATGAGATAATTATTTAATGAAAATTAAATAATATTAAGTTGAGACGAATTAACTGTCAATTCGTAAATTAAATATAATAAGTTATATTTAATTAAATATATATAAGGTTAGTTTGGACGAATTAATCTGTTAATTCGTAGTTAAATATAATCAGTTGTATTTAATATCAACAAGTTGAATTTGTCATAGTGGTAATAGTGAGGGTACACAAGCCAAGAGGTCATGAGTTCGATCCTTACTAGATAACAATTTAACACACTTTCCTTATTTTTGGAAAGACCAAAAATAAGGAAATTTTTATTCCTTATTTCGGTCCATATTGGCCGAAAATTAGGAGAGTAATATCTTTCCTAATTAATTAGGGGAGAATTATTTCAACCCTAATGTTTTTTCTTGACCTTGCCTCCTCTTTCTCATCACAAGAACACAAAGACAATAAAATTTTACAGAAAATTTAGATTGATTTCTAGCATAATCAAAGGGCATATCTCAGATCGTCTTGGGTGCAACTAATAGGCGAATATCAATTTTGATATTGTTCTTAGGCCATATTTGCTAGGACCAAAGGTTATTTCTGAATCCTTTACTTTGTTTATGTATTTTATTTTATAACCTTAGATCATCTTTATTAAATCGTTATAATCCTTCTAGTTTAAGGGAAGTATACAGATTTATTTCCCACACATACCCGTTTACCGAAGACATTGTTAAGGGGGACGATCATTGGCCTCTATCCCTTAGCGCAGATATTCTGCAGTGCGCTCCTAGTCTAACACCGCAGATTTAATGCTGAAACTAATGTAGATGCAGTCTCTACTATCGTAAATCTGTCACGTAAGTATGTAGGATTGTACTTGTGCATTAATGGGAGTATCATGGAAGAAATTAAGGCGGTCCACGACTATTGCTTAGTAAACAACCAACAGCTTGATATTGTGCTCTGTTAGACTTTCATTTATATTAAGTAAATAATATTAATTTTAATTTTAATTCAGTTAATGAAAGCCTAATTATGTGGCCCATTTATTCTAGCAGTCAAACTATGGACTAAAACTGTCCATAATTCTCTCCCCATTAAAAGCAACCACTCCCTACATTATCTCACGTTTAACAACTCTTTGATGGCAAGAGTTGTATATAAGACAAACTTCATTGATAAGGTCACTGAATTCACTCTCCATTAAGAAATACACCATCTATATTGTGAGTGTGAGAGTTCGGAACCGAAATCAAAAGAAAAGCAGACGGATTTTACAGCAGCAGGGTTTATATCGGAAACGGGTTTATTTCTTTATTTGGGTAAAGCTGTTCAGGAATACCGATAGGCAATGGCTGGAGGTTTAATTCTCGATCTTTATTTATCGCTTCCGCTATTTAGTTTATTGTATGTTTATTTCAGTAATTAAACATGCATATAGAAGATTAAATATCTTACATTTGGTATCAGAGCTTCAAAGAAGTAAATTTCATTATTAAGGTGCTCGCCAAAGCCTTATCAGAAGTTTTGAACTGCTCATCTATTGCTTTAAGAAGGTCTCGGACTTTAGTATGCTGCTCGACGGAACCTCAGATACTAGCACACAATTTTGTCTTTATGAACATCGTGTAAATATAGTTTGATTTCTCCCACTTTTCACGATGGTCTACTTCATCTGGTGTGCTAGTTTCTGATAAGTGCATATTTTATACATTTTAACCCCTTATATTAGTTTGATTTTACATATCATTTAGCACTTATCAAAGTGTTTTTAAGCTAATATTATGTTTCTAGTGCAATTGTGTGTTCAAGTGTGTTTTGTAGGAAAATGAGCTAAACTACTACAAAATGGGCTAACACTAGAAGCAAGGCTAAGTATGAGAGCAAGATTGGACTAAGTGTTGGAAGTGCATGGATTTTGCATGAAGAAAGTGTTGGATCAAAATGAAAATGCAAGCAAAGTCAATGTGAAAGTCAAAGCCCAAGAATTCAAGTCCAAAATGTGGTGGAAAATTTGGATGCTAAAGAAGAGCTTAGGATGCCAAAATGCTTAAGATGCCCTCCTTAATGCTCTTAATCACACTCATAAACAAGGCATTAAGCACCAACTTTGGATTCCTTGAGCATTAAACCAAGAATTGAAGGGAAAATTAAGAGTGTGCTTAGGATGCCATTTTGGATTCCTCTACAAAGTTTACTCCCTCATTTCCTATATAAAGGATGTAGACTTCACCTTTTTAAACAGGATTCACATACACAATTTCTCATATTTCTCTCTAAAGTTTAGTAGTTAGATTAGTTTAGTTATTATCTTAGTTTAGTTTAGATTTACTTTATGTTATAAACATTTCAATACAATTTCCATTCAAGTTATATTCCAATTTACATTTACAAGTTATTTATATTACAAGTATTGTTCTTCCATTTCCAATTGCAAGGTAATTTCTTATTCATATTTTCATTATGTTGTCATTTGTCACTAGTTTAATTTACATTTCCATCATGTTAGAGTAGTTTCTTTTGTCTAGGGAATAAAGGAAGCCATGCATGATTAAGTAATATGTAAATGTCAAAAAGAGGTTAAGCTAAATTGATAAATTGTTTCTATCACATGTTTGCACCTTAATGTTTAATCTATGTTTAAAGGCCTTATTCATTTATTAAGTTTGTTCATTCATTCTAAAAGTCGAGAGGCACGGAATTGAATTAGACTAAACATGTGTAGTAGGACGACCTAGTCATGGACGAGAGTTTCTCTAGGACCCGGTCTATGGTTGACACTAATATCGTAAGGTGGGTGTCTTTAAGCCTAAATATTTATCGTGAAATCAACTTCCTAACTTGACATAAACATTTACGTAATTAGCATGTGTGACCCGACCTCCCTAGACAATTTCTTTTTATTGTTGTTTTCATTTTATTTGCATAATCCAACCAATCAATCAACAAACGTTAATCTACCAAGATAAAATTCACTCCATAACAATTAATTAACAACTCCCGTCTCTTTGTGGTTCGACCCCTACGTACTACATTAATTTGTGTCTAGGGTATAAATATTATTTTTGCATAGGTGTGCGATAGCCTATCAAATTTTGGCGCCGTTGCCGGGGAGACGGTTTTATTTGCTAATTAGTTGTTGAATTTTATCTTATTTTATTTTGTCTCGAGGAACACTTGTTCCTTGGGATCATCTCACGGTTTCTTTGTAGTTTTAGTACCTATTTTTGTAGGTGATAAAGCTATTGGCCTTTCATAATGAATTACGAATTCGTCCCACAACTCAAAGATGAGCCTTTTCATGACTATCTTGCCCGATTCAACCATTTTTGCGATAGTCTCCTCTGTCTTGGACATGTCCTTGATGGGGATTACATGGTTCAATTCGCTCTTAATGGCATGAATTTTGAGAACCGAGAAATAGCTCTAAACTTGAGTAATGGGAGTGTCTACTACATGATGGGGTTAGAACTTTGGAATTTCTTTGATTTCATGGCTAGCCAAAGTCAATTGCGGGAGGTATCACGCCAATTTCATTATTGGCGTATCGAAGAGGAGCTTAAAGTGTTACAGGCTTGTTTGGAAAAAAATTCTCAAGAGAAACCGAGACCACGTGAGCCTATCTTTTCTCATTTTGCCTTTTTACCTCCCCAATGTGAGTCTTTTAAACCTAATGATTTTGAATTATTAGATGACGATGATGATAGTCCGACTTTTTCTTCTAAAAGTCCCCCTAATGTCATTCCAATTGATAATTTAGAGACTCATGTTGATGACATTGTCCTTGTAGTAGATGACCCACCCACCGTGGACGATGTTGGGCCCGTTTTCAATGAAAAGGAAGAGGTTTTACCCGAGACCTTAGAACCCTTTACAAATCCTTCCATGGAGGATATAGTGGACCCATTAGAAGTAGATGGTGGACTATGTGACATAGAAGTTAATAGAGATGAAACTTCCAATTCCCCAAAGTCCTACCACTTAGAGTTTTCATACTACCAATTTGAGACCGATTATAATTATAATTTGTGCACTAACGATTATTTTTATGGTCTTAAGCATGATACTCCTTTTCTTGCTGACGAATGGAGTACGGTGGTTCTATTTGAAATCTCTCATGGGCAATTTGATAAGATTAATCCTTTCTTGCCTTTGATCTTTGATACTTATATCTTATCAATTGCTTACATATGCTCGTGTATTGCTCATGCACAGGTATATGATAGACTTCTAAGGGCATTGACGTGCTTTTTAGAGGACGATGGAGGATTCGTTAGAAAAAAATAGTTTGTTTTTGTTTTATTTCAATTTTGACGCAATTTCATTAGGAATAAATATTAGACTAATTGGCTATTTTGAGTTGTGATTTGTAGGTGTTTGAAGAGGAGAAGAGGCGTTTTGATGGATAGCATACTACCCCATGTTGTAACCCCGTTCGGGGTCGTAACATTTACAAAAAAAAAAGAAAAAAAAAAAAAATTAAAAAAAAAAGAAAAAAAAAAAAAAATTTAAAAAAAAAAAGTCAACGGTCAACCCCGATCGGGGTTGACCAACCCGATCGGGGTCGTGACTTTCTTCCTTATTGCGCGTTTTAATAAAAAAACGGGATATGCTAATCTTTTCCTTGTGCTTCAAAAGCAAAGGACGATACTTCTTATCTCTATTTTTCTTCATTTTTAAATCAAATCACCTCCGAAAACCTCTATTAGCATCAAGGACAAAGTACCCACCGGAATTTTGACCCATTTTTTTTATGAGATGCTAAGTGGAGGAATCCCCCAATGTTTATGCTAGCTTGGGGGAGGCTCGTTAGTCTAGTAAGTTTTATTTGTTTTGCATTTTAGTTTATTTCTCGCAACCCATTAAATATGACCTCTTGTCCTTCTTGTTTATGTGCTTTGCGCCATTTTTATGGTTTAGTTGGGTAATTTGATTGTTGGCACATTGAGGACAATGTTATGTTTAGCTTGGGGGGAGATTGCATTCGCATTTTAGTTAGTTTGCATTTAGTTAGTATAGATTTAGTGAGAATTTTTGAAAAATTTGTGTGAATTTTTGCTCCTAATTCTTTGCTTGTCCTACTCATACCCTCTTGTTTGTCTCATTTTTTGGCTTGATACCTCTTGATTCGCTACTTTTGACGGGATATAGCATGCATGGGGATGTCTTGACATAGTAGGTGGAAGATGGATTTTGGACCAAGTAAGCTTGATCTTGACTTTTGGCAAGCCACAAAATGGTAAGGTAGAGCCTTCTTTAGACCAATGCATCCATATCCGGTCTCTCTTAGGTGAGTGTAGGTCTCCTTATGTTGTGTGTTACATCAAAACGCACAAGTATGGTCTTTATTTCATCTCTTGTTAAGCATGCATTCATTTGTTAAAGCATTTTGGAGCCATTCACATGATAAATTTAGCCTTTTTGACCCCTTCACAAAATTTATCCCTAGCTACATCATTGAAATTGCCTACCCTTGTTGAGCTAGTAGCTTTGTTTGTCCTTGTTTGGGTGCTCAATTGGGATTTGTTTCAAAGTTTGGACAATCATGTGAGCTTGGTCTTAATGCTCAAGAAAGAAAAGAAGAAAAAGTGATGATGAATTGAAATGGAAAAAATCAAGAAGGAAAAAAAAAAGTTGAGAAAATGAAAAAAAAAAAAAGCATGAAAGAAAATGAAAAAAAAGAAGTATGAATTAAAAAAGAAAAAACAGAAGAAGAAGTTGATGTGAAAAATTCTCATACATTATTCATATATTTTGGAGAGTTTACTTATGATTAAATTGCAAATTGGGTTGTAATTGGGATTGAGCACCTTTACATTTTGGTAGTTGCTAGCTTGACTTAGCTCCACATTACCATAACTCATTTGTTCCCCTTTCTTGCCCATGTTTATTTACCTTCTTCTTACCCTTGGCTTCTTTACATGCTTGCATTTGATTGTTTTGTCTTAGAGTTTTGAATTGATTACCATATTAGATTGCGGGCACACTCTCATGAGTCGAGGATTGTTGAGTGATTAATCACAAAATGTCCTTTTACACAAAATTGAGTTATGAGTGGATCGTGAGAGTCCGAAAGTCAAAAGATCATGCAAGAGCCGAAAAGTTTACTTGAAGTCATCCATGCTACGCCGCCATGTAAATCTCATCCATGATTTTGCTTATCCTTATGCCCATGTTGTTTCGGGATTTGAATCAATTGCTTATTAGCTACTTGGGATTTGTAATGTTGGGATGATCTTGCTTGAGGACAAGCAAGGGCTTAGCTTGGGGGAGTTTGATAAGTGCATATTTTATACATTTTAACCCCTTATATTAGTTTGATTTTACATATCATTTAGCACTTATCAAAGTGTTTTTAAGCTAATATTATGTTTCTAGTGCAATTGTGTGTTCAAGTGTGTTTTGTAGGAAAATGAGCTAAACTACTACAAAATGGGCTAACACTAGAAGCAAGGCTAAGTATGAGAGCAAGATTGGACTAAGTGTTGGAAGTGCATGGATTTTGCATGAAGAAAGTGTTGGATCAAAATGAAAATGCAAGCAAAGTCAATGTGAAAGTCAAAGCCCAAGAATTCAAGTCCAAAATGTGGTGGAAAATTTGGATGCTAAAGAAGAGCTTAGGATGCCAAAATGCTTAAGATGCCCTCCTTAATGCTCTTAATCACACTCATAAACAAGGCATTAAGCACCAACTTTGGATTCCTTGAGCATTAAACCAAGAATTGAAGGGAAAATTAAGAGTGTGCTTAGGATGCCATTTTGGATTCCTCTACAAAGTTTACTCCCTCATTTCCTATATAAAGGATGTAGACTTCACCTTTTTAAACAGGATTCACATACACAATTTCTCATATTTCTCTCTAAAGTTTAGTAGTTAGATTAGTTTAGTTATTATCTTAGTTTAGTTTAGATTTACTTTATGTTATAAACATTTCAATACAATTTCCATTCAAGTTATATTCCAATTTACATTTACAAGTTATTTATATTACAAGTATTGTTCTTCCATTTCCAATTGCAAGGTAATTTCTTATTCATATTTTCATTATGTTGTCATTTGTCACTAGTTTAATTTACATTTCCATCATGTTAGAGTAGTTTCTTTTGTCTAGGGAATAAAGGAAGCCATGCATGATTAAGTAATATGTAAATGTCAAAAAGAGGTTAAGCTAAATTGATAAATTGTTTCTATCACATGTTTGCACCTTAATGTTTAATCTATGTTTAAAGGCCTTATTCATTTATTAAGTTTGTTCATTCATTCTAAAAGTCGAGAGGCACGGAATTGAATTAGACTAAACATGTGTAGTAGGACGACCTAGTCATGGACGAGAGTTTCTCTAGGACCCGGTCTATGGTTGACACTAATATCGTAAGGTGGGTGTCTTTAAGCCTAAATATTTATCGTGAAATCAACTTCCTAACTTGACATAAACATTTACGTAATTAGCATGTGTGACCCGACCTCCCTAGACAATTTCTTTTTATTGTTGTTTTCATTTTATTTGCATAATCCAACCAATCAATCAACAAACGTTAATCTACCAAGATAAAATTCACTCCATAACAATTAATTAACAACTCCCGTCTCTTTGTGGTTCGACCCCTACGTACTACATTAATTTGTGTCTAGGGTATAAATATTATTTTTGCATAGGTGTGCGATAGCCTATCAGTTTCCTTTACCTTAGCCGGTTCATCGTGTTGTATAGCATAATCGAAACGCGTGAATCCTAAATGTAATAGAACTCTTTCCTTCCACACTTTAAAATTATCACCAGTTAATTCAGGAACGTCTATTTTGATATCAAAGGAACTTCCAGGTAAACTTGCTGCAAATTTTAAATATACATGCTTAGTAACAAAAATTTGAGACTTGACTTTATCACAACTTACCAATGTAAATTATGCTCATATGAATCTAGTAACATAAACTTGCCTGTGGGCTAAAGTCTACTCAAATTAGATGCATAAAAAATTAAACTTTATGATGAAACTATCAAATTATATTCATTTCTCAACTCCTGTGGGTATATTAAGAAACATAATTCAATATAATACCCTAATTAATCACACAAATATAATAAGATTCCTATAGGTAAGTCTCATCACATTACGTATAATTAATTATAATAAAATGTCTAGTTTCCACATGTGATTTCGAATAAAATTGATCTCATGAGAGACCGTCTTCCACTAATTTAGTAGGAGACATAATAGGGAAAAAAGAAATTCAATGGGTCCCTCACCCCATCATGTGAGAGGTCTCTCAATAACGCTATTGAGAGACCGTCTCTCCGGAGTTTTTGTGTAAAATTTAATAAATTAGAGATGTTGTGCCTACTCTCTAACTAATAAATTTAAAATCACTTGACATTTAGAAATAAACTTCAATATATATACTTGACTCTATGTATATACGAAAACCATATGACCAGGAAAAACAACTGATCTGCCATTTTAAGTTGTGCAAATACTGTACGTGTATATTAAACAATCAAATTACACTAAAACTACCGGTATAATAAGTTAACTTGTGACGATTCCCGAAAAGTTCAGATACAAACAAGTAATTTCTTGTTCAAGAGTAAAGTACGTATAGTCACATGCTAGGCAGTAATCAAGCAAAGAAAAATGCAACTTGACTAACAGCACAACCTAATTCCTTCATTATTATACAAAAAACTCTAGAGTTTGGCAATAGGCTATATGATAGTTTAATGGAAATCAAAGTCACAGCTAAAAGGTGATAACAATTTATCTGTTATTAAATATCATTGTCAGAGGACCAAGGAGAACCATAGCTGTGGTCCAATAACATGTGATGACAAAATATGTACAACAATTATTAAATATCCATATAAAACTACACACAGTCAAACAAATTAAACCAAAGCAAATTCACGAGTCAATACTTATTCCCAAACAATAAAAGGACATTCATCCTCAACCTCTCGATAAACAGTCAAAAACCCAGAAAATTCCAACACAATTTACACAAATATTTTCCAGATTTCAAAGGCAATAACGGAACCATATTATAAACAAGCCAATAAAACGACTTTCAAAAGAAATACTCAGATTCCGACGAAAAACCGAAATTAGTAGATTCATATATCAAAGACGGAAACTGAAGATGGAAATTCAACAAGCAAGACACTTTCAAAAGAAATACTCAAATTCCGACGAAAAAACTGCTTTTAGGTTGAATTAATTACGTAGTTCATCTGTTTTTAATGAAAGAACAATAAAAGGTAAATAATAAAACAAATGACCACGACCGATAAAGTATAATAATTAAAAAAAAAATCGAAAACAACAACAACAATAATAACAATAATCGTGACAAAATACTAATAAACGTAGCAATATCCGTGGCAAAATATTAATAATCCGTGGCAAAGTTGTGTTATATAGATAAAATAAATATATGTTGCCGATATCCATTTGGGAATATACGTATGGATTAATAGAAATATTTTTTTACGAGACTCTTTTGTCATCAGGGCTCAGTGCGATGGCAAATCCATCCGGACATATATAGCACCACCAACTTGACAATATAGCTAGTTCCGTGAATTACACGGGCAATAAAACAAGTTATTTCATCAAAAGGGTAATTAAGAGCCCCTATCTCCGTCGAAGATCATGACATTCCTGGTAGGTTGAACTGCATCACCATTGCTCGTCACAAACAACAGAAGTTCACGCATAAACCAGCCGTCCTCGTCATTGAAGAACCGAAACCTTAACCTTCCGTTCCTTTCCCATAGAGGAGGGTAGTTGTGGGCTAGTCTGACAAGTGTTGATGCGCGTATTCCGTACCAGCCAACGAGGGACCTCCACTACTACATTCTCCGACAGAGGAGTCTCCACCAGTACCTTCTCCAAGAGATCCTTTGACAACCCACTTTTGTTTCTCTTGCTTCTCTTTTCCTTTATTTTGTCTGATGAAAACACACAGCAAAAATGATATCTTACAACTAAATTCTACATGCGTACAACTAGTATATTTCTTTAAATACCTTGAAGCAGGTGACGTAAAAACTACTTAAATCAAATTGGAAATGATGTTAATTATGAAATGTTGATATGAAGAACATGTAGAAAGAGATATGAGAGAAATTGAATTGTATTATTCTGAACTGTGTCTATTACAATGACATATGATTTGCTTATATAGTACTTTGTTACACCGACATATACTCAACTATGGTTAGGTAGAATTCTCTAACTAACTCAACTAACTGGTTGTTACAACTATAACAACCTTAACCAACTATATATGTCTATAGCCCTTTCAAGCTGGACTTGTTGTTAACAACAGACCAAGCTTGAGAGAAAGTTCCTTGTGTTGCTTCTTGGTAATAGCCTGTCTAACCATACCAATTCTGAAGTAGTGTAAGACATGGATCTATACTCTGACTCAACAGAGCTTTTGCTCACTGTTTGTTGCTTCTTGGTCTTCCAAGATACTAAAGATTGTCCAAGGAATACGCAATATCCACTGAGTGACCTACAACTAAAGGCACATTGCCCCCAGTCTGCATCACTGTATGCAGTCAGGGCTAAATCAGAGGAAGCACTGTAAAAAAGACTTGTGTTAATGGTAGACTTCAAATACTTCACTACATGGACAACTGTATCAAGGTGTGGAACACGTGGTTGACTTAAAAATTGACTTAGGTGATGAACTGCATAGGAGATGTCTGGTCTGGATATATTAAGATAGAGTAATCTTCCCACCAATCTCTTATACTGTTCAGGTTTCTCAAGTAAATCACCATTGTCAGTGGATAACTTCAGACCTCTTGGCAATGGAAAATGAACTATGGAACAATTTTCCATTAGCATATCTTTGAGTATATCCAAAATATACTTCCTCTGGTTGATGATCAAACCAATGTGATTCCTAGAAATTTCTAATCCCAAAAAATATCTCATCAACCCAAGATCCTTGATTGTAAAGGTACTATTCAGGCTTGCCTTTACACTTTTGATCTCTTCCTCTGAATTACCAGTTAAAAGAACATCATCCACATATACTAAAGCAATGGTGAATGTGTTGGTGATATCATCAGACTTGGTAAAAAGGGAATAATCTTGCTTGGATTGAACAAATCCTAGACTTTGCAAGTATTTGGTTAATTCCTTATTCCATTGTCTTGAGGCTTGCTTAAGTCCATATAAGGATCTCTTGAGCTTGCAATATTCATCTATTACTGAATAGCCTTCAGGTGCTTTCATATAAATGTCTTCATCTAAAAAACCATGGAGAAAAGCATTGTTGATGTCTAACTGATGGAGATGCCATCCTTTTGCAGTAGCCAAAGCAAGAAGTGTTCTGACTGTAGTTAACTTGGCAACAGGAGAAAATGTATCTGTGTAATCTTTGTCTTTAACCTGAGTAAAACCTTTTGCTACCAAACGAGCTTTAAACCTTTCAACAGTCCCATCTGCCTTATACTTGATTTTATACACCCATTTTGACCCAATAGGCTTCTTACCAGGAGGCAAATCTATTAATTCCCAAGTCTGGTTTTCTTCTAATGCTTGAATTTCTTTATTCATAGCTTCAACCCACCTAGGATCATTCTTAGCCTCTTTATAATTGTATGGTTCATATTCTTGTAAAACTGTAGCAATGGATGCTACATAAGAATCCCCAAAATCATGCAGATCCCTCAGTATAGAAGCATGAAACACATCTGAATCAGAAGCAATGGAATGATGAACTGACAATTTCTGAGAGCAATGAAAATCATTAAGCCAGGTGGACACTTGTCTTGGCCTTGTAGATTTGCGAGGCTGCTGAGCTACTGGAATAGAAGGTGATCTTGTTGGTTGTCCTAGACCTGCAGTTACTGCTGGTGAATCTGCTGATGGATTCATAGTTGAACCAGTTGATATCACTACTACAAATACAGGCAACCACAACGGCCCTTTAACAACGCTTATTCACGAAAATCATCAAAACACGTTGTAGAATTGATTCCGCGAATTTTACCAAACTTAATTACAACGGTTCTGTGTTGTTAACCGTTGTTATTGGTTTTAACAACGGGTCATACTTAAACAACCGTTGTTATTGAGAAAACTAATAACAACGGTTAAAATTTAACCGTTGTTAATGGTTTGGCGCCAAATTAGTGAAAAGTAATAACAACGGTTATATTAGAACCCGTTTTTAATACGTTTTAACAACGGTTGTAGACTCAATAACCGTTGTTATTAATATTATGAAAATCTTAAGAACAACATATTGCTTTATTCTGCTATACGCTACAAACACAAACACAAGCTAATACTGCTACTATATCATCCAAAACACCCTGATCGTCTCTCTGTCTTCATCTCCGTCACTGTTGTCACGTCTTCTCTCCCTCATCGCGCGTGTTTATCAATCAGGTATATATATGTTTCTTAGCAACGCTTATTATAACTAGATATAGGATTTTTTGGGTTATATTATCTAATTTGTTGATAATTTAGCTTAATTGCTTTCCTGAATTTCGTTTATTTGTTTGCCTATTATTGTATTTTCTGAATTAGTTGCCTATTATTACGAATGTAGAATAATGACTCGAACTTGGATGATTGATGCAAATATGAGTGACCGCACCTACAAGGATGGTTTAGCTGAATTTTATGAATTCGTTTCGAACAATTTGAAAGGTTCTTCTAGTATTGCATGTCCTTGTGAAAGATGTGGTAATATTAGCTATATGGCTTTTCCGGACGTTAAAATACACCTAGAAAAGTGGAGATTTAGTCGATCCTATACACTTTGGATTTTTCATGGGGAATCATTAGAGGAAGAGAATAACTCTGAAGAAGATGATGTTGAGGTACACGAAAGGCTAACTGATGATCCTGAGTTTGCCGAGTTTTTTGAGTTGGAAGAGTTGGAAGTAGAGAAGTTGAATGTTGGGTCTATAGATAATGAAGAGAATGATGATGAGTCCATTGCTTTTGAAGATGTAGGTGATGACACTAGTAATTGGGATGACCTTAACAACATGTATGAGAAGTTGTGTGAGTCTGAAGCACCTCTTTATCCTGGTTGTAAGTTCACAAAAATGTCGGCTGTGGTGAAGTTGTATAATATCAAGGGGGCAAATGGGGTGAGTGACACGTGTTTCACTAGTTTTTTAGCCTTGATAAAGGAGTTGCTTCCTGATGGTAATGTTCTACCTGTTAAGACATGATACGTGCATTTTATATAGTCCTTTTAGCCTATTTTATGCACGTATTTCTATGCTTTTATCGTAGTTTTATGCTACGAAATGCCCCGAATATGCTACTTTGGGTTATTATGTCTTATTTGCAGGTATGGACCTGAAGGGAGCGAAATCGAGTCATTTACCGTCTATTTTGCATGCATTTGGAGAAAGAGTAGATTTGGAGCGGGAAATATTGCTGTCTTGGGATGCGTGAAGGTGTTTCGGGAGCTAAAAGGACAAGTCAAAGTCAAATTAACGAGAATTGTAGCTGCTGAAGTCAATTATCACTCGATCAAGTGCTATTCTAGTCGATCGAGTGGCTTTAGGTTGAATAATCAGTCGATCGAGCTCTAGCCTAAGTCGATCGATCAGTTTCTTTATGCCCTTACTCGATCGAACAGTTCCCTTAGTCGATCGAGCTGTTTCCTGGCTGAGTTTGCTCGATCGAGTGCTTTCTCTACTCGATCGAGTGTACTTTGCTACGGGTTGGGTTTTTTAGTCTAATTTTCCGTCATTAGGTTTAATCCTACCCCTAATTTCTTATAAATAGGAGTTAGGGATGTCATTTGATATATCTCCTTCTTATCGGGAGACACTCTAATTCTCTTTTTCTTTCCCTAGTTACGTTACATTGTTACTTTGTTCTTCAATTTCCGGATTTTAATCTAGTAATTTCTTCTTCCTTTTTCCCTTTCTTTTAATGTTTAATTGTTATTATTTATTTTATTCTTGTTTCCCCCATTCCCATGAGTAGCTAATTTCCCCTAGTATGTTAGGATTAGGGAAGCCGTGGTAGCAATGCTTTAACTGTATTAAATAGATTAGTCTTGCAGTAGGAATTGTATTAGGCAATTTAATTGTTATCCGGTCGAATGAGTGACATACAGGAGACCAATAATTCTAGTTAACCCCGACCTAGATCGAAAGATTGGAAGGGAAGGCTTGCTTAGTTACAATAGGGTATTGCGGTGAGGGCGAAAGTTAAGTCATTTTACACTCTAGGGCGGTTTAAGGACCGAAAGGTGACGACCATAGCTCTTCTTATCAATAGTCTAATCGCCTTAATATTCCCGATATAATAGATCGATAGCTGCCACGGTGGACCGACTCTTAGCATACTTCTTTCTTTTCTTTGTTAATTCTTTTCCTTTGCTTTAGTTTCTAGTTTAGTTGAATCAATTCAAATCCCCCGGTTTACGTGACACTTTGACAGACCGAATTAAACGGATAGATAGCAACTTAGCCTCCCCAGTGGAGATCGACCCTACTTGCCGCCGACTTCGTTAGCGATAATCTAGGTATTTTATTTTTGGTGTAGAAACGACCGCATCAAATTTTGGCGCCGTTCTTGGGGAGGCGACGCTTTTTATCTGTTTTATTTTTGTTTGTCTTTTCGCCTCAAGGGAAGACTAAGTACCTTGAGGTTATTCTTATCTTTTTCTTTAGCATTGTTTTGATAGGCCTACGGGTTTATTAGACAGAGCTCGAGGGAGATTATCGAAGGGAAGGCTTGAGTACCTTCGATCCCTCTTGCCAAGATGACATCTGTCTCCCGACCGATTGCTCGGTTTGAAGCCCAGTGAGAAAACCTGCTAGTTGGGAAAGGAAGAAATCTTGGGGATGTGGTCCTCTTGAGCACAATGCAGCCGTAGTTGTGCCGCCACATCCACCTCATCAATGGCCGCCGCAACAGATCCTCGTGATGTAGAGAAAAAGAAACCGCGGAGTCAAAATCCTTAATTCTGGAATTTGGTAGACATGTGGGTGCTCAAGTCACCGAAATTGCTTTGAGTTACTGATCCAAATTGCTCGGTTAACAGCTGGGTTGGATGAACGGAAATCAAAAGAGGTGTGCTTGACCAAGAGCGGTTTTTCCCATGAAGAACCCGTTGTCCGATCTTGAAAATGACTTCTATATTTCGGATGAAGATTTTCTATCGTATTTCCGAGAATGCATGCAAGGATACCAAATGCAGGAAAGAATCACTCGATCGAGTGACCTTTAATGGTCGATCGAGTGAATTTCCAGAAGACAGTCCTCGATCGAGTAGTCTTCTTACTCGATCGAGTGAATTGCAGGAGGATGATGTTCGATCGAGTGATTTTGTTACTCGATCGAGTGAGGTGCGGAAGGAACTTGGTCGATCGAGTGAGCAATTTGCTCGATTGACTGAATTGGCCATTGATGGGAGCTTTTATTCGTCACTTGGGTTCATATTGGATGACGAGTTTGACGATGATGAGGATTACGGTGAACCTCCCTATTCACAAATAGCCTGAGTCGGATACACTTGAAGTCGCTGCGATTTACGGGGCGATTCCACCGAGGAGGTAGATGAAGAAGCAGTTGAGACGGTAGTTGCTCCTAGCACGGATGAGGTATCACATTCTTTTATCAGTGATTCCATGGTTAAGAGCAACCAACCTGAGGTAGTAAACGGTAATTTTATTATTGTTTGTATGTTACCTCGTCGGATTCATGCATGTCCTTTTAATGCTTTACCCCCTCCCATGTGGACATATAATTTAACTGATTTTCACCGTACATGTCATCTCAAAATCGCTAATTTGAATTCAACCCATAATGTATTGACGATTGCTCCCGCGCTCCTTTATTTTGTGGATAAATTTAGGAGCGCCCATAGGAAATTTGTCCGGCTTAAAGAGTTAAACATTCTTATTTCCTATTTTGTTATTCCACTCTGGTGCTACTTACTGTTCTGTGTAGCACATGCGCAGGTTTATGATTTGATGCTGCGCGCCTTGAGCTGTTTTGATCATGATTAATTATAGAGGCTCAAAGAAAAGAAGGTCGAGCTGGGACCTGACTGAAGCTAGCGCTACCCGGGAGGCAACCCGGCGATTTTATTTTTGTTTTTATTTCTTTTCAGTTGTAATAAATGGTTTTTTGAACCATAGACTTTATCAGTTGCTTGTCTAGTTAGTTTACGGGCTGTTTTTCATTGTGTTTTGCAGGTACACGCTGAGATCCACTCGATCGAGTAGTTTCTCTACTCGATCGAGTACCTTTGCTGATGAATCCAGTCGATCGAGTGAAGATGTTACTCGATCGACCGCCTGCAGAACTGAAACCACTCGATCGACCTAGTTTCCATTCGATCGAGCAGTTTTTGAGCGCCCATTCATTCGATCGACCACTGTTGGACGGATATCGAGTGTTTTTGACTTGGATTAGCTTCCTGAGACGGTTTTCCGGACCTTAGCAACCTCCCATTTCATGGTCGGTTTGGGGAGGTCCCCTTATTCGCGCTATCTTGTAAGTTTTCCGCTCTTACTCTCTCTTCTTCCTTTAGTTTGCATTTCCTTTCCTTGTTTTGGTACAATGGGGGCATTGTACGGTTTGGTTTGGGGAGGTTATGCATCCATATCTGTGTCTGCATTTTGTTTTTATTGCATTTCTGTTATCACGTTTAATTTTCTGTTTGCATTGTTTTTATTTCATAAAAATCAAAAATTCCATAAAAATTTGAAAAATTGTTAAAAATTCAAAAAAAAAATTGCATTAAACTATTAATCTTATTAGCTTTGTCTTTTGCATAATCTACGAGTTAATGTTAAAATTTAGCTGAACATATAGACTTGACCTGAAATTTTGGCAACCTACTTATAATTTCTAAGATTTAGAGCCATATAAACTGGTGTCATTTGTGACCAGTTTCATGTAGGATTGTGAGTAGTATACTCCTTGCATAACATGTATCATCAATTTGCACGTATATGAAATTCAATTGCTTTTTGCCGTTATACATTCGGGTTAGTGGTTGGTGTCACATGCAGGGAGGTGCTTACATTTCCCTTTTCTTTCATTCTTACCCATTAAACTCCACATTAGCCAAATTTGCCTGTTGACCCTTAACTACATTCCAAATTTAGCCTGCCTTGTCAAGCTAGTTTAGATTGTTCTGCGGTATATTGTCTATTGTATCAAATGTTGGCGCGTATTCTGTTGATTCGGAGTTGGTAATTTATTGAAGAAAAGGGAGTTGATGAAAAAAAAAGACGTGGAAAAAGAAAAAAAAAGAGAATCGAAAAAAAAGAAATGAAAAATCAAAAAAAATGATGTGAAAAGAAGAAATCGAAAGAAAGGAAAAATTTGAAGAAAAAGATGTTTAATTATGGGTCGGTTTCTGCTCCTATGTTCTATCTTATATCATTTGAGGAGTATGTTTGGTTCGGTTTGGTGAGTTTTATGCCGAATGAAGGGCATGTGCTTTATTCAAAATTGAGTTGGAAATGGATATGTTCATATGGTTCTGTTTAGGTACTAGCTTGATCACCTATACCTCCACATTCCCATAAATGTTTTGCCTTTTCTTACCCATT
This sequence comes from Silene latifolia, assembly GCF_048544455.1. NCBI lineage: Eukaryota > Viridiplantae > Streptophyta > Magnoliopsida > Caryophyllales > Caryophyllaceae > Silene > Silene latifolia. The sequence goes on along the minus strand of NC_133534.1, from coordinate 9,772,973 downwards.
GCCTCACTTTACCATATTTTTGTAAGCCCTCGGCTGTGACGGACCTCGTTTGGTTGGAATGTCTGTACGGTAGTTAGAACTGTCTATCATATTAGTTGCATGCATGTTTATGTGGGTCGTAGTTTAGGTGAGCGACTATCATTCTTTCTCTCTCTTACATATTTATGCTTGCCCTTTGCTTCATGAGAGAAAGAGTGACCCGTGAGAGTCCATCATTAAAGGTCTTGCAAGGTCGACGGTTCAGCTTTATTTATAAACATCTTAGAACTCGTTTGCATTTGACTGTTTAGCTATAAGTTTTAGTTTGCTTGCATTAAATTGGCTTAAGTGGGCATTTGTAGCTAGCTCTGAGTTATTTTTTCCGTTCCATTAGTGTATAGTTTTGAGTTTACTCGGGGACGAGTAAAGGTTTGGTTTGGGGAGATTTGATACGTGCATTTTATATAGTCCTTTTAGCCTATTTTATGCACGTATTTCTATGCTTTTATCGTAGTTTTATGCTACGAAATGCCCCGAATATGCTACTTTGGGTTATTATGTCTTATTTGCAGGTATGGACCTGAAGGGAGCGAAATCGAGTCATTTACCGTCTATTTTGCATGCATTTGGAGAAAGAGTAGATTTGGAGCGGGAAATATTGCTGTCTTGGGATGCGTGAAGGTGTTTCGGGAGCTAAAAGGACAAGTCAAAGTCAAATTAACGAGAATTGTAGTCATGAAGTCAATTATCACTCGATCAAGTGCTATTCTAGTCGATCGAGTGGCTTTAGGTTGAATAATCAGTCGATCGAGCTCTAGCCTAAGTCGATCGATCGGTTTCTTTTATGCCCTTACTCGATCGAACAGTTCCCTTAGTCGATCGAAATGTTTCTGGTTTGAGTTTGCTCGATCGAGTGCTTTCTCTACTCGATCGAGTGTACTTTGCTACGGGTTGGGTTTTTTAGTCTAATTTTCCGTCATTAGGTTTAATCCTACCCCTAATTTCTTATAAATAGGAGTTAGGGATGTCATTTGATATATCTCCTTCTTATCGGGAGACACTCTAATTCTCTTTTTCTTTCCCTAGTTACGTTACATTGTTACTTTGTTCTTCAATTTCCGGATTTTAATCTAGTAATTTCTTCTTCCTTTTTCCCTTTCTTTTAATGTTTAATTGTTATTATTTATTTTATTCTTGTTTCCCCCATTCCCATGAGTAGCTAATTTCCCCTAGTATGTTAGGATTAGGGAAGCCGTGGTAGCAATGCTTTAACTGTATTAAATAGATTAGTCTTGCAGTAGGAATTGTATTAGGCAATTTAATTGTTATCCGGTCGAATGAGTGACATACAGGAGACCAATAATTCTAGTTAACCCCGACCTAGATCGAAAGATTGGAAGGGAAGGCTTGCTTAGTTACAATAGGGTATTGCAGTGAGGGCGAAAGTTAAGCTGTTTACACTCTAGGGCGGTTTAAGGACCGAAAGGTGACGACCATAGCTCTTCTTATCAATAGTCTAATCGCCTTAATATTCCTGATATAATAGATCTGATAGCTGCCACGGTGGACCGACTCTTAGCATACTTCTTTCTTTTACTGTTAATTCTTTTCCTTTGCTTTAGTTTCTAGTTTAGTTGAATCAATTCAAATCCCCCAGTTTCTGTGACACTTTGACAGACCGAATTAAACAGATAGATAGCAACTTAGCCTCCCTGTGGAGATCGACCCTACTTGCCGCTGACTTCGTTAGCAGTAATCTAGGTATTTTATTTTTGGTGTAGAAACGACCGCATCAAGACATATGAGGCGAAAAAACTAATAAGAGGAGTGGGTATGAAATATGAGAAAATACATGCATGTCCAAATGATTGCATATTGTATCGGAAATTATATCAAAACTTAACCAATTGCCCTAAATGTTTGGAGTGGCGTTATAAGGATAAGGAAGGGATCCCGGCTAAGGTGTTGTGGTATTTTCCATTGATACCAAGAGTCATAAGGATTTATGCGAATCCCGATGATGCAAAAATGTTAACTTGGCATGAAACAGGAAGAATAAATGATGGAAAGCTAAGACACCCGGCAGATGGTAAGCAATGGAAATCGTTCGACGCTAAGTATCCCGAGTTCGGCAATGAACCTAGAAACTTACGTCTAGCGCTGTCCACTGATGGAATGAACCCACACGGAAACATGAGTAGCCAACATAGTACTTGGCCAGTAGTGTTGGCTATTTATAACTTACCTCCATATGTGTGCATGAAAAGAAAGTATTTGATGTTGTCGTTGTTAATTTCCGGCCCTAAACAACCTGGAAATGATATAGATGTATATTTGGAACCTCTTCTAGATGATTTGCGATTGTTGTGGGATAGTGGGATAGAAGTATTTGATGCATATAAGAACGAAACTTTCAATTTGAGAGCGATGTTATTGTGTACAATAACGACTATCCGGCTTATGGCGACCTTTACTCGGGCACACAGTTCATGGGAAAGAGGCTTGTCCATTGTGTGGGGAGGATATCGAGTCCGAATACTTGAAGTCTTCTCGTAAGTATGTGTATATGGGAAATAGGAGGTTCTTGTCTCATGACCATTGTTATCGCAAGATGGAGAAAGCATTCAATGGAAGACAAGAACTTCGTCAACCTCCTAGAATTTTGAGTGGGCATGAAGTTTATGAGAAAGTAAAGCATATTGAGATAGATTATGGGAAGAAGAGCGGCTCTAAATTGTCTACTCGTGGGTATAAGAAAAGATCCATATTTTTTGATAAACTTCCATATTGGCCGACTGGAGGTCGAGCATTGCCTCGATTTCATGCACATTGAGAAAAATGTCTGTGATAATATTATCAATACCCTTCCGAATGTTCCCGGTAAAACAAAGGATAACGCCGCAGCTAGGGAAGATATGAAAATGATGGGTATTAGGCTAGAGTTGGCACCACAGAAGAGAGGTAATCGTACATTTTTACCGCCAGCAACTTTTACCCTTTCACGGAATGAGAGAAAAGAGTTCTGTGCATGCTTGAATGGAATTAAAGTGCCACATGGTTATTCGTCGAACATCAAAAGCCTAGTGTCGATGCAAGACCTAAAACTCACCGGGTTAAAGTCACATGATTGTCACACTTTGATGCAACAATTACTACCTGTGGCTATTCGTTCCATTTTACCCGAAAAGGTAAGATATGCTATAACTAGATTCTGTCTCTTCTTCCACCATATGCGAAAAGTCATCGATCCCGATGACGCGGATTCATTGCAGGACCTCGTTGTAACCTCTCTTTGTCGGTTGGAAATGTATTTTCCACCCTCTTTCTTCACTATCATGATTCATCCGACCATTCACTTGGTTAGGGAGATTTTGTACCTTGGGCCCGTGTACTTGAGATACCAGGATCCTTTCGAAAGATTGATGAAAGTCTACAAGGACTATACATCTAATCGGTATCGTCCGGAAGGTTGTATTGCTGAACGCGCTATTTTAGACGAAGCTCTTTCATATTGTTACGCTCATCTCTCCCCTGAGGAGTTGATTGGCGTTCCTAAGAATCGTCATAGTGACTGGATGACCGGAAAAGGTATTAGGGGCGGGTTGAAAAAATTGTGACACGTGAAATGTTGCATTTAGCACACATGTATGTGCTAAACAACGAAGATGAGGTGCAACCTTATATTCAACAACACAAAGATGAGCTCAAATACGATTACCAAAACAAGACCGAGAAGTGGATTGCGAACGAGCATACGAAGACGTTTCCCGAGTGGTTTAGGAATATTGTCTTACGATTATCTTGATCAAACTGGTTATGACATCTCTCCTAGGTTACTACGTCTTGGTTTAGGTCCAAATGCCAGGGTCACCTTTTACAACAGTTTTGCCATTAATGGATATACTTTTTACACCCGCGAGCAAGATGAGGTGAGCACAATGCAAAATAGTGGTGTGAGTTCTGAATTTGAGGCAATGCACTTTGCTACTTCAAAAGATAAAAAGCCTATTTGGGGAAAATGCCTTTATTATGGTGTTATTCAAGAAATATTGGTACTAGATTACATTGATTTCACAATGCCTTTGTTTCGATGTAACTGGGTTGATAACAACATCCATTGTGTCCGAAAGGATAAGATGGGATTTACGTTGGTCAATCTGGGTAAGGTTGGCAATAATAAGGATGATCCTTTCATAATGGCATCCCAAGCTAAACAAGTGTTCTATGTCACCGATCCTATGGATAAGAAGTGGTCTGTTTGTACTGCCTATAAGGAAAAGAAGGAGTAGTCCATCCGATAATGATGATGATGATCGGATGTCGTTTTTGAGGGAATGGATCAGTCTACCACTGTATCTTATTTCGACGATGTTGACACTGATCATGAGGACACTGAAAGCATCTATATGCGTGATGACCATGGTGAAGGTATTTGGGTTAACGAAGAAACTATGACATCCAAGAAACGTCCCCGATCCTGAGATAGTTCATCAGGACACAGTATGCATGCATGCTGGTGTTGTCTTATTTTCTTGATCTTATTATTAGATGTGGATGCTGGTGTTGAAATTGCTGAATAATGTTGCAGTATATGGTGCTTCTGCTGTTACAGTATGTATTGTTACAGGTTTGGACTGTAATGGAATTAATGTAATTTTTAAAAAAAAAAAAAGAGGTTCGACAATAACAACGGTTATATTTAAATTACCCGTTGTTAATACTTTCAACAACGGGTGTAGTACCTCTACCCGTTGTCAATTATTGTTTTTGACATATTTCATTTTGGCGCTAATTTGGTGAAAATATATTACAACGGGTATATTTTAACCGTTGTAATAAAGTTTTGACAACGGTTGACGTTTATTGACCCGTTGTTAATAGTTTGTCTTAATAAAAAACTAATATAGAAACCCATCCAGCATGCCATACACAAACACACACAACATTATTACTCCAACCGTTGGTATCCTGTGTTAATCCTTCTCTCTTCCTCGCTTTTTACATTCTCGTCGCCGGCCGTCGCCCAGTTTCCGGAGCCCAGATTCCGTTGCCTTCCCTTATCATCCTGCTCGTTCTCTTTATCATCATCATCAACAGGTATGTTCACTTTAATTTTGTGTTTCGTCATTAGGGTTTTAAGACGATCATCTTGTTTCTTTTTTCATGCATCTGTTTGTTTTTCGTCTTCTTTGTTATCTTTATCATCCCGCATCATCTACTTTACTCCTCTTATCAGGGTTTAGAATTTTAGAAGCTCAATCTGTTGTTTTAAGTTTTCATTCCTATTAGGGTTTAGGGTTTTAGATAATACTCTGCATGTACGTTGTTAAGTTGTTCATATCCAGCTATATCATTCATATTTGGTTTTTAGGATTATCATGGGTGAAAAACGTAAAAGAAGTCAAAAGAATAATGAGCCTGGTGATAATAAGCCTGGTGAGAGGGTGCTACGAAGTGCAAGAAAGTCCTTGCGGCTATAGCCGCTAAACATGTAGTTCGAAATAACATGGAGTGAGAAGGGTTTCCCTCTTTGTCCAAATGCGGGTTTTTTCTCCAGTTGGATTGGTGCTTGCACAAGACAGTTTGTGCCTATCCATTTAGAGGATGTTAAAAGTTTGAATCCAAAATTGGCGGAGTTATACTTGGCTCGTATAAAGGAAGGCTTTATTATACCCGATGAAAGTCATGATGAGTATTTAATGCATAAGGGTGATGTCCACAAAAAGAGCGGTGGAAGTGTGGCGTTGCTAGGGATTGGTTGTATGTGGACAAGGCAACGGGGAGATGCGTAAGAGCCCACCGGAAAACAAGTGTCCCACCATCAAGCGGAAGAATGGGATCTTTTCAAAAGATGAGAACTACGAGAAGTTTCAGGTTAAATATCCTCGCCTTTTAACGATTTACCTATCATTTTTTTAATTAATGAGTCCTTTATATAATCTTTTTATTATCTCATCTACTTGCGCTTTTATATAATTATTTGAAGGCCGTTAGCAAAAGAAATCGTGCTAACATTTCATGCAAGAAGGGGAAATTCTATGGTTCTCGAGGCGGTTATAGAAAGATAGAAGAGGACCTCGTAAGTAGCATGCATTATTGCCCTGTGAGACTTTATTTTTTTAATCACACTTGGACTTGCATTGATACACATTTACGTGTATAAATGTTACCATGTTAATGTGTAGGTGGCAAAGGGAGTGAAAGAGGTGGATCGGCATGTAACTTATAAACATGGGCACACGCCTAAAGGATCCCGGTCGTCGCATGACAAATACGACGAGGAAGTTTTGGCCAACATAGTAAGCATTATTTTATTAAGACGAGTTCATTACTAACTTTATTATTTTAGTCACAAATATAATTTGAAGTTTATTTAATATATTATAGGATAACGTATTGAAAGAGGTAGAAGAAGGGAAATTCACTCCCGGTGGTCGTAATGACGTTCTTGCTAGAGCGATCGGCCGACCCGAACATCCATGTCGTTTGAGGGGCGTCCCGTTACAGGTTGGAGTAACGAAATATTATGGGAAAACTGCCCGATAAAGAAGAAAAGGAAGACTAAGTCCGAGAACGCCGACATGGTAACATTTATTCTATTATTTTCATTTAAGTTCAATTCACATGTTATTGTTGGGATAAAAATTGCCGACACATTACATTCTTGGCAAGCGACTTGATTAATGGCATCCGTACTACTAAAGCTGAATCTTTGGAGGTAAGCTTTCCAAGAAGAAGTGAAGATGATGGAGGATGTCATTTCTAAAGGGGGTAATAATAAGGTACAACAGATTGGTGAAGAGGCCGCTACTACCTTGGCAATACATGAGAAGGAAGTATCGGTCAACGAGATTCGAGAAAGATCGGTACCTAATAATGCTTCTGAAGTTGTAACAACTAAAGCCGATCAGGTACCTAATATACTTCCTTATTTTTCTTTTGTTTTTTTTTGGGTAAGATCGGGGGTGTGTTTATCGCCAACTTCGACATGGTGCCATTGAATTGGTTAATTTTATTAGGTAAATAATGGGTCCGAAAAGGAGATGCAACTTGATGAGAAGACGGTGATGGAAAACAAGATACATCCCCTTCAAGTCGGTTCCCTGTTTTCAGTAAGGTATGCATGAAGTGTTTAATTAGTTAAATTTATATGAATGCTTTGAGTTTGTGCAAAAATCGGCCTGAGACAGAAAGCGTTTTTGCAAAATCTTTTGAATGTTGAAGCGTTTTTGCAAAGATATAATAATGTATGTATGTGTATATTCTTCAAAGCCGTAAACAATAGGCCGATTATTCTTGCTTGACCCTAATAGAATCGAAAAGCCACGTGTGCGTGTTGGCGGGTCTCGTAGAAAACAAATCTGCGGTGAAATCGTAGTTATTCATGGCGAAAAACTTTTGCCGAATCATACAATAGTAGAGATAACTACGCTCTTTCCAGGCCATGAAAACGTTCCACCGCTGTCCCGATTCGTGACGACATTACCATTCTGGGAGATGCGCTTGGAAGTTTCATCCAATGGCCTAATACTCACATCTACTTGGCGAAGATATCTCCGCCGCCTCCGCCCGAGCAAAATGGAAAGCGATTGGGGTTAGAAGAAATACCTTTATATATATATATGTGTTACATTTTTAATTGTTGAATGTTTTTATATGTTAAATTTATATGTTATTTTTTTTTTTGTAGGAAACAAAAAAGGCGGCTTTGGCGGATAAGCCTAAGTCCACAGACATGCCAACAACCTCGACTTCACAACAACTTGATGAGGTATGTATTTAATTAACTTCTCCATTTTTTTAAAAATTAACCTCGCCCCTTTATTTATATTTTGTCTGTATTTATAAAAAGCATGGTAATTTTGTGTAGGGGACAAAAAAGACTGATAAGCCTAAGTCCCCGTCTTACTCTACTACTACCTCATCATTGAAAGAGCAAGTTGACGAGGTATTTAATTAAGTACGCTTTTATTTTTATTACTCCAACTAGGATATGTTACCTTTGGATTTTTTATTATTTTAATTATCTATACTACATGTGTAGGCTGGTGGTGGTAGTAGCACCACATCAAAGACTCATTCTTTCCCGGCCGTGAAAGTTAGGAGTATAAACTCCACAAAATATAAAGGGAAGGATTACATGGAAAAAGTAAGAACGGGGACGATGATGAGACAGTATCGGAGGTCAAGGCCATCGCATAGCCTCCGAGCAACTGATAATTATTCCGCTCGAGGAGGATATTCTAGGGGTTGAGCGCCAAGCATGCATATCATGGGATCTGCTAGCCGTATGGGCTGGACTAGACCGAGTTGATGTCCAACACATATTTGTTTGGATGAAGTAAGTTTCTTAATAAATAATTTCATAGTCTAATATTCTCACTAGTACTAGGTAGATAGTGTTTTAAATACCGGATTATTAATACCGTAATAATGTAGGATATTGCAAAACCGAGTGATCCCCGAGAAGAATATTCCATCCGATCAATACGGATTCTGTGCCCCTATGTTTTATCTTTATTTATTCCGGATTTCTCGTTCAAAGAACGGGTAGATTATATTGCTCAAAGAATTGACGACAACCAAGAAGATGATTTTTGGCGCTTATAATGAAAAAGGGTAATAAACAAATTAATATTACGTTTCCCCCTACAATTGCATTTTCATAACTAATATATGTACTTGTTAATAATGATGATGTCTCTTGATGTAGGACTCATTGGGTGCTAGCAGCCATCATGCCGACAAAGAAAAAAGTTTACTGGTTGGACTCTATACATCACGAACCAAGCGAGACTTTTAAGCGCTTGATTAATATGTAAGTTTATAATACTGATTTATTTATAATAACATTAAGTTTCAATTTTTATTTATAGAAAAAAGCTCATTTTTGCCCCTAAAAAAATGAGTTTCTGCCTCCTTTTTTATTTTTAAAAAATAGGGCCTTTGAGAAGAAAAGAGCAAACGAGCAGGATCAACCCACGAAAGATTCTGATGTTGGCCCTGAATTTATTACGATAACAGGGGTACGTGCTCAAATACAATAACATTAAGTGCAAAATCTGTGTTTAATACTAATAGAATACCTAAAGTTCAAGATTCTGATGTAAGCCTTCTCTCGTCTGTTTGTTTTTATGTAATAATAGGCCCTCTTGCCACCGGATAGCATACAATGTGGATACTACGCTTGTCGGTTCATGTTGGAGATTATTAGGCGAAGATATATCATTATTCCTCCAAAGGTTAGTAATTTAATAATGTGTTTATTACTTTTTTTAAATTAGAGCTAATGTTGTCTTGCTTGTCGCTATATATATATGCCATGATGTTGCTATGTTGTCTTGCTTGTTGCTATATATACCATAATGTCTTCTCTTTGTTTTTTCCGCAGTATGCAATCAACAACCGTCGAATGCATTGAGCAAAGACTCAAATATAGATATAGACGAGGTAAGAGACATGTGGGGCAACTACGTCTTAGAATATATTAGAAATGCATGATACTCAGAGTTTAGATCAACTTATTAGTAAATTTTTTGTTGAAGTTAGGGAATGATTAGTTCATGTAAATTCAACTCCTTGTAAGTATATATATATATGATGCAAATCTTCTTGTTGTGGTTGAATTGAATCTATTGAGTTCGATGAACCCACTTGTGATTTATCTTTGTCTTTGGTATATGTCTTTGCTTGACATATGCAGTTTTTGAATAGCATGAAACCAATTTATTTTTTCAAAACATTAGGCGTTTGTAATAAAAACGGTTACTAAAAAAAAACCGTTGTGAATACCTTTAACAACGGTTAATAAAAATAACACCGTTGTGAATGACATTCACAAATACCCGCGCATAATATTCAACAACAGGTTTTAATCGAAGAACCGTTGTTAAAAGTATTCACAATTTTGGAGGTAAAATTACAACAACGGGTATTAAACAAAGAACCGTTGTTAATAACAGTTTCAACAACGGGTATGTAACATCCACCCGTTGTCAAAAGACTTCATAATTTTGGAGGGAAAGTTACAACAACGGTTATACATACGACAACCGTTGTTATATTATTCCCTCCAAAATTTTGAGACACTTTCCACAACGGAGAACACCCAACAACAACGGCTTTTAACCGTGGTGAATACTTTAGACAACGGTTTCAATAAATAAGCAAACCGTTGTAAATACCTTCTACAACGGCCGCTTTAACAACGTCCGCTTTTTTATTTTACAACGGTTTTTACCCGTTGTTATAGGCTGTATCTGTAGTAGTGTATATTCTGCTCAGTATTCTGACTGTCAACATCAGTTGCAGTTGCAGTAGTATTGTTATGTTGTTCAGTTTGTAATGAAGTAGGAAAAACAGCTGTACTGTCTGCAGGATTGACCATAGGAAACTCATAACCAGAACTAGGTGCTGGATGCTTGAATGGGAAATCAAATTCCTTGAATAATACATCTCTGCTGATGAAAACTTTATGAGTATTCAGGTCATAAAGCCTATAACCCTTGACATTATAAGGGTAACCAAGGAATACACATTTCCTTGCCCTTGAACCAAACTTATCTTTGAATGTGGGTGGCATGTTAGAATAGGCAGTACAACCAAATACCCTCAACATACTAAGATCAGGTGACTTGCCAAAGAGAAGCTCAAAAGGAGTTTTCATATTGATGACAGGAGATGGCATCAAATTAATAAGGTATGTGGCCGTGAGAATACAATCTCCCCAAAATTTAATGGGTAAACCAGCATAAAACTTTAATGCCGTTGCAGTGTCGAGAAGATGCCTATGCTTCCTCTCTACACGACCATTTTGATGTGGCCTTCCAACTATACTTTTTTGATGGAGGATACCTTTCTCTTTGAACAATAAATCACAAGTATCTTGGACAAATTCGGTCCCATTATCACTTCGAATAATCTTAACTACTTTGCCAAACTGAGTGAATACATAAGCTAAAAAATCTTTGATCAAGCTATACACACTTGATCTTTTGTTTGAAAAAGGATGGTCCAAGTATTCCTTGAATAGTCATCAAGCAAGGTCAAGGAATACTTGGCCCCAGACATAGCAGGAACCTTGTAAGGCCCCCAAATATCCAAATGCAACAAATCAAACAAAGTAGATGCCCTAGAAGAACTTCTAGGAAATGAAAACTGATGATGTTTAGCAAGGACACAGGTTTCACAAAAATTATTGCCTTTTATTGATTCACAAGAACCTGGTACAAACTTTAATCTATCAAAAGCTATATGGCCACATCTAGCATGTAGTAACTGAGCATTATTATAATTTGAAACAGTAGAAGAAACACTAGAGGTAGATGTTGTATTAATTAAGATTCGTCTAATTTCAGAAATAGCTTTATTAACTAAAGAATGCACATCAAAACTCTGAAATCTATAAAGATCTCCAATCCTTTTCCCTCTGCCTATAACATTCTTACTGGAAAGGTCCTGAAAATGCAACATTGAGGATAAAATACAGCAATTATATTAGCAGAATCAATCAACTTTGGTACTGACAATAAATTTTGTTTGAAACCAGGCACAAGAAACACATTGGTGAGTGTAATTTTATCAGTTAAATGCACCTTACCTACTTTAAAAACCTTTTTAGATGATCCATCTGGTAAACCAACCAGAATGGGTTTAGAAAGCACTACTATATCATGAAGCAAATGCAAATTGAAGGCCATGTGATCTGATGCACCAGTATCAATTATCCAATCATGAATATGCAACATAGAATTGACAGAAAAAACATGAGAAAGTTCAGGAATTGTACCTGCAAAATTGGAAGAAGAAATATGAGATTTATCATCAGAAATCCTCTTAATAACCTGATCAATCACTGATGAAACAATCCCATCAATCACAGAAGAATGAAGCCCTGAAGAGAAGTTTACTGTCTGAGAATCCTCAGACCCATGGGATCCAGTGTCAATATGCTGTTCAGAATCTTCAAAGGGAGAATCCAAACCATTTGCATCAACATTATTTGCAGCCTTTTTGCCAAATCTTTGAGAGTTATTCTTATTGCCATAGCCTCCTCTTCCTTTGTTTTTATTTGTTCTCTCATTGGGAAAGCCTCTGACATTATAACAATTCTCTGGTTTGTGACCAGTTTTTCCACAATGAGGACATTTTATTAACCAGAAACAGGTAGTGAGATCATGACCCCTAATATTGCAGTGTGTACAGAACTTAGGAGCAACAGTAGACTGAGCTGCCACCTGTGTTTTCTTGAAACTCTGCTGGTTGCAGTCTTCCTGAGCATTTGTAGCATATGCTGTGATTTCAGAAAGAGCCTCAACACCTTCAGTTATTTGCTTCTGCCGTTCAATTTTCTGTAACAGTCCCAAAACCTTATTGATCGTAGGCAAGGAATCCATGGAAAGAATTTGGGTTCGAACATTATCATAACTTTTGTTTAACCCCATAAGAAACTGGATTAATTTGCCATTATTCTCACGAGCAATGATCTTCTTGATAAGGGAACATGAACAAAGATCTATTTTACCACATGAACAAGCTGGAATAGGATCCACACTGTCAAGTGTCTCCCATAATAACTTGATTTTGCTGTAGTATTCCACAAGAGACATATTGTCCTAGATTAGAGCTCCAAGATCCTTCTTCAGCTGATATATTTCAATAGCGTTGGCAGAACCATAACGCTCAAGAAGCTCTTCCCATAGTTCCTCTGCTGACTTCACATATTTTAAATTCTCTCGTATTGATTTATTAAGAGAATTCAAAATCCATTTTGTGACCATAATATCTGAACGAAACCATTGCTTAAACTTTTTGTCAGTAACATGAGGTTTAGAACATGAACCATCCAAGAACCCATCTTTGTTCTTAGATGCAAGTGACATAAACACCTCTTGTTTCCAGCCCAAGAAGTCATGACCATCGAACTGAAAAGATGCTAAAGTTGCATTGGGCTGATCTGCAGACGAAAGATAGAGAGGATCTTCAAAGTAATCAAAACCAGAAGACGTTGAAGATACTGTGTCAGGCATGATGAATTGATTTTTGGAGAAAAATGAAGAATAAATGGTGAAAAAGAAGAAAAAGATGAAGAATTATTGATTGATGACTTTATGCGGAAACGAAAAACTTTGAATCCTTGATCTTTGTCAAGAATTTTCACCAAAAAATGACCAAGATTTTAGAACGTGGTAACTGATACCATATGAAATGTTGATATGAAGAACATGTAGAAAGAGATATGAGAGAAATTGAATTGTATTATTCTGAATTGTGTCTATTACAATGACATATGATTTGCTTATATAGTGTAATACTCTGTATTTTAATAATAATTTATAAGGATAATTTATGTAATTTAATGAGTAATTAAATGACATTTCTAATAATAAATACAAGCGAGACGTTAATTAAATAATAAATTAATAATTCAAGTCGGGAATTGGGTTTGGCTAGTATTTGTGCTTTGGGCTTAGTTGGTGATCGAGTGTTGGACCGTGTGTTGTTATTATATGGGCCGAATTAGTTGAATTGGTGTTAGTATAACCAGGATTTATATCGGGAATTAATAATAATATAACAAGGAAATAATATAATATAAAGGTAATTATAATTATATTGATACTAATAAAAAGTTATGGCGATAATAAATTAGTAAAGATAAAATAAGAGAATCCTACTTATGGTAATAGTAATATATGTAATAATAATAATAATAATAATAATAATAATAATAATAATAATAATAATAATAATAATAATAATATAATTGTAATAGCAATTTCTATACTAGTTAGAATAAGGTAAGTCATAATAGTTTCCTAATTGACCTCGTATTCTCTAAATCTTACACTATAAATACCATGATAAATCTGAAAATATAATTCACAATTGACAAAGAAGAATAAAGAGCTTTTGGAGACGGAATTAGCAAGCGGTAATTAATAGGTAATAACTTTTAATCTCGTTTTATTTTCTTATACAGCTGAATGTCAGACGATCTTAAGACACTTAAAAACTGACCCAAACCTTGACGGAATGAGACGAAACTTTGGGAGGTAGTTCGTGGGGTTGCAAGGGTTGGAATGGGTGTAGTGGTGGTGTCTGGGAAGGCCTAGGGTGGCGGTGGCAGGCGCCTAAAGGTGGCTGGTCAGGGGGGTTACGGGTTTTGGTCGTGGGGTTTTGGATGGGTAATTGGACCCATAAACGGGACTGACTTGACCTGGATTATGGTGGGTTGGCCTCAGGGGATTGGGTCGACCACGGTGGGGATGTTGGTAGGGTAGTTGGTGGTGGTTGGTCTTGGTGGTGCTCGGGATTTCGCGAAACGGGGAGAGCGGGGGTAGTTGTCGCGGGGTTTAGGGCGTGGGTTTGTGGGTTTCTAGTGGCGGTTTAGTTGGTGGTTAGGGGTGAGTTGGATGCTCTGGTTGCAAGCGGTGGTGGCTAGGTCGGGTAGTGACGGTGGTGCCGTGTGGTGTAGATGGTAGCCGGGTAGAATAGTGACGGGTTTTCGGTATTGTTGGTGAGGTGTGTGGTTGTTCTTTGCTATGGTCGCTTTGGCACCGTGTAGGGTAGTTGTTGCTGGTGGTAGGGCCGTGTCTTGGTGGTGGGAAGAGGAGGCTTACGGTAGGGCAGGTGGCAGAGGTGGTGGTGTCGGGTTTGGGTGAAATAAAATGGGTTGTTGGAGGTGTATGTGTGAGTAATGGTGAGGGGTTATACACGGGTAATTGGGGGAGATTATAGGATAGTTTACAAAAATTATAGGTTGACTTGTATTATTATATTAGGAGTATGAGACACGGGTTTGTTTGGGGATGCGTGCTTAATTATTTAGCGGGTTTTAATATCGTAATAATTAAATAAATGAGTCGGTTTGAATAATTAATATAATAAGAAGAATAAATAAATAAATAAATAAAGTTAGTAATTATAATTGTTGTAATTCTTATTATTATATAGGTGACGGAAATTGTGAAGAGTTTATAATCGGATTTGTTCGCTTTAATTATTGGATTGCGTAATTGGAGTGCTTGCTTGCCAGGTAGGGATAATCCTACTCAACTTGACTTTTAATTATCTATGTTTGGTATGGTGGATTACTTACGTTAAAGTGAATTGATCGTATGTGAATTGTGTTGGTTGATATAATCGTAATTGTTGGAAGGGAGATTCATATTGTGTATGTTGGTTGATAATATCGTAAAGGTTGGAAGGGTGTCTTATGTTGGTTTGTGTCAGTTATATTGATGAGGTGAATTGGATTGTATCGTTGATTGGAATGTGGTTATTGTGAAAAGCTGTGCGACAGTCAGTTGTACGTTGTTGAGGGAGTTTGTACACTGGGGTGTTGGTAATATGTACGTTGTGAGGGAGGGGTACTATTACATTTTGCGGTACGTTGTTAAGGGAGGGGTACCAAAGTAATGTGAGCACGTTGTAAGGGAGTTGTGCTAAGTAAAGGAAAGGAGCACGTTGTCAGGGGGTTGTGCAATGAAAGTAAATTGAAATGGATTGATAATTGTATGTTCTTGTTGTTTAGTTTTATTCCTACTCAACCTCGCGGTTGACTGTGTATTCGTGAACACCTGCGGTGAACCGTTTTATGGGGAGCAGATTTGACAGGTACTAAAGATTAGCTGACTTGGGAGCTTATGGGAATGCGTGAGGACTTGGACAACCTACCTAGAAGTCTAGACCACATAGAATGTTTTATCACTTTATTTATTTCCGCTGCGAGTTGTATTGTATTTCATATTAAGTTTTAGTTGGATAATTTGTAATAAACATGTAATCATTAAAGTTTTAATTTAAAGTACTTTGGTATTGTTGTACTTTGTTATTCACTACCTCGGGAAACCGAGATGGTAACAGTCTTATTTATTTGGGAATGTCTAGCTAAAGGCTCCTAAATAAATGGGGGTGTTACAAAGTGGTATCAGAGCAAAACGATCCTCAGGCCTAACCATTGAATAATAATGAACTTAGGATGTGTCTAAATAAAATGAACCCCGGGTAGAAACTGTTAGGAGCCCCTCTTAGTACCGTTAGGAAAGCGCGCCTAATTCGTACCTTGGCCCTTCCAATTTTGAACCGGGTACCTTGAGAGACATTTCAGTGTGGGGTAATTTAAAATGAATATAGTATATTCCCTTAGGAATTTGTTTGTCTTGTTTGAATGACTGTGGAAGACATTTCAGTGTGGGGTAATTTAATGATTGTGGATGATTTCTTTTAAGTATTGTTATGAGCATGTTGATATGGGGAAGGTATATTGGCATGTATGTGGGAGATGTGAGTATGATTAATATGTGAAGTGTTAAAGAAATTGCGTGAAATTGTGAAGAATGCAATTTTGGTTGATTTCTCGAAATTTTACCCTTGATTGTTTTGGCTGTCATTTACTACCTGTTTAAAATTATCGTACGCAAATTTTATGATTAATAGCTTTATGAGTTAGCTTTCATATGCCACTGGTCTCATGTCCAAATAATATACAGTTTAGGAGAAATAAATATTTTAGTTAGCAGTGGTCAGAATATTCCTGTACAGTGATGTTTTCGCGCCATGTTTTTGTAAAATTGCCGTTTAAAAAGTACCTGTCGATTTAGTGTAATTACAACTCCATTGTTTAAAAGATTCTTATATGTTTCTAAATTGATAAGCCACGTTACAAGGTAAATTTTTGAAAATTAATAGTGATTTTTACAAGTTGACCTAAGTTTCTGACAAGTTGCTGTAAAATTTCTGTTTCGCCAAAGTTGTTTGTAAAATGCATTATAAATGGATCTTTTGTGTTTTTTGACTTGGTTATTTTTTCTCATATTTTATTAACTCTCTATATTTTCTAAAAGTATAAGTTCTTTAGACTTAATTATGTTATTATTTATTTATGATTTTTAGAATTAACAACATGTTTTCTTAGCCTTTGGGAAATATGTAAGTCTTGTTTCTTGTCTTTTGCACTTTGATACTATGATGTTGTCAATTATGTGAAGTAGGATGACATGTCTAGTAATATGCGGAATGTGTTTCCCTAAGACCAAATATTTATATTAGTTGCATGCATGTTTATGTTAGATATCATTATTAAGAAAAGACTAAACCATTGTGCGTATTTTGTTAGAGATTATTATTTAGTCTGGCAATGTATTCGTCGATAGCTAAAGTAAGAAGTTTAAGTTGAAGTAAATTTTAGTTCGAATATCCTGTATGATGTGATTTTGCTAGTAATCAAAGATTTTGTTATTCATTACTTGGAGTTGTGTTGGAAAATAATAGTTGCTTTATGTTACATTGTGTGTTCCTTATTTTTTGGCGTTACAACAATGAATTGTTAGTTCCTATTGTTTGATATTCCGAACTTCGAGGACGAAGTTAATTTTTTAGGGGGAAGGAATGTGATACTACGAATATTATGAATTTGTTGTTGTGATACCTTGTGATGCGATTGGTATGGATGATAATAGTATATGGATGATGGTGTTGAATGATGTTTAGTTATAAGGATGTTTATAAGTGATGTGGTGGTAGTTGTGGGCGAACTTCGGGACGAAGTTCATTTTAAGGGGGGAAGACTGTAATACTCTGTATTTTAATAATAATTTATAAGGATAATTTATGTAATTTAATGAGTAATTAAATGACATTTCTAATAATAAATACAAGCGAGACGTTAATTAAATAATAAATTAATAATTCAAGTCGGGAATTGGGTTTGGCTAGTATTTGTGCTTTGGGCTTAGTTGGTGATCGAGTGTTGGACCGTGTGTTGTTATTATATGGGCCGAATTAGTTGAATTGGTGTTAGTATAACCAGGATTTATATCGGGAATTAATAATAATATAACAAGGAAATAATATAATATAAAGGTAATTATAATTATATTGATACTAATAAAAAGTTATGGCGATAATAAATTAGTAAAGATAAAATAAGAGAATCCTACTTATGGTAATAGTAATATATGTAATAATAATAATAATAATAATAATAATAATAATAATAATAATAATAATAATATAATTGTAATAGCAATTTCTATACTAGTTAGAATAAGGTAAGTCATAATAGTTTCCTAATTGACCTCGTATTCTCTAAATCTTACACTATAAATACCATGATAAATCTGAAAATATAATTCACAATTGACAAAGAAGAATAAAGAGCTTTTGGAGACGGAATTAGCAAGCGGTAATTAATAGGTAATAACTTTTAATCTCGTTTTATTTTCTTATACAGCTGAATGTCAGACGATCTTAAGACACTTAAAAACTGACCCAAACCTTGACGGAATGAGACGAAACTTTGGGAGGTAGTTCGTGGGGTTGCAAGGGTTGGAATGGGTGTAGTGGTGGTGTCTGGGAAGGCCTAGGGTGGCGGTGGCAGGCGCCTAAAGGTGGCTGGTCAGGGGGGTTACGGGTTTTGGTCGTGGGGTTTTGGATGGGTAATTGGACCCATAAACGGGACTGACTTGACCTGGATTATGGTGGGTTGGCCTCAGGGGATTGGGTCGACCACGGTGGGGATGTTGGTAGGGTAGTTGGTGGTGGTTGGTGCTGGTGGTGCTCGGGATTTCGCGAAACAGGGGAGAGCAGGGGGTAGTTGTCGCGGGGTTTAGGGCGTGGGTTTGTGGGTTTCTAGTGGCGGTTTAGTTGGTGGTTAGGGGTGAGTTGGATGCTCTGGGTTGCAAGCTGGTGGTGGCTAGGTCGGGTAGTGACGGTGGTGCCGTGTGGTGTAGATGGTAGCCGGGTAGAATAGTGACGGGTTTTCGGTATTGTTGGTGAGGTGTGTGGTTGTTGCTGCTATGGCTGCTTTGGCAGCCGTGTAGGGTAGTTGTTGCTGGTGGTAGGGCCGTGTCTTGGTGGTGGGAAGAGGAGGCTTACGGTAGGGCGGTGGCAGAGGTGGTGGTGTCGGGTTTGGGTGAAATAAAATGGGTTGTTGGAGGTGTATGTGTGAGTAATGGTGAGGGGTTATACACGGGTAATTGGGGGAGATTATAGGATAGTTTACAAAAATTATAGGTTGACTTGTATTATTATATTAGGAGTATGAGACACGGGTTTGTTTGGGGATGCGTGCTTAATTATTTAGCGGGTTTTAATATCGTAATAATTAAATAAATGAGTCGGTTTGAATAATTAATATAATAAGAAGAATAAATAAATAAATAAATAAAGTTAGTAATTATAATTGTTGTAATTCTTATTATTATATAGGTGACGGAAATTGTGAAGAGTTTATAATCGGATTTGTTCGCTTTAATTATTGGATTGCGTAATTGGAGTGCTTGCTTGCCAGGTAGGGATAATCCTACTCAACTTGACTTTTAATTATCTATGTTTGGTATGGTGGATTACTTACGTTAAAGTGAATTGATCGTATGTGAATTGTGTTGGTTGATATAATCGTAATTGTTGGAAGGGAGATTCATATTGTGTATGTTGGTTGATAATATCGTAAAGGTTGGAAGGGTGTCTTATGTTGGTTTGTGTCAGTTATATTGATGAGGTGAATTGGATTGTATCGTTGATTGGAATGTGGTTATTGTGAAAAGCTGTGCGACAGTCAGTTGTACGTTGTTGAGGGAGTTTGTACACTGGGGTGTTGGTAATATGTACGTTGTGAGGGAGGGGTACTATTACATTTTGCGGTACGTTGTTAAGGGAGGGGTACCAAAGTAATGTGAGCACGTTGTAAGGGAGTTGTCCTAAGTAAAGGAAAGGAGCACGTTGTCAGGGGGTTGTGCAATGAAAGTAAATTGAAATGGATTGATAATTGTATGTTCTTGTTGTTTAGTTTTATTCCTACTCAACCTCGCGGTTGACTGTGTATTCGTGAACACCTGCGGTGAACCGTTTTATGGGGAGCAGATTTGACAGGTACTAAAGATTAGCTGACTTGGGAGCTTATGGGAATGCGTGAGGACTTGGACAACCTACCTAGAAGTCTAGACCACATAGAATGTTTTATCACTTTATTTATTTCCGCTGCGAGTTGTATTGTATTTCATATTAAGTTTTAGTTGGATAATTTGTAATAAACATGTAATCATTAAAGTTTTAATTTAAAGTACTTTGGTATTGTTGTACTTTGTTATTCACTACCTCGGGAAACCGAGATGGTAACAGTCTTATTTATTTGGGAATGTCTAGCTAAAGGCTCCTAAATAAATGGGGGTGTTACATATAGTACTTTGTTACACCGACATATGCTCAACTATGGTTAGGTAGAATTCTCTAACTAACTCAACTAACTGGTTGTTACAACTATAACAACCTTAACCAACTATATATGTCCATATTAATACCCAAAACTTGTGCAGAAAAAACACCAACCAGACACGATAACAAATACCCAAAAAAAATAAAAAAAAAAGCGTTACAATTTCAAATGTTAGATCAATGAAGCAACACAGGTTCAGAACAATATGCAATACAAAAAGGTACCTGAGTTTCTTGCAATTGAAACTCTATTGATCCATTTTGCCGCAAGATCAAGGATTTCGGAGCGTACGAAGCAGACTCTGAATACACTTAGCACATGTGATTGGGAGATCCATCCGTGTTGTTTTAAATCCAATGGAAGCAAGTCCTTAGGCTCGAACCATGTAGGGTATACAGCTTTGCCGATTAGATCTGGTGGTCGGTGTACTAAATCTTATTGATCTTTTGTCGGGCTGAATGACAAAGTGGATCAATAGAGTTTCAATCAGATGTAGTACATCAGTCAGATCAATTAAATTTAATACACCATATGGAGTGCGAGGCAGACTCTGAATACACGGCACACAAGTGTGTGTGTGTTGTACACCCCTATTGTAAACATCATTATAAATAAGACCATTGAAAATGGTGGTGGATAAAACAAGGGGTGCCCAAGTCTACGGATCTTGGCAAAATACCCGAAACCAAAACGGCCTAAGACACCGTAACAAATAGCGAGGATGCCCATTGAACGTATATTCGATCAGATACCAGATAAATCGAGATATTTGATCATGGCAGCGAATAGCCGGTCAAAATAGATAATCAAAGATCACCAGCAGTTAGTATAAGAGAAATTTAGGGGAATTTGGTGACTGATATTGTAAAATTTATGGAAATCAAATTGGAAACGATGCTGAAATAAATTACAAGGAGAAAATATTTTAGAAATCGGAGAGTGAATAAGAAATTGGAAGGAGGAAAATTACCGGAATCCCCTAATTTGTGGTAATTAGGGTTTGTTCTTCTATCTAATTTGATTGATTTGTGTCGAAGTGAGTCATTCCGTCGAATATTTTACTTGAATTTATAGCAAAGGATATTAGGTCATTTTAGGTCAGGATTTAAATTCTGTTAAGTTTTACTCAAAGCGGGCTTTTAGCAGCGAAATTCTGGGGGCCAATGGCCAAATAAGATCTGAACTCATAATTACGGAAAATACACGCGATAGCCCGAAATTTGTTACTTTGCACGAAATATTCATTGTTTCGGACCAAAAAGTTATTGTAAATGATCCTAACTTGTATTTTTGAATTCAAAACACAACGATTCTGGTTTTTTTTTCAAATTACTCACCTTTTCGAGAACTACGACTTGAAAAAAAAAATTATTGTATTCGGAACCTGTGAGTAAAAGATATGGTTACTCAAAGTTTAATCAATAAAAAATACTATATTTCGACATACAAAAATCCAAGCTACGGTTCCAAATGCAACAAAAATTTATTCAAATTGTAGCTCTTGAAAAGACGAGCAATTTTAAAAAAAAAAATTGCCGTTTTCAACATAAATACGAGTTATGGTCATTTAAAGTTGGGTCTTTTGCCAAAATAGCCATTTAATCTAAAATATTTACCAAAATGACCATATGTTCATTCTATTTACCAAAATGACCATGTTAACTTGGTAATATATGTATGAATATCTAATTAAACTTAACCAAAGCATCCAACCTTAATTGATCAAAATTAGTTTTTATTTTATCAAAAAAAATTAATAAAAGAATCAATTATTTTCAAAATGGGTGAAAGTTTAGATAAGTTGAGTAAAAGAGAAACTTTAGAAATAAACTTATATATTAATGTTAGAAGGAAAGCTGCATGTTCTTTAATTTTTTTTTAATATATAAAATGTATGATATCTTTATGAAAATGACATATGTTTTTTTTTTTATGTAAAACGTTAAAAAAAAATCATATTCCTTCACTCAAAAGTAAATTCATAGGCCTATAGATAATTATCTTAATTTTTTGAAAATAATTTTAAAATATTACCATTTTTTAATTTAGTAGAATATTTTCATTATTTAACTATTTGCTGAATATATTAAATCAGGAAATTCATATTATATTTAGGCCCTGTTCTTTTGGACTTAATTTCAGTTCTAATAAATTGATTCGATTCGATTCACTCTATTAAGTTGATTCGATTCGATTCGGCTCCACTCCATTCATTCGGTTCATTGATTGAGTCAGATTGTTCATTGATTCGATTCGATTCAGTTAGTTTATTTCAACATTAATATTATTATTCTTATTTTATATTCTTATTGTTATCATTATTATTATATTAATTTATTTACTATTGTTATTATTATATTAAAATTTATTTTTAATATTTATTATATTACTATTATAGTTATTATTATTTTATTTATATTTATTTTATTTATTTATTATTATATTATTATGATTCATGGAAATATTAGCGTATTAATATTTATTATTATTATTATTATATTGTTATATTATTTTTATTATTTTATTAATATATTCATTTATATTAATATTATTAATAACATATTTATTATTATTATATTAATAAATTATTATATTACATCTATTATTAATCATTTATTATTATTATTATTATTATTTATAATATTTATATTATACTTATCATATTTGTTTTTTAGTTATTATTATTAATATATTATATTATTTAATATATTATAATATTATTAATAATATTATCATTTATATTACTAATATATTATTATTATTAATATTATTATTACTACTATATTTATTATTATATTACTATTTTATTTTTTATATTACTTATTAGATTATTATTAGATTATATTAATATATTATCAATAATAATATTGAATAATATTATTATAATGTTTATTATTATTATTGTTATTATATTATTATTATTATTATTATTATTATTATTATTATTATTATTATTATTATTATTATTATTATTATTATTATTATTATTATTATTATTATTATTATTATTATTTATTTTTATTTCAGTTCAGTTCAGCTCTATTAAGTTCAGTTCAGTTCCATTAAATTCAGTTCAGACAAATTCAGTCCAAAAGAACAGGGCCTTATTTAGTTTGCTTTTTTTGGCAACTTTATGACTTAAATGGTCATTTTGGTAATTAAATTTATAAGATGGTCATTTTGGAAAATAATTTGAGTGAAACGGTTATTTTGGAAATTAGTATAACTCGTAACTAGTTTTATACATCGAGTGAGCAAATATAGAATCTAATCTACTGAACTACTGAGTACTTGCAAGCCCTTCATCTTCGTAGGAGGTCACTGATTTTAATGAAGGCTGATATCTGAGTTCTCGTCGCGTTATTGATATCAGTCACAAGTTCACGGTACCTACAAAATTTTACCACTTCATATCATCAGATTTTATACATGTTACCTTTATAAAATGGAAACGACTGTTACAAAGAGTACGAGAAATTAAGCCCTTTCATCGAACTTTTTTCCAAAATGGGACTCAGTAACAAACAAATTAATGAAATGGGGCGAGTTTGAAAGTAATTGCCAAAAATGGGTCCACGTGAGCTTCGGTTTAGGTTAGGTGGTTTGGTTCCGGATTACGATCGCTTAATTTCAAGACGACTCCAGGAGTCCAGGTGAAATCGCTTGCCTGCTAAGCGACTTGCCGTATCTTTTGAAAAAAAAAAATTGCAATTGTTTAGTTAAGAGGATCGAACGCGCGTCAAACCCCTACACCAGTCCACCTCCTAACCACTGCGCCCAGAGTAATTGTTTAACATTTAAATGCGCTTGAACTTGATATACCTAAACACAATACGGTTATGAATTTAATTAGATGAGTTTCAGCGCTCAATAATGCATAAACGTACTCCTGGCCCAGTTGGAACTAGATTAGTATTATTGTCATTGTTTCCAGGTTCGATTCTTGCAATGGTCATTTTTCTATTTTTTTTTTTTTGTAGAATACTTCAGCCGCTGGGCTGCTAACTGCTAAGCGACTTGGGCCTCAGTCGCTTGGCCGCTAAGCGACTTTGACTAAAATAACAGGCCCTTAAAAGCAACCGTAATTTCATCTCACCCAAAATTTAGTCGTTTAGCGGGTGAGCGACTTGAATCCGAAGCTAGCTTCGGTGCTGACGTGGACCCATTTTGGGTAATTACTTTGAAACTAAGCACATTTTGTTTATTTCTTTTGTTTTCGCCCCCATTTTAGAAAAAAATTCCCTTTCACCAAATATGCATGAATAATGGAGCTCAGAAGATGATGATGATCTGTCATGACCAATTCTTCGACATTAACATCAGTAGTTTTGCTCAGAACCTTATCCGCGCATAAAGTTTTCGTTGTAGAATTATAGAATTTGGGGTTTAACTCACATTTCAGAAATATGAAAGACGCTTCCATGTTGAGGTGATGCTACAAGACTCTAAAACAAGGATAAGCAGGTACCCTTACCGCCTATGACATACTTATGTCTCGTTAGTAATGCAAAGAAATGCTGTGTAGGCGTGTAGCAGCCAGCAGAGATAGCGTTTCATTATGAATATCCTTCAACGATTAACTAAAGCTGTAGAATTATTCAAATTCATATTTGGCGCGGCCTTCAGAAAGCATTTTACTTCAAAAGATAAGAGCACAAATCAGAATTCACACGACAGGACGAAATGGGAAAATGTACTTCATCTTGCAAAGCAGTACATACAACTGATATAATCATAAAAAATTTCTGCCGCCTCCCTACATATATTATTGATTGATGCCTGTAATCAGGTAGCTGTAATTGCATTACAGGATAAATGAAAAAGATAAATATTTTGGGTTTAGAAACTAAAGAAAAAATTAAGCCCCTTTATTAAATCATCAAATATGACCCGCATCACGGTGACACTTGGTCTAATAAAAGTCCCAAGTAATTTACAATTATTTCAAGTCGCAACACACAGGTTTAAGAATCCGTCGCGGCGCTGGATTAAGCCTCTCCTTGGAGATTTATTAACAACCTCCAAACCCTCAAACTCCTTCCAATCCCGAAATCCCCCAACCGAACTTGCAGTTGTTCCAAATTATTAACAACGGTTGTGCATGTGTGACCCGTTGTTAAAACTAATAACAACGGTTTTTATAACCATACCCGTTGTAATTGATTTTAGTAAAATTCGCGCCATACATTTTACAACGTCTATTGTGATTTTCGTGAATAATCGTTGTTAAAGGGACGTTGTAGTTGCCTGGATTTGTAGTAGTGTAAATCGTATATCATGGCGAGATAATCATTTTAGAAAAAAGATTTTGTCGATTCTGAATTATGGTCTAGGAGTTATGCTCAATATAATTTTTTTTATTAAAAAGGGCAGGTAACATGAAAATCAAACATGGAGATTATTTTGTACACAGACTTAAAATATTGGGTACCATTTGTAGAGTGGTAAAGTTTAAGAGTACCACGTGAATTTTCCGAAAGTTTTAAATGATCCTAACACAATAAGCTCAAGAAATAACACAAACAATTTACAGAATTAGGGTTCAAAAACTCATGATGGAGTTCAAATATAGCTAATCATTAGATTTGTCTAACACATAATGAAGTATCTACCATCTTCCTTAATAAAAACGCATTTACAATACGAAGAGGAACAATTGTTTGCGCAAATTATTAGGATTTCAACTTGGTGGGGGCGAAGGGGTAATGGCATAAGAGAATCTCGAAAAATGTTGGAAATTTTTAATTAAAATCTTTGAAATTCCCGTCTGTCAGGCGGGGGCGGCTTGCCACCGCTATCCCCTCTCTAGCTCCACCACTGCGACTAAACATATAAATGTTAAATATGTACCTAAAGGTATTGTAGATGACGTACGGCCTTGGCAAGAGCTCCAATAAAAGAAGCGTGCTTCTTCAACAATACATATTTTGTCCTCGCACCTTTCCAAGCTAAAAATCGGCCTTCTGTTGGCAATGGAAGGGGGACAACAACAGGAGAACTTCTCTCTTCCAACCAACTCTGGGAATGTGCCTTCATTAAACACAAAGGTAAACAAATGATGACGACATAGTGAGTACGTATGTGAATAGGTATACAATGCCACTAATATTACGTAATTTCTAAAAAAAGATTTCTTACTTTTGTAGAAAACTTCCTGGTACAATTACCAAAACTCCTACCCCTCAATAATTCCCATGTGGGTTTGACATCGTCTAGTAAAGTTTTGGAAGTGTTGCAATACCTAAAGGGTTAAAAGTGTTGCAAGATTAATTATAAGCAGAGCATTACAGAGTACTCCATCTGTCCCGGTCATTTGTTGTCCTTTTCTATTTTGGGGTGTCTTAGTCATTTGTTGTCCTTTCTATTTTAAGAATGAACTTGATGAGTAATTTGATCAATCTCATTCAATTTGTTCCACTTGTCATTTAGTTATTGGCCTTTTCCTCTTTCCTTGGTCTTTGTGCCAAAACGAAAGGACAACAATTGACCGGGACGGAGGGAGTATATGATTAGCAAGAACTATGCTAGACCTGAGTACTGCGTCATGGTCGTACTCAACTTCCACTTTCTCATCATATGCAGCTTTCTCTATGAGTGATGCAACTCGATTTCCTACCTCCTGAAACTCAAATTTAATGACAGCTTTAGAAATATGTGTGACCCAAAAAAGAAAATGTAAAGAATTTGACATGACAAAAAAATAATATATAAAGAATCTTAGATGAATGGAACAACGGAGTATAAAATCATACACTAGTAGAGTCATCCCACATCAGCATAAGTGGGAGAAGCTTGTCTCCAATCCTATCAAAGATTTCGAGAAGTCGTAGAGTCTTCTTTGTAGTTCGTAAATTCACTAGCCGCAAGAATTACGAAAGGGAAAAGAATGCAGTAGCGAAATAAATGCCAGAGATTAGATATACCGACAGATGTAAGGTAGTGACACGGTACGAAACCGTTGCCTTAAAAACTATTTCTCCGGTGCGACCGTGGTGGCGATCAGCGACGACCGGTAGTCCCCAAGGATTACACTACTGCTGCCTCACAAACACGCCCACTCGAGTTTGTAAGACCTGGAACGGACTTAAGCAGAACCCAGAAATCATATAGTAGAGAGGAAGATGTGGAGAACAGAAGAGAGAAAGAGTTTTTGTTGTGTGTTGAACTGATGTGAAGACCTCGGTATTTATAGCTGAAGAGAGCCATAAACCGTCCCCTAAAACGCAGCAGTCAATGACTGAAAGTGGGGAGTAAACTTCTCACCCACTAACAGTGTTGACTGACTCATTCAACAGCACAAACAAACTCAGCCCAAAAACTCTCAAAACGCAAAAAGCCCAAGAAGGTAGAATCGGGCCTTCAGCCCGCCCCGCAGGGGCTCTACTCAAACCCGGGCCCGATCCGGGCCGGCGCGCGCGCGCGTGTGTGTTGGACCCAAACCCACTGGCCCAACAAACACACACAAAAGCCTCCTTGGTCCACACAATTAACCAACCAATGGAAGGGACAAATATAAACCCCTCAAAGAGGAGTTTCCCCACCGATGTGGGATAGATGCAAAACCAAGAAATTGGTTTTTCCCTTGTTTTCAAGTCATCACTTCCAACAATCCCCCACAGATGGCGAAGAAAAGAACTAAAAGATTTCTAGGTAAAGGAAGGATTGGATACTTAGGTATCAATATCTTTCGATTTGAATTGATACTTTAGTGAAATGAGGAAACAACTTACTTACAGCTAGAGAATATCTTGCGATTTGAATTCCTAGCTGAGCTTCGGTCGATACCCCCCACAACACATATCATACCTTCTAATTAAGACCGTCCCGCGATTTCAGAGTGCAACGCGCTCTTTTAGAGCTTCATGCGTTACCTTGGTACTAATAGGGTGACCTCAAGACTTCTCATAGTCTTAGAATCATCACACCTACGTAGGTGGCTCAAGTGCTTCTCAGTAGCACTTGTCACACGAGCCATTAAGGACATGAGTCCAACCTGGTGTATAATTCATCAAGTGCGTCTCAAAAGCACCACCATAAAGGCTATGAATCATACTACGCCATAGGAATGAAACTTTGGACCTAGTCAATCTCAACCTTGACTTAAGGGCCTAAGCCCCATTCCCCTCGACGTATTAACGACTAATCTCTTAGTCAACCCCTTAGTAAAGGGATCAGCAAGATTACTCTCGGACTTCACATAGTCCACAGTAATCACTCCATTCTCAAGGAGTTGTTTAACTGCAGCGTGCCTTATTCGCATGTGTCTCTTTTTCGAATTGTAGACACTATTCTTTGCAACGCCAATAGCAGCTTTCGAGTCACACAAAGATGGAGACCGGTGTCGGCCGTCCTCCCCATACTTGGTACATCGGCCAATAGGTTTTTCAGCCAATCGGCTTCTTGTCCCCGCCAACTCAAGAGCTATGAACTCCGACTCCATGGTAGAGCGTGCAATACAAGTCTGTTTAGAAGACTTCCACGATATCGCACCTCCACCCATGATGAAGACATAACCACTAGTAGAACAAATCTCATCGTTACCTGCAACCCAATTTGCATCACAATATCCTTCTAACACAGGAGGAAATTTACCATAATGCAAACACAGATCAACTGTTCCTCTTAGGTATTTTAGCAAACGACGAAGAGCATTCCAATGTTCGTTACCAGGGTTATGTGTATAACGACTCAGTCTACTAACCGCATATGCAATATCTGGTCGAGTACAGTTCATAAGAAACATCACACTCCCTAGGATTTTAGCATACTCTTCCTGGGAAACACTGTCACCCAAGTTTTTACTCAAATGTATACTAGAATCATAGGGTGTTCTAGAGCACAACATCAAAGCAGTTAAACTTTTTCAACACTTTTTCAACATAATGAGATTGACTCAAAGAAATTCCATTGGAGTTTCGGATAACCTTAACTCCTAGGATAACATCGAATCTCCTAAGTCCTTCATCTCAAAGTGTGATGACAGAAATTCTTTGGTTTTAATTATCACATCTAAATTGTTACCAAAAATAAGCATGTCATCCACATATAGGCATATAATAACACAATCAGATTCAATTACTTTGGAATAAACACATGAATCAGAATTGTTAATTATAAAGCCATTACTCATCAAAGTAGTGTTGAATTTCTCATACCACTTTGTTTAGGTGCTTGTTTCGAGACCATAAAGTGACTTGTTCAGTTTACACACTTTATTCTCTTGACCCTTAATCACAAACCCTTCAGGTTGCGACATATAGATCTCTTCCTTTAGCTCACCATTCAAGAAAGCAGTTTTAACATCCATCTGATGTATAATAAGGTTATGAATAGCAGCTAAAGCGACAAGAGTTCTTATAGTCGAAATTTTGGTCACGGGAGAATAGGTATCAAAGTAATCAATGCCCTTCTTTTGTGTAAAGCCTCTAACTACAAGTCTAGCTTTGAACCTTTCTATTGTACCGTTGGGTCTCATTTTCTTTTTAAAGATCCATTTACTCGTAATGGGTTTACTACCTTTAGGTAAATCACAACTCCCAAGTCTGATTAGAAACAATAGAATCAAGTTCACTTTTAATAGCATCTTTCCAAAAATTAGCATAAATGGATTTCATTGCCTCACTATAGGTTTTTGGGTCATCCTCTATTAAAAAGTCAAACAAACTCATCACTTGCACAAACAGAGTATCCATATTCAGATAAATGTGTTGTAACATAATCACTGTAATCCTTTGGACATCTAGGTCTTTTACTCCTCCTAGGTTCAATAGCATGATCAATAGGAGTGCTACTACAACTAGCATGTGAAGACATATCAATAGATGCAACGGGTAGTGAAGTAGATGAAACAACATTTTTCCGAAAAGGAAAACATGCTCAAAAAATTCGGCATCTCTAGCCTCGGATATAGAACGGTCACTCAAAGACATAAATCTATAGGCGAGCTATTTTTGAGCATAACCTATAAAAACACAATCATAGGTCTTTGGTCCAACGGTAGGTCTCCTAAAGTCGGGTAAACCCACTTTAGCCAAACACCCCCACACTCTAAGGTAACTCGGGTTAGGAGGATAGCCCTTCCAAATCTCGTAGGGTGTCTTGTCAATTTTCTTATGAGGTACACGGTTAAGAATGTGACAAGCGAAAGTATTGCTTCCCCCACATATCGTCGGATAGGCCAGAACTTAAAAGCATAGCATTCATCATTTCTTTTAAAGTTCTATTTTTACGTTCAACTACACCATTGGATTGGGGTAAGTAAGGTGGACTAGTCTCATGTATTAAACCGTTTGCAAAGACAAAAGTCTCGCTAAATAATCGGATTTATACTCACCACCTCTATCGACCTTACCCTTTTAATCTTCCCCGTCGAGTTGATTTTCGACCTCATTTTTAAAGTTTATAAACGATTGTTCTGCTTCATCTTTGGTCTTAAGCAAATAAACTCGGGTGTACCTCGAACAGTCGTCTATAAAAGTCACATAATAATTCTTGCCACCTCTACTTGCAACATTTTTGAAGTCAGCTAGGTCGGTGTGAATTAACTCAAGAAGACTCGTATTCCTAGTTGTCACAGGTTTACTAGGTTTCTTTGTGAATTTAGCCTCAACACAGCTACCACATTTAGAGAATTCTTGACTCGACAAACTTGGAATTAAACTCATGGTTTTAAGTTTTTTAATGTAGTCGATATTCACATGACCTAATCTACCATGCCAAACATCAATAGACTCTCGGCGATATAAGCGTAGTAGATGCAATATTATTAAAAACGGAATCGGTGTTCGATACAAAAAAAAAACCCCAGACAGATAACCCTTGCCCACAAATTCCCCATTGCGCGACATTACAACCTTGTCGGCCTCAAAAACAAGTTTCATGCCGACTTTGTTTAACAAGGCACCCGACACGAGGTTTCGACGCAATGTAGGTACAAATAAAACATTATTAAGGGCAAGTGTTTTCCCCGAGGTGAGTTTGAGAAAGATCTTGCCTTTGCTGTGATCTTTGCAGTGAAGAATTACCCATGTAGACGCATTCCCCATCGCTATCTCCTCGAACTCAAGAAATAACCCCTTATCAAAGACAGAGGTGTCTGGAAGCGCCCGATATCAAGACCCATTCAAGAAAGATTACCCACCGATTAGCTTCAACAACCACAAAGAAGAATGACATCATCATCCACAAAGATTGGCTTCACTTCAGCAGATCTTCTTATCGATGCACCGGTAGGCTTTGTGACCTGGTTTCCCACAAACATAGCAAACCAAAGGACCCTTAGGCTTCGAATCTTTGCAACCGGCTTGGTGTACTTCCCCGGATCGATCTTCTTTCCTTTACCCTTACCCCGACCAACCTTGGCCTTACCCTTACCCTTGAACTTTTCAAAGAAAGATTTGACGGACCACCGGACTCAACCAAATTAGCTTTGACGGAAAGAACAGATGCATTCATCACGACCGGTAAACAAATAGGGTTGTCCTTGAGGCGATTTGCCTCTTCGGTCCTCATATGACTGATAAGTTCCATAAGGGACATGTCTTTCTTTTTGTGTTTTAGCCGATTTCTATACTCGGACCGGGAGGGAGGGAATTTTTCCAACAAAGACATTAGCAACAAAAAGGTCGTCTAATTTCATGCCCTCACTAACAATATCAAGACACAAATTTTCATAGACATGAACCTGTTCCATAATAGACTTCCCATCCACTATCTTAAATTGCAGCCACTTACCCACAACATATTTCTTTTTCCCAGCGTCATCACCCCATATTTTTCAAAGAAGGACTCCCAAATGACTTTCGCCGATTTATTATCAGCAAATAAATCGAACAACGGGTTAACCATGTTATTAAGTATGTGACACCTAGCGCTTTTGTTGTCCTTAACAAATTTAGCAATGTCATCTTCATTTGACTTAACTCGCCTTAGCCGCGGGAGGGGTAGTCTCGGCAGAGACGGAACAACGAGGTTTTGGCGGGTCATTAAATAAAACATAATCAATTTCTAATCGCTCAAAAACATCAACGCTTTACGGGACCAACGCTTATAATTCGACCATCTAGTTGCTCAATTTTCAAATATCGTACAATTTTCGAAATCACGGACATGGCTACTTTGCACTAAATAAATAGTTTTTAAATTGTAGTTCGTAAATTCACTAGCGGCAAAAGAATTACGAAAGGGAAAAGAATGCAAAGAGCGAAATAAATGCCGAGATTAGATATACCGACGGATGTAAGGTAGTGACACGGTTCGAAACCGTTGCCTTAAAAACTATTTCTCCGGTGCGACCGTGGTGGCGATCAGCGACGACCGGTAGTCCCCAAGGATTACACTACTGCTGCCTCACAAACACGCCCACTCGAGTTTGTAAGACCTGGAACGGACTTAAGCAGAACCCAGAAATCATATAGTAGAGAGGAAGATGTGGAGAACGAGAAGAGAGAAAAAGAGTTTTTTGTTGTGTGTTGAATCGATGTGAAGACCTCGGTATTTATAGTGAGAGAGCCATAAACCGTCCCTAAAACGCAGCAGTCAATGACTGAAAGTGGGGAGTAAACTTCTCACCCACTAACAGTGTTGACTGACTCATTCAACAGCACAAACAAACTCAGCCCAAAAACTCTCAAAACGCAAAAAGCCCAAGAAGGTAGAATCGGGCCTTCAGCCCGCCCCGCAGGGGCTCTACTCAAACCCGGGCCCGATCCGGGCCGGCGCGCGCGCGCGTGTGTGTTGGACCCAAACCCACTGGCCCAACAAACACACACAAAAGCCTCCTTGGTCCACACAATTAACCAACCAATGGAAGGGACAAATATAAACCCCTCAAAGAGGAGTTTCCCCACCGATGTGGGATAGATGCAAAACCAAGAAATTGGTTTTTCCCTTGTTTTCAAGTCATCACTTCCAACATTCTTTATCTCCTTCAGTTGTGTATTACTACTAGCACCCAAGGACCGAGATATTCTCGCTAATAGAAATTGTCGCATCTCCATTATATTCTTAAAACCAATACTAGCATTTTCGACATCAATTGTAGATGATGAAGACATTATGAGATCACTCGCAATGGCGAGCAGAGCACCAACTTCAAACACCTTGCCTTGTTCTAGATATTTCAAGAATTCATGTTTGATTTCTGTCGTGTTCCGAGCCATTACTCTAATAGTCTTTGGGTGGAAGGTCTTAACACACACAAAAATACAAAATGTAAGAAATCTGAAGTTAAACAACAACAAACAAATAGGAGGGTTGAGCAACTTTAGGTCACCGGACCGGACCATTTGGTCTGGACCGAAACCGGACTAAATTCTTTTAGGTCCGGTCCTCGGTCCACATTTTTTTAGCTTTCGATCTTCGGTACGAGACCGGTTATTTTAGGTCCGGACCAAAAAGACCGAATTCAATGTTTTTTTTAAGGTTAATCTTTATAATTTTTCGAAATAGTTTACTAATTTAGTTTCAAAAGACATTACAAAAGCAATATTAACGATTATTTAAATCCATTGCCAATTTTATTTTTTATTATGTTTGATTTGGCAAAACTAAGTTTAATTAGTGGATAGTTACTAGTGACAAACCCGAATATTTCGGGTTTGGTACGGTACAAGATCGAAACCTTTAGGTCCAGTCTTTGGTCCACAAAATTCCCGAGTTCGGTCTCCTCTAAGTTAAACAACAACAAACAAATATGAGGGTTGAACTTCAATTCTAATAAGTAGAGTTGTATTTGCGGTTTTTTAAAGATTACCAACATGTATTTGCGTTTTTACAAATATAAAAACCAAGCTTCGATGTATATTCCCAATTACCACCATATTTTTATATCGTATCTGGGATTTAGGGTTAGGTTGGTGTAATCGAATGAATTGATTAGTTATTTGGTTAATGTGTAAGTCAATGAGGGTAATCTTGAAATTTTACGTAAATCGTCCCTTAACAAGTCGGAAATAAGAAAAACGATGCTCGCGATAAAAATTCAGTGGTGGCCACGAAATATACATTGAAGTTTGGGGATTATTTGTAAAAACGCAAATACATACCGCAAATACATGTTGGTTATAATTGTATTATTGTTATTGCACTTTGTCACTTAAAACAATTTTGGTCCAAAAGAAGAGGGCCTAAATCTACTTCACAAATGCATTTAAGGAGAGAACCAAAAAAAAAGGGGAATATGCATAGAATGTGAATCACATTTGGGGTAATAGAAGAAAAATCAAAGACTTTACCACTCAAGCACATGATGTTATGGTATATTTAATGCGCTAATATTTAAATATCTCCTATTTAGGGGTATTTGCGGTAGCAAAGGTTCGCCCTCTTAACCAATTTTGGGGTAGGGGTCACCACCCCTTGCTACCTTACCTAGTGGGTCGAAAACACAGAGTAAAAAAATAAAAAATAAAAAAAATGTACCGGTGGTTGTTGACAAGGTATAATAATTTGGTGTATTGGAGATTTCCAACCGTAAATCAACCAAACACAATAGCTGCAAAGTGCAAAAGTATTAATGAAGAAGATTTGCAAAAGTATTAATGAAGAAGATTAAGCTCGTACTCGGCTCATTATCAGCCCGTAATGACAACAAAGATAATACATACCGGCAGTATTCGAGTGCAATATTGAGTGGAAGCGCATTCTTCATACAAATATGCGGGGATTTGAAATTGGTTCGCAAATCCGCTGAAAACCCTTTTTCTAACAATAATGAAGCTATCCTAGGTTTAGCTAGACAAGCTGCATGATGCAAAGGCCTGTTTTTAGCTATACTCGAAATATAGTATTTGATAAACCTTTCATCAAGGGCGGCTTCTCCATCAAAAACTGCGCGAAGACAATTTGCAGCATCACACATAGAAATCTTTAGAAGTATTCCTTTTTTATCATTTGAGTCGAGGCGGTTAATCAAGCCAACAAATTCATGCTTATTATCTTGTTCCACAAAATCCCGAGTGCGATAGAAAATAGCGCCCTCGGTTTCTTCATCATCAGAATTCTGTCCAAAACCAGCGAATATCATTGATATACAAACAGAGAAATACAGAGCGAGCCAATTATGTGAACATAAACGAGACTATATATATATATACCTGGCACATCTTGTGTTCAACTTAATTAGTCTTGTGTTCCTGCCAATTTCATCAAACAAAACAAGATTATTATTAATTTGACATTAGCATATTTACTTCTTTCTCCTGTGTAATAGCGGCCCTTCAGTTCTCGACACAAGTTTCATATTGGGTCATTAAGAAACAGCCTCTTTGTGCTGCTAATACATCTGACCCTTTACCTCGCAATTTGTAATTGCGGGAGCCATTGAGACACTGGGGTAATGCTGTTGTTGTATTAGCATATTTACTTCTTCTACAAGTCGGAAAAAACAAAGAGAAATTAACAGATCTTACCGATATGATGCTTCAATGGGATATGGTAGAGGAGAGATGATTGTCGATCAATTAGGCTGCAGCAAGGGAACAAGTAAGAGATTAGGGTTTTAATTGGTGTTTGTTTTACTTCGTTTTTATAATCTTTGATCAGAGGTACTATTAACATGTATTATTGCTCGCTGTCAATAGGCCATTTTCGTTTTATGCTTGCATTTCTAGATAGCCGTCTTGTTTCCGGTAGGTGTTTATATAGCGGCTTTCCTATTCCCAGTTAATTTTTGAAGCTATATTTAGTAGGAATTGGGTTATATTCTGAACAGGAATAAATTTGCGAGTATTTGATAAAACTCGGATCATTGGATAATCGTAG
Organism: Silene latifolia; assembly: GCF_048544455.1. Lineage (NCBI taxonomy): Eukaryota > Viridiplantae > Streptophyta > Magnoliopsida > Caryophyllales > Caryophyllaceae > Silene > Silene latifolia. Next base: position 9,737,014 of record NC_133534.1, on the reverse strand, counting down.
TACCACCACTAAGCTGGTAACCTAGATTTGTAGATTTGTGCATCAAGCTGCTAACAAGTTGCTTTTCTAAACCGATTGCCAAAGCAATAACCTTTCGATGTAGTCAAACGTCCTATGCTCTGTATATTAACATCCATAACATAACTGCAAAAACAATCAATTAGCACACGTTAGCACAAATCCTTATTTCAATTCTCAGTAAATTTTGGGTTGTACTTTTTCACATACGATTTTTACGAATTTACCCCCATCATTCTTCTCTATCTCTCTCACTCAAACTAATTACCCACCATTTTACTCTCTCTTTTCTACTAATCTGCAATCAGAATGATATGTTTATGAACTCTACTCCATGGCATTGCACCATGTTAAATTGGCGAGAGCTAAAAAAACTCCCATTTATTGGTAGAGTGTTTGGGAATACTAAACAAGCTTTGCTTATCCTTCTTCGTTTTGACTATCGTCATCGTGCACATGAAACACAAACAAGTAATCCTGTATGGGCTTGTTTTGACCAAAATTACTGACGGTTATAATAAGCCTTGTTCTGCTTCTAACGCAGTAACCATCCATCCATAAACCACCGTATCAGCCACCACGAACGACCCCTAACCCTAACTTGATTAATTAAATAAAACTCAACAAACCCTAATTTTATCCTTTAACAAAAAACAAAATTTTATTAAATAAATGACACACAATAATTGATAAATTAGTAGATTACTTCATAATTGGAGAGATATGGATCCATTATTGTTCAAGTCTGATTACTTGATTAGGTTTTAGGAAAAAGATATGGATCCATTATTATTCAAGTCTGATTACTTGATTAGGTTTTAGGAAAAAGCTCATATAAGAGGAAATTTTCTTAGGTTTTTAGTAAGAACTAGGAAGGGTATTAGATGGAAAATAAATGAAAAAGTGTGCGAAAAAGTAATTCCAATTTTTTTTTGAAAAGACCAACCACTTATAAGACTTCATCAAGCTACACAACGACGACAAAATATTCGATAAGCAGCAACAACTCGGCCTCAATATAAAACATTGGAATTCCTTTTCACATTCTAATCAACCAGAGTTTAACCCACTATTTATCACATATGACAGAACTTCATGGATGGCAACTTGGCAAGAGAGGAAGCTTATGTCTTATTCATAAGCACAGAACAATTCGGGAAAGAAGGCAAATGATTGCATACATTTCTTAAATCATTCATCTTTCACTATTCTGCTGCAATTTTCTGAAGAACTTTATAAGTTGATAGCCTTTTGTCTTCTTTTATTATTCTGGTTTGAATTTAGTCATCGATATGAGTCTCCGCGATGTTAAGTTATCATGTCACTTGCATCCTATAATCATATTAACTCAAATGATAATCAAGATTATCTACTAACTTTTTTGATGATTTTCTCTAATTGCCATTCAAAACCTTTCAAATAATTCTAATTAATCCGTAAATTTAAACCTAATTGTCACCCTAGCTAAACTAAAAAGCAATAGCAAAGTTGCAAACCCAGCAATGCCAGTGAATATGAAGGCCAGTTAAACCCGCCTAAATCTCAGCATAATTTAAGTACCCACTCGACTCATCGAAAAAATTAAACAAGTTCATAATCCTCACCTCGCTCTCCTCCTTAGTCTCCTGCAATGCCAACCAAACATGTTCCATTGACACTGGCCCTGCCTTCAAGTACACCGCCAATGCACCATACCAGCATACCCTATAAAGAAATAAAAGGTGTTACTGTAAAACAATCTTCAAGGCACTTAAAATAGTTTGATAACTACTTTCAAAAGCGTAGCTGTGTGAAATAACCAGCGCTTTTCCAATAATATGTAGTGATTCCAATAAATGAGAAAGTAACAAGTATCATAAACCCTAAAACTATGGAAATAATGTGTGCTGTTTCGCAAGTGACAACTAAATCCTGCAAGTTGCCAGAATGGAAGATGAATCTTTGCACAGCTAAGTTTTAATATTACTAACTTGAGGTTTTATTGTAAACTAGGTTGAATGCCCTGTGTTGCAACGGGGTAATTAACTTGGTTATAATGAAAAAAATATTTTAAAATTTTAATGTTTAGATCTAATCATTTGTTTATATATGATTAAAATATCTCTTTCAAAAAAAAAACAAATGATAAATACATAGACACCTACTGTTTATTGATTATGCGAGAAAAATAATTAATAAATAAATAAATTTTGTTATTAAGGAGATAATAGAAACTCTAAGAGCAACTCCAATGGATAGCTACAATCTCTTGTAGCTTGGATTTCCGTCTCATCATTTCAAGCAACCCTGTTTTCCGGCTACAAAGTCGTTTAGTGGTAAACTACAATACCATGTAGCTTGTATGTGTCACACAAGTTAAATTACTATTTTAACTTTAATTTTATTCAATTCTTACACTATTATTCAAAGCATTCAATTTCAAGCATGTAGCTTGTACAAGCTACATTAGCTTTCAAGCATACATTACTTTTTCTTCCCCAATGGTTATGTTGTAACTAGGTAATTTATGTAAATTGCAAGCAAATCCAAAAATTCTACCATTGGAGTTGCTCTAATAAGACAGTAATTAAAAGACTCAAAAATAGTTCCAAAGATGACACCTATTTATAATCATAAGTTCTCCCCACCTTATTCTGATTTTCCGATGTGGGACAAATAACATTGTAAGAAGTACACAATCTTTTTTCGCACCTAGTTTGACATCCAACCCAATTAATAATGAGAAAATACTATACTATGTTCGTACGATTTTTCTATACTTTTATATATATGATGTTTTCCTAAGTATGTTATTTATCTCACCTTGAAAAATAATGTAAGTGTGGTGAATATACTATATATAAATAGTCGAATTGTCCCACATCAGATGATTATCAAGGTGGAGTTTCCTAAAAATTAATTTAGGAAAATATCATAAATAATATTTTTGAATGTGAAAAATAAAGTATATAATCTCTTAACTATTAGAGTATAGATTTCATATAATTAACTCCTATTTAATTATACAATACTCGAGAGATTGTATACTTTATTAAAAAAACTTATAGATTTCACATAATTTTTACCATGAATCTAATCTAATTATACAATAGTTGAGAGATTCAAAAGATTTTGGGTTGATTCATAAGTTCCAATGATAACTCCTATTTATAGTCATAGACTCATACCATCACCCCACCTTATAGTAATATTTCAATGTGGGACAATTCTAGTATTTATATGTAGTATATAGTTATTTACTATACCTACATTTTTTTTCTTTGTAAGACAAATAACATACTAAAAAGTACGCTATCTCTTTCGCATATGTGATGAACGCTATCTCTTTCGCATATGTGATGATCACTTATTTACAAACCAAGAAGTAACTCGTCCATCACTACTTATTTTATGACGACGTTAAACTTATAGCTCCATGACTCTTCTTATTCAAAGAGCATGAACCATATACTCCAAACTTAACTACCGAGTACGTTTTATTTACAATTTTATTTACGTTTTATTTATAACTGTATTTACGTTTTATTTATCCATGACTCATGTGACAATACCTCATACAATTTTCTTCATCTTCTTACAAAGTTACAATTGTATTTACGTTTTATTTGTTTGGTGTATTAATTTTTATTATTTAATATAGGAAATAATTAAAAGCTCTCCACTCTATTTTTTCACTAAAACTTGAGAGAGGAGAGACCGTCTCTCAGGAGACTTACTCCTATTGATACAAACTCTAAAGAGTAGAGACTCAAAAGATTTTGGGTTGATACATAAATTCCAAGAATTTCTCCTATTTATAATCATAGGATCAGTCATCGTATCCTAATCTTTCGATGTGGGACAATTCTATTATAGAATAGGAAAATTATATGAAATATATATTATAGTAATTAAAATATTTCCCATCTAATTTTTGATACTTTCCAAAATTTTCTCCATCAATAACTGAGCCTGCTCGACAAGCCCACGGGATCGGCTCGGTCAAAGCTCGGTGTAACACCCCCTCATACTAAGGTACCTTACCAAGGACTACCCTAGCATGAAAGGCTGTTACCATCTCGGTTGCCCGAGGTTAGTATATATCAAAAGCGTCCGTCCTAAACACATTTATTATAAATACTGTAAAGTGTTAATGTTTACAACACTCCAAATCCAAACCAAACCAATAAAGTGAATTCAATTGAGGACAACTACAAAATCATTGCTAAGACTCGTAACTGTGATACTACAACTGGTGATGACGACTTCCCCATGACCGCCCAAGCTCACCAAATGCAATACCTGTCAAGTCTGCTCACCATCCCCGAATGGATCACCGCAGGTTTTACAAAACAACAACAACGGGGTCAGTACCATTCAATCAATGTAAGACAAACAAACAATGTAACCGGCTGACCATCCTCCATCCCCGGTCTCCCGATCTCATACAGTAACCGACTACACACCGAAGTGTGTAGCCCTTCCAGATTACCCATCGCAACAGGTAATCCTCGCCGCCAGTGGGTGACCGTAGCCCATCCCCACCTAGTCCAGCTCATCAACGAGCGACTAACAATCCCTGTCCCTTAATGTGCACATCCCCTCCCGTGACGGGTTCCACGGAGGGCGAACTAGGGTGTGAAGCCACTTCCGCAAGTGACTCCACCACAATCACACACACAAAGATCATCACAATTTGTCACAACACCACAACCGTCACAACACAACCACACCAACACCGTGACCACAACACCCAACCTCCGATGATCAGCAGATAACAACAATTATAAAACATATGCAATCTCAATCAATTAACAGTACTGAGTAGGAGAAACCCTACCTTTTTGCAATCCGCTACGTTGCAATCAATCATACAAATGCACAACTAGTAACACATCATCAACTACAACAACGATAATCAACAATCAACAACATATGATGACCAAAACCCTAAACCCCCAAATTAACCAAATTAGGGTTTGTTAACTTATAAGAATGACAATAGATGAACAAGGATAAGACACTTACTACGGCGATTGACACGGAATGAGGTGCTAGAATCCACAATCGACGACCTTTGACTTGGAATTGATGAAGATGATTAGAGGAGAATGAACGTAGTTTATGTTTTTGGGGAGAAATGATTTTAGAAACTAACGAACGATTATATATAACCTCTAATCATTTTAACCAAAACCGCGGAAATAATACCCGTCAGGCCGGATACTCGGTCGAGTATAGGGTATACTCGGTCGAGTATCCTCTACTCGGTCGAGTATTACCCATACTCGGCCGAGTATTCCTGGGCAGAAGCCAAACAGAACATACACTTAGCACTACTCAGTCGAGTAGGCTCTACTCGGTCGAGTACTTAGCTTAATAAAATCCGTAGTATTACAGTCGAGTAGGCTCTACACGGTGACACTTGCTCTACTAGAGCTATAAGTAATTTACAAGAAATACAACTACGACGCAACAAACAAAACGTTCAGTGTTTAAAACATCTCCCTACAGAAAACTTCTTTAAGATAAACCCAAGCGGTTTATTGAAAGGGATGAGACACCAATCTCCCCTCCCTCCATTAAACCGTGAAATGCATGGAGGTTCTGATCCTGACCAGAGGATCCGAATACAGCACCCCTATTATTGACATCATTATGAATAACGCCATTGAAAATGGTGGTAACTAAAACTAAAATATACGGATAACCAAGTTTACAGATATTTACTTGATTTTATAGCAAAATTTAGTTCTGGGTCAGGATGTAAATTTGTTTTGTGCTCATAAAGTAAAAATCGAGTTCGAGTCGATCTCGAGCTTATCCGAGTTAAAAAAAATTGTGCTTGTTATCATGCTTGCGAGTTTTAATGCGAGTTCGAGCCAAACTCGAGCTTGTATATAATTGTTGAATTGTTGTTTTTTCTTTCTCGATATGTTCAATAACAAGGTTCGGAAGTATAAGACATTTTTGATATGTGTGATACAAATATATAATCATGACAAAATATTTTTATAAAATATGAGTAGTATCTCATCTAATTACACAAGTTCGAGCCGCTCACGAGCTTTTCGAGCCGAGCCAACGTTTACTCGGCTTGCTCGTTAAGCTCTCGAGCCGAGCTCACAAGAGCCGAGTTTTGACCGAGCCGAGCTCGAGTTGCTTGCGAGTTATCTCGTCTCATTAACAGCCCTAAACTGTCCTGTATTATCGAACGTGCTTATAAACGAGTTGCTGAAATTCTGTTAAGTTTGACTTAGGGCCGGCTTTTACTCCCTGCGGGCACACAAGCCCCGAAATTCAGGGGGCCAATAGAGTTGAACACATAATATTAGGGTGAGATTATCAGTCAAACTCTCCCAAGTCTTAAGACTCTGCCACATCAGCTTTCCACTAACTTTTATTATTTCTTTATTGTTTAGACCCATCTCAGACTCACCTCAGACTTTATACATTATCTGTCAGACTCACTTCAGAATCTACTTTTCTACTCCACTTTATTTTTTTAACAAAAAGAAGGACAGATGTTGCCCACCCATTGGATAATTTTTCTTTAAGGTGGGATCAAGACTCACCCAAAGTCTTAAGTTGAGTCTTGGATTTCTAAGACTCAACTTAAGACTTTGTTAAGACTGTGTCAAGACTAGGGTAGATTATTGGTAGTCTTGAGTGAGTCTTGTCTCAAGACTTACCAAAATCTTGCCTCAAGACTACCAATAATCATACCCTTAGCTTTGTAGACGGTGCACTAAAATATGTAATGGATTAGTTTTATTGTCTTTGTCTGTTAAACTTTACATGTTTGAATTTGTCCAGGTTCGATTACTAATCATCATATTTTTAGTTCATTTTATTATTTCCATTTCCAATATAACATTTATGACCATGACTGTTGTTAGGCCCAGTTTAGCCTGGTCTGACCATAACCTGGTCCGACTCAATAAAGCTGATTGATTGAGACGAAGACCGGACAAGACTGACTACTATCTAGCTGATGAAGAATATTATGGCAAGAAGACTACTAAATCCTGGAAGAGAAGCCTGATAGTCAGTATATCATAGCTTGGCGGATTACTAAAAATAGCCTGGATTGAGCAGATAAACAAGAAATGCGATTGTATAAGCCAAATAACCGTGCCCTATTCTCAAGGAAGACCAAGTCCAAACCTAAAACTATTTAATCCATGAATCTGGACGGAAAGAAGAGAAAAAGCTAAGGATTGGTTGAGTTGAGAACGGGTCAAGCGAGCTAATAGGAAGCATGCCCTATTATTCCGGCAACAGCTCCTACAATTTGGGGAAGAGGTTGCTGATTGTAAACGTTGCTCATTATAACGTTAAGGGAGGATAGAACTATAAATAGGAGAATTTAACAATTGAAAAGATATTCATTATTAGTTAATTTGATCTATACTTTATCTTCTTTTTCTTGAGCATTCAGATATTCATACAACATTGTGCCCGGTCTATCAAAATAATAAAAACGTCATTCTTTATACTTACTTCTTTCTTTATCATTTATTCATACCATTCTAATCTTATAGAACTAGATACCCTGATCACTATATAACTAAGCCGGATCCCTTCAGGAAAATCCTGCTAAAACAACTGTATTTTAGCTAGTACAAATATTTCAACGATTTTAACCTTTGTGGCTTGTGACATTTAGCTAGTACAAATATTTCCACTCCTGTTTTTCTACATTTCTTAGGTTGGTATGCGAAAATTGTCGTTTTGAATGTTTACTCGCTATTTTATTATAGTCAAACATAAAAAACACATTAATCAACTATAAATAAGTATACTCTAGTGGATCAAATCGTAAAACATGGTATTGCTCTTTCCATGACCAGCCTTCGAATGGACATTAAAACTATCAAGCTACTTCAGCTTCTGCTCCATCAAAGGAGAAGGAAACATCATAAAGCACTAGTTCTAGTAGAAGGCTTCATAGGAAGCTTTGCAAAAATTCAAAAATGCTAACGTGGACTCATTATATGTAAAATTAGTTTAAAACGAACAGTCGAAAACTATGTTTTTATATAATTTCGTAAATAATTCTAGAACGAAAAAAAAAAAATCAAAGATCAGGGCCTTTTAAAATAATTCTGAGCCTAGGATATTTATCCATCTTTCAGAATTTAAAACCCAAGAAATCGATATGGCATACCTTGCGACAACGCGTTTTAAGGCCCTTACCACCTATGACAACCATATGTCTCGTTAGTAATGCAAAGAATATCCTTCAACGATTGACTATACAACTGATCTAATCATAAAAAAAATTCTGCCTCCCTACTTATATTATCGATTTATGCCTGTAAGTTGGTAGCTGTAATTGCTTTACAGGATAGAGCGACCACAGACACCGGTTCTGTCTCATAGAAACTGATCAGGAAAAGGTTTATGTCAACACTTGATAGCATGACAGGGTGAAATCCTAAACTAAAGAAAAAATTAAGCCCCTCTATCAAATATGCATAGCAATACTACATCAAACTTTCATAGCAATACAGCAATAAACTGTTTGACTTAAAGTGGTTCCAAGTTTCCGACAATCAGTTACGAGACACACTACTCCCGGCAGGTTAAGAAAATAAGGGAGCCAGTAATCAGTGCCTAGTGGCTGACGAGAGTGAGGTTAGAGTACTGGCTCCCCTCTCCGTTGAAAATCCCTGAACCCGAAAGATCAAATCCTTGTAACTCCTCCGAGTACAAAACCAAGATATATCAGTTCGGCCCATTGCAAACTGAGAAAAGACAAGTACAGCCAGTAAAGAAGTAAAAACAGTGTCTTCTATCTTCATTTCAGAAACAAATGAAAACTATCTAACATCAGACGACAATAAAATATCAGTCACACACTCACACCCGGCAACATTGACAAGAAGACCCGCAGAAAACATCAATGAAACAAATTCAGACATACGAAGGAATTCGATATTAGGATTAAAAAAGTATACATGAGCATAACACAACCATATTCTATGAATCTTAGGGTTCAATTTTTCATGTAATATGTATTCCAAATGCCAAATCTTCCTGTAATTACACAAATAAAAAACAAGACAACAATTTAAATATATACCCAGAACTCCAGAAGGCAGTTCTTAAATATCCTAGCACCAAATCCCAGCGTAAATTATCATCAAGGCGTCAATTTTGAAACCTTTGGAGAAATTTTGGATAATAATTCCATAAATCGTCACGTAACAACAAAGGAGTGCTTCAAAGCCCTGGTTAACCATTAGATCACGATAATATGATGCATTTGGCAAATCTTCATTGACCACCCTTTATAATTGTATCATGAGTCTTGATAATGACTGTCATAAGAGCAACCATTTCGCTTCGCTTCATTTGTTTAGGAGCTCATTAACTATACCCATAAGGCCTCTTTTACAATGATTTTTCTTGTATTATACTTCATTTAATCGATTTGATTATATAAGTTTACCAAATTATATGTAAAGTCTATTCTGAAAAGAGAAAACCTGTGCAATCAAACGGAGCAAAGGAAACATTTTTTTAAGATTTTGTACTAAATTTCTGATAGATCAAAAACCAGGTTCTCGTGCCAATCTAATCCAAATGTACACAACCAAACTACCACAATATTGTACCAAATACATTGAGGTATTGCTCAAAACATTAATATAATGCCTTAGTTTAACCTATGCTAATCAAAATATAAGTGTACACAACCAAACTACCACAATATTGTATCAAATACATTGAGGATTTGCTCAAAACATTAATATAATGCCTTAGTTTAACCTATCCTAATTAAAATATAAGTAGCAACACGGTGACAGTTAGTCGGCGAAAGCTACAAGTAATTTACAAAACAAAGGTTCAGTGTTTACAACAATCCACCAGTCCACCACCCATGGATTGCAGACATGTTGCACCCCTTGGTTAACCGTGCATACACAGTCCTCCCTTGGTTAACCGTGCATACGCAGTCCTTTCTCACACAGGTTGTAATATCAACATCATTATGAATAAGGCCATTGAAAATGGTGGTAACTAAAACTAAAATATAATCGAAGTGTTACCAAGTTTACAGATCTTGGCAAAAACCCCGAAACCAAAACGACCTGAGACACAGTAGCGAGGATTCCCATGGAATCCATATCAAATCGGGTACCGAATAAATCGAGCGAATAACCGGTCAAAATGGATAATCAAAGATGGGCAGCAGTTGGTATAAAAGAAATTTAGGGAAATTTGGAGATTGATACAGTAAAAAATAAGGAAATCAAATTGGAAACGATGTTGAGATAAATTAAAAGAAGAAAATATTTCAGAAATCGGAGATTGAGTAAGAAATAGAAAGGAGAAAGATTGATTTACCAGAATCGCCTAATTTGTGGTAATTACTAATTAGGGTTTGTTCTTCTATTTTCGTTGATTGATTTGTGTGGAAGTGATTCATCCCGTCCAATACTTACTTGATTTTATAGCAAAATTAGTTCTACCATTAGGTCAGGATGTAAATTTGTTTTGTCGCAAATTATTGTATCAGACCGTCTTAACTCTTATACGAAGTATTTACAGGCTCAATACGAAGATCCTAAAATATCGGAGTTATTAAATTAAAATTAAAATATACTCCCTTCTATTTTTTATTTTCTTCAATATTTCTTAAAACGGATTATTCAGTTTTCCCCCCTTTTTATTTTGGAAAATTTTACTATTATTTTATTCATCCCTCTCTTTTATCATCAAACCTCACTCAACTCTTTTACTCATATTTGATTATTTTCCTTTGACCCACAATCCTTTATTTAATTCCTAGTTTAGATGTATTTTAAAAATTTTACTTTTTGGTGTACTCTATAATTTATGGATTTTAAATTGACAATTCAATTATTTTTTATGTTTCTAATCACTATATTTTGATTTGAGCAATAAAATTTAAAATTGTAAAAAGTTACAAAATGATTATTTTAATAAAAAAATTCCTTTTTACCGAAAAATTAATGATATTATTTTTAGAATTCTTTTTACTATTAACATTTTGTTGTGCATCTTATCAAAAGTCAATGAATTTTCATCGTTCAATTATTTTTAAAAAAAGTATACCGTTTTTTTTATCATATAAAAATGGAGATAAATTTATGCAGAATGTAAAATATGAAAAATATTAAATTTAAAAATTGTGTCATTAATCACCTAACATACCTATAATATATATGCTAAAAATACTAAGCTTTATTTTAGGAAATACTCCCTCCATTCAACTCCACACTATTCATTTAGTAAATAGGGGATGTTTGAATTTCTCCAAGGTTTGATTAGTGATCATCATATTTTAGTTCATTTTATTATTTCCATTTCCGATATAACATTTATAACCTAGCTAGTACAAATATTTCGACGATTTTAACCTTTGTGGCTTCTGACATTTAGCTAGTACAAATATTTCCACTCTTGTCTTTCTACATTTCTTAGGTTGGTATGCGAAGATTGTCGTTTTGATTGTGTACTCGCTATTTTATTATAGTACTTGATATCAGTCACTAGTTCACGGTACCTGCACAATTTTACCATTTTACCAATTATGTTTACCAACTACCCGTACCACATCATACCGATGGCTATGCACAGTTCCGAAATCAAAAGCTTAGCTGTAACTAGCGATGGAAGAAGGGTAGTGTTGGTATACTAGGTCGAAAACTAAGAAACACCCCCAGATGTGTTCCCTATAATGAAGATATTAAAATTTGGCATGAATATGAACATCATAAAGCACTAGTTCTAGTAGAATGCTTCATAGGAAGCTTTGCAAAAATGGAAAAATGCTAACGTGGACTCAATATATGTAATCAGTTTGAAACGAACAGTCGAACACTATGTTTTTATATAATTTCGTAAATAACTCTAGAACGAAAAAAATATCAAGGTACAAAAGCTCTCTCTCTAAAAACCTAGAGAGAGTCTGTTCTCTCGTTTGAGAGTTTTTAATTTTCATTTCCCTAAACAATCATTATCTTCTTTTTAGAAAAATAAAAAGAAATTCAAACCTTTTTGCATGTTTACTTTGGAAATTGTTTTATCCTTCAAACGTTTGCTATTCTCTAAAAGCTAATGATTACCTTGTTTCCTGCTTTACAATATCTTCTTTAAGATTTTCCTTTTCATGTCAGAAGTTTTCTTCCGTCTGCTTTGCATGCAGTAAAACTCTTTGGCTAAGTTTCCTTATTTAACCGTTCACCTTCCTTTTCAATCTTCACTTCTCATCCTTTTCTTTCTCTTTATATCTTCTTCTGCACTTTTCTTTTCCCTATATCAAAGCTTTCATCATGGAAAATAATTACAACTTTTATACTGAGGATATCAATCCCCCTTTAGAAACTACTTTTAATGATATAAACTTTCGTACTGAGGCAGCTAATAATCCTGGTATTATTAGTGAATGGCGCTTCCCAAGATCTGGGAGTATCGTGTCTCCTGGTCCTGAGGGCTTGATGGAATCTACAATTTATTGGAATCAATGTCTTCTAGGTTACCTGGTTGATTACAGATTACTTCGCGCTTACAATGTTAATCGAATTGTGGAAGATAATTGGGCTACTAGGGCTCATGTGCATGTTCGTAGAATGGGTGATATTTATATTCTTCATTTTGATGACATGCATGATCTACAGGATGTTCTTGATCGAGGTATTTTAGTCATTGATGGTGCCCTAATGGTACTAAAAAAATGGCAACCTGCTCTAGTGCCACGTACTGTTACTTTTCCCACTGCTAGGGTTTGGGTACGGGTTTGTGGTTTACCCTTTGAGTATTTAAATATGCATGTGGCTACCATTGTGGCTCGTATTTTTGGTGATGATACAATTATTGAAGAGTTCAACACGATTCCGGATCATGACTTTCTCAGATTAAGGGTCACTATACAACTAGGGAACCCCCTCAACCCTGGTTTTTTCCTTGCATGTTGTGCAAACAAATTATTATGGATCCAATTCAAATATGAAGAAATTTTCAAATATTGTGCACGATGTGGTCGCATTGGGCATAAGAGCTCTCAATGCATTGAGCATATTGAAGATATTGTTCAAAGTGTTAATTCTTCTCTTGAAAATGTTATTCAGCGTGGTTTTGCTGTATTTCAAACACGGTATCAATTTACCATGTTCAATCTCAATCTTTGTGCTTTTCCTTCAACAACAAGATATGTTTCCTCCCGTATAAGGCTTGGACAACATCGTGGGGCTTATGTTCCAGCTGATTATCTTACTGAGAGAGTTATTGATTTCGATTTGGGTCTTGTTGATGGTGGTAGAATTTATCCGGGCATGGAGTTCGCAGTGACTGCTCTTCCTTTTGCGAGTCCTATCATTTTTGATAATGTTGATATTTTAAATCAACATATGCAACATGCAAATGATACTGTCAATGTTAATGGTGGGAATGATGATATGGTTCCTGATGATAATCTTAATGTTGATCCGATGATGCATGCAGAGGCTCCTGAGGATACTGTACCTCCAGTGCATCAAGAAAATGGTTTTCTTCCTCAGGATGCTCCCATGCAAGATCCCCTTTTGCATGCAAATGGGTTTAATGGTAATATTGCACCTACAGAGGTTGATGGATTGGATCAAGTACCTCATCAAAATGGGTTTCATCTTCAGGATGCTCTCATGCATGATCCTTTGTTGCATGCAAATGGTGGTATTACTGGAGATGAAGTAGATGGCATAAATGGCCATATAGTGCCTACGGATTTCAATGATGACCTTACTGCTCTTAATCACTTTGGTGGGACTCCTCCAACTGAGAATCTTAATCCAGATGGTGATGCTCTTGATATGGCCCAGGCAAATGATGGTAATCTTGTTTTTATTCCTATTATGGATCATGTTCATAATAATGGTGATATTCCTCCTGGAACTTTTCCAGCTACTACTTCTATGGATAATACTATTCTAGTCAATGGGAATGGTCCTGTTCCGTTGGAGGATTTTAATAATCATGGACTAATGCATGAAACTACTGATTTACCTCAGCACCCTGAAAATGCAGCTATTCCTGAGAATGAGCAGGTTAATTTCTTCCAGCAAGAGATTAATCCTTCTGTTCAGAATACAGGTGCTCCTATGAACTTTCAGTCTCATTCTAACCATGATGCTACATATAATGCTCCTTTTGTTCATAACCCCTTTCCAAATTTGAATCATGGCGATCCTTACTTACTTTATAGGGGTCATGGAGAGATTGAATATGATTTCGATGAAACTGCTTTCGTTCTTAACTCTATTAGGGTTCGTGTGCAAAATCAGGAACATCTTGCTTTTAGGGAAAATGATGAGCGTGGTTATAATCAGTTTATTGATGCTCCTGAAGATGTTCTTGTTTTCTTCCATGACCCTATTAATTTATCTGATATGGATAATGTTGAGGCTGCTCATCCTGGCCAGGAACATGGTTTTTCTAATTCCTCTGATTCTAATTTTTCTACTCCTGAGTGGCCGCTTTTGAATAGCTCCTCTACTTCTGTGGGTACAGCTGAAACCTCTTCACTTTCGGAATCTTTATTTCATGATGCCCTTAATGAGATCAATGGGATCAATGAGACTCTTGATTTACCACCTTTTCGTAATGAGAATATTCGTCCAGCTGATGATTTTATTCCTCCTCGTGTTGAGAACGATATTATTGCAGCAAATTCTGGTTGTCTTATGCCTCATCCTGTTGATTCTGGAAATATGCCTTTCTCTGACTCTTTTGGGCTTTTTAATACTTCTCATGGGAAAGGTAAAGATCTGAGAATGGTTGCTGACAGTTTGGGCTACTCACTTCCTTTTTCTCTTGCATCTGCTAAACGCCGTGCTTATTCTGATCCGGAAGCTTATTGCAAAACTGGCTTTGAATTGTATGATTATAATAAGGAGTTTGACTCTTCTACGAAGAGTCCAAAGAGGATTAAAGAAGCTTCTGTCTTCTGTCCTGGTGAGAGCTCAAGGCCAGCTACGTCTGGTTTTCATTTGGTCATTGCTGATGATGATATGGTTGTCTCAAGTGCTGAATCTGATGATCCTGGACTTGGCTCTGATGATGGTTTTGCGGGGGTTGAACCTAATCAACCCTCTTGTCCACCATGAGATGCATTTCTTGGAATTGTAGGGGACTTAATGATTCGCTCGCCCCTACAATTTCTAAGTTAAGAGCGATGACCTATAATAATCATATGTATGATATTGTCTTTCTGTCAGAAACTAAGTGTAGTACGATGCATGTATCTTCTATTTTGCGTTTTTATGGGTTTTCGCATCATGTAGGAGTCGATGCAGAAGGTTCTAAGGGCGGTTTGTGGGTTGGTTGGAAACCTTCTTGGAACATTGAATGTATTGCTAAGTGTCCTAACTTTATTATTATTAAGATAAATGAATGTGGAGGACGTTTCTGGTATGTTTTTTGTATTTATGGATCACCAACACGAGAGCAACGAGAAGCTGTATGGCTTCATATAGAGTACTGGATCTCACGTATGGACTCTCATTTTATATTACTTGGTGATTTTAATCAAGTGGAATTTCATGAGGATAAGCTGGGAGGTAATAAGGGTTCTATATTTGGCTCACAACTTTTTTCAGAATGGAAAGTTCGTAATTCGTTATCTGATATTGCTTACAAAGGACCACGATTCACTTGGTGCAACAACAGGAAAGGTCATAAGCGTATTTATGAACGTATTGATAAAGGCTTAGCCTCTCCTTTATGGTATTCTCTGTTTCCTAACTCTGGCATTAAACATCTCCCTATTCAATGTTCTGATCACGCACCAATTATTTTTGATACGGGTTTGTTTGAGCCTTTTAAACGGAAATCGTTTAGAATGGAAGCATGGGCATTTGAATATGAAGATTCACTGAGGCTTCTTCGGCAGGAATGGTTCATTTATGATAGGGGTTCTCCGGTCATTAAGCTATATAAAAAACTTCAACGAACTCGAGCTATTTTTAAGGAATGGACTCTTGCTAAGCGGAAATCATGGAATGAAAAATGGTCTGAGTTTGATGAAAGATTAGAAGATGAACTGCAAAAAATTTTTGAAGGCCATAGTGAAGAAGAGTATATGAAATGGCATGAAAATTATCTGGAATTCAATAAAGCAGCCACTCTCTATTGGAAACAACGTGCGAAATTGCATTGGATAAAGGATGGTGACGCTAGTACCCGTTTCTTTTTTAATTCTGTCAAACAAAGGCATAACCGTAACCTTGTCATTGGCATTAAGAAGGTGGACTCTTCTTGGACTTTTGATAAACAAGAGATCTCTTCTATTTTTAATGATCATTTTAAAGGTATTTATGGTCTTAATGATGAACATGAGTCCTTTCAGCAATATCAAGCTTCTCATCAGAATCTTTTCGGAGTTATTAAGTCTGCTTTATCTAGTGATCAACAAGATTATTTTTCTTCTGTTTTTACACGCAAGGAAGTTCGTACGGCGGTTTTCCAACTTGGGCCTACTAAGTCGCCGGGACCGGATGGTATTCCTGCTCTTTTTTATCAGAAATTTTGGTGCCATATTAAAACTGAGGTTGAAGAGGCTGTTCTCTTTATGCTTAATACTGGGTCTATTCCTAATGCCTTCAATCGTACAGCTATTGCTCTTATCCCGAAAGTTAGTAGTCCTGAAACCGTTGACAATTTTCGTCCTATCAGTTTATGTAATGTTATCATAAAGATTGTTACAAAGTGCATCTCTAATAGATTGAAGAAGGTGATGCCTATTCTTGTGGGCGATTATCAGAATGGTTTTGTTCCTGGTCGACATATTGGAGATAATATTTTATTGTCTCATGAACTTTTGCACCATATTACTAAAAAACGCTTTGGGAAGCGAGGTCTTCTTGCTGTCAAGGTAGACATGAGCAAAGCTTATGATCGTTTGAACTGGCATTTTGTGAAATGCACTTTACTTTCCATGAATTTTCCAAGCAAATTTGTTCAACTTATCATGAATTGTATAACGTCCGTTTCGTATGAAGTTTTGGTCAATGGTTCTCCAGGAAAGAGCTTTAGGCCAATGGCTGGTATTCGGCAAGGAGATCCTATGTCTCCTTATATTTTTGCTTTATGTACTGAAGTTTTATCCCAACTTTTGAGTGATGCACAAGATAAAAATCTCCTGAAAGGCATTCAACTCTCACGGGATGCTCCCCCGATTTCTCACTTGCTTTTCGCTGATGACTCTATCTTCTTCATGGATGCTAAAGTTTCACACTGTGTGACACTTATGGGCCTCTTAAATATTTATGGAGATGCTTCTGGTCAGCGAATTAATGACACTAAAACCACTATTACGGTGAGCCCTAACTGTACTCTTCGAATTTATCGTGAGTGTCTTAAAGTTCTAAAGGCCCCTGGTAATAAGGGTATGGGCAAATATTTGGGGTTACCCACGGATTTTGGTTCTTCAAAGAAGGAAATTTTTGCTACGATTTACGATAAAGTCCGCTCGAGAATTCTAAGCTGGAATAATAATTACTTATCATCTGCTGGACGACTCACTCTTGTTAATTCAGTTCTGTCTTCGCTTTCCCTTTTCTCTCTATCGGTATTTCAAATACCGGTAAGTGTGAGTTCGAAGATTAACTCTCTTCTCTCGCAATTTTGGTGGGGTGGAACTGTAATGAGACACAGTCTTCATTGGTGTAGTAGTCTTTTTATTAATGCTTCGAAGTCAAGTGGCGGACTTGGCATTCGTAATATTAGGTGCTTGAATCAAAGTCTTTTGGCCAAAATTGGATGGAAAATTTTATCTCATCCTACTAGTTTAATTGCAAGAGTTCTTGGACCCAAATATAAGATCTCATCAAGTACTGTTTTGAATTCTTCCTTTGTTAGGCGCGGAGGTCAATCCTGGGGTGAACGTGGTGTTCACTGGGGTCTTCATTTACTACGTGATCATTTGTCTTGGCAGGTTGGTTGCCCATCTTTTCTTGACGTTTGGAAAGACAAGTGGATTTACGGATTATCTTTGGGCCAATTATTAGGCCTCTCTGATCATGAAATTTTTATGAAGCCGGCTCTTAATGTCTGTCATTTACAAAATGCTGATGGTTCTTGGAAGACTGATGTGGTTTACTCTCTTTGTGGTGAACTTATGGCGCCTTATATTCTCTCTATTCCTCTTTCATCTGAAGAACTTGATGATCGTCTGTTCTGGGATTTAAACAAAAATGGCTGTTACTCAGTTAAAAGTGGGTATGCTGTTGCTTTTTCTCATCTTTGGTCATCAAAGGCTACGTTTAAAGATAAAAATCGTATGGATGCTGCTTCTATAGCATTTTGTAAGAAACGATTATGGGTGCTTCCTATTCAGGGGAAATGGAAAACTTTTCTATGGAAATTAATCTCCAACTCACTACCTACTGGTTATGAAGCTAGTAAGAGGAATCTGCCCTGGAACTATCAGTGTAAGCTGTGTGCTTCTTTTGACGATCAGATTGAATCTCCTGAACATTTGTTTCGCGACTGTATGATAGCATCGCATTTTTGGGCTGGGTGTCCTTTGGGTATCCGCAGTTCTATTGGTGCGAATGTTTCTATTCAAACATGGGTGATTAACTGGATTTTATTTCTTATCAAGGATTCTTCACCCTTTTCTTGTATTCTCTTTGTTAGTACCTTGTGGAGGATATGGTGTCTAAGGAATGATCTGCTCTATCGGCCCTCTTTGGTTATGGATTTGTCTTTGCAAATCAAAACTCTTATGACGGATGCTATCAATAACTCAACTGCTGCTAAACGCCGTCTAATCTCTTCTAATGACATCTTTGCTTCACCTAATATGGACTTTGCCTCAATTAGAAATCATTTACCTTTCTTTCTCATTGGGGATTTCCTATGTCCCAGCCCTATTCGTCTTAAGTGTGATGCTTCTTGGCGTTTGGATTTTCGAGCTTCTGCAGGTTGGTTTTTCCGGGATTCCTCTGGAAGGGTCATTCACTCTGGACAGTCTCGGTTTTGGGCTGGTTCGGCTCTTCAAGCAGAAGCTACGGCCTTCTTTCATGCTCTGTTGGACGCTGTCAACCATGGTTTCTATCATATTGATGCACAAACTGACTGCTTATCTCTTGCTCTCCAACTGACGGGTTGCTCTGATGTTCATCAGGAGCTTAAATCAATCTTATGTTCTATTTCATCTTTACTTTCCTTTTGTCATTGTTGTTCAATTAGTCACTGTCCTAGAGTTGCAAATAGGATTGCTCATCGCTTAGCGGCTAACGCTATGTGATCAATCCTAACCCTTCTGTCAAAAAAAAAAAAAAAAAAAAAATATCAAAGATTAGGGCCTTAAAATAATTCCGTGCCTAGGATATTTATCCATCTTTCAGAATTTAAAACCCAAGAAATCGATATGGCATACCTATGTTTGAAACGAACAGTCGAACACTATGTTTTTATATAAGTCAAACACTATGTTTTTATATAATTTCGTAACTAATGAAAACTATCGAACATCAGACGACAATAAAATATCAGTCACACCCAGCAATAATCTTATCTATATTAATACAAAAGACAGTACTCAATCCTCGGCGCGCCACGTCATTAATGCAGTTTTTTTTTTTTTTTTTTTTTTTTTTTTGGAAATTCATGTTATGGTGGGACCCGTGAGTGTGCAATGTATTTATTTATTCAGATTTCCGTCTTTTCAAACATGCGATAAATTCCGTCTTACAACAAATTCTATGAAATAATATTATGAAAAAATTCTATGAATTAATATTATGGAATAATTTTATACATTCCGTTTAAATAAAATTAATAACATATACGCAGAATGAATTCAAATGCGAGTAAATGAAATTGAATTACATAATTTTTAAAACAAAATTACATAATAATAAAATTACATAATTTCAAGAAGGAATTACATTTATATACGGGATCGAACATGAAACGCAAATGAATTACATACATAATTTTTTAAAACTACATGATACAATATTTTTTGTTTAAAAAATAAATCTTGACGGAGTATTTACTTGCAGTCTAAAATTTTTCAATTTTTAGAATAACTTGCATATATTAAAGTTGATTATTAGATTATATTTTTTTTTTTCCGGATGTAAAGTTTTTTATGTATGCAATTTTTATTTACAAGAGTAGATTACGTTATTTCTTTATAAACCAGTGTATGTGAACACGTGTTTGTAACAAATTTAAACATAAATTATGTAATCGTAGATTTAGACCAACTAAATAAGTACAATAGAAATGCAAAAACAAATATACATCCAAAAATATTAATACTGGCCCAAATACATACCCGTGCAATTTTGTACGGATTTAAAACTAGTTTACATTTACAAGAAGACCCGCGGAAAACATCAATGAAACAAATTCAGACATACGAAGGAATTCGATATTAGGATTAAAAAGTATACATATGCATAACACAGCCAAATATACACAACCAAACTAACAAACATTTCTTGCAATATGTTAAAAGAGCATTACCATAATGCTTTAATTTAAGCATATCCTTACACCAAAATATTACCCTTGTTTTAATAAAGCTAAAAAGTAATTTACACCTTATTCAATCATAATCATAATTCGCATTATAACTTGTGATAGAAAAAAAAAAAAAAAAAAAAAAAAAGGTGACTACATTCGGTTTTATTTGATCCGAGTTACAGCAAAGACCGTTAGTGTGTTTGCAAAGGCAATCGGACATCTTCGTAAACAGGGTGGAGTTTGCTTACGCACTGCACGACCATGCACATTTGACGCTTTCTAGTGAGGAACTATGTGAATAGTTCCAATGTGTGGATGCTATTCTGGATTTCGGAGTGTGCTCCGGAGTATTCCTGTCTTTATGCTTTGAAATTTGTTTCTAGAGATGACTGAAACAAATCTTGTGGAACTGATTGGTGAGGATAAAGAGCAAGAGAAGTTGATAGTATCAGTCAATCAACAATTATATGAGATTGAGCTACTAATTAAAAAACATAATAAACACTACCGAGGTAATGCCTTCTCTTCTCGTGTCCTCGAATGCATATCAACATCATTATGAATAAGGCCATTAAAAATGGTGGTAAATAAAACTAAAACATATTCCAAGGGGTACCCAAATTTACTGATCTTGGCAAAAAAACCGAAACCAAAACGGCCTAAGAAACCGTAACAAATAGCGAGGATGCCCATAGAACGCATATCCAATCGGGTACCGGATAAATCGAGATCTCTCATCATGGAATGGTAGCCGGTCAAAATCGATAATCAAAGATCGTCAGCAGTTGGTATAAGAGAAATTTAGTAGAATTTGGAGATTGATATAGTAAAAATTACGGAAATCAAATTGAAAACGATCTTTGAAATAAATTAAAAGGAGAAAATATTTTAGGAATCGGAAATCGAACAAGAAATTGGACGGAGGGAAATCAACAGAATCCCCTAATTTGTGGTTATTGTTGATAATTCATTTGTATCTCGTATGATTACATTGGCACCATATTTATAGTACTCCCGAGTATCAAGAATATATCATAAAAGACTACAATTAAGGGAATGATTATCCTATAATCATATCCGAAATCTTTTCCTTATATTTCTCCTAAAATCAAGCTAATATCTTTGTATTTTAGGAAGTTTGTTTATATGTTCATATATGTATCACTTCAAGCTAATATGATTATATTGGCACCATATTTAAACTAGTTCTAAGATGAAGCCGTGATTTTTGCATATTTAGGTCAAGATTTAAATTCTGTTAGGTTTTACTCAGGGCTGGCTTTTGCGTGCGCGAAATTCTAGGCCCCATTGAATCTGCTCACATAATACTTCACAAATCCTATCTTTATTAATTCAGGAGCATTTATTGAATGGAGAGAGAGCCACGTCATATGTACAACATTTTTTTTTTTTGGAAATTCAGTTTTTGGTGGGTCCCACTGGTGTGCAAAAGAATTTATTTCTTAAAAATGTTCTGTCAATACAAAAATGTTATAATATCTGATTTTATGAAATAATTATATAAAATCAGAATTAATAAATTAATTACATATAATCGGAATGAATTACATAATTAATAATAAAAGTACATAATTACAAGAACGAATGCAAAAAAAAAATATTCATCAAAAAACATTCATTCCGACCTAAATACATACCCGTGCGATTTTGCACGGGTTTAAAACTAGTTATCGTTTAAACTAGAATAATCGTAGTACAAAATATTGCTAAACACAATTATTTAGGTAATTTATTTTCGCAATACCCATTTAAGTACTAATGTATATTCCATACAAATGTACGGTTTTTAGATAAAGTGTTGGGAAATTAGCTCCAATCTCCCACGCGCAACGGAAGCACCGATCGATATATAATGTAAAAGTAAAATAAACCGCAAGCTAATAATAAGTTGAGACGAGATTTAGGGTCAATACCCAGGGTAAAACCCTCCAAGACGGAGGTAAAACCCACCAGCCGAAAAGACTGAATCCACTATAAAATAGTGTCACTATAAAGATAGTGCCAGTACAACGTAACCGGTACCAAATTACACACCGAATTTGGACCCAACAATAATTTAGGAATACAAACTAGTACCCTCTAGACCACCAGTATAATTGGAAATTACCACCAATTATACCCCTAGAGTAACCCTCTAAATTATTGTAAGAGAAGACCCGTTATACTGCCTCACACACTCAAACCCGGTTGAACCGTTACCCGAATCACAACCCCTTGTTTATTTGTGTGAGTACCTTACCAATACCGTAAGGCCTGCCTTATACTCCACCAAATTCCAGTGAAGCACAATACCAAGAAGACACTTACAATTTCGATGTAGAGTGCTCCTTGTTCCTTCCCTCTGCCAAAAACAAGTGATGTATGCGTCCTTTTATAGGCAAGTGCAACTTCACTATTTGTCAGAGAAGCAAAGCAATTGCACTGAAGTCTTACTTCCAAGTCCAAAAATGCATGCTCTTATTGTCAACAATTGCAACCACCTATTGCTAGGCATACACATGCACCGTCCCATGTTTTCTCCATGAGAAACTATTGCATTACTATTTGCAATACAAAACCATGCAGCAACTTTGTTGACAATTACACCAAGAATTTATTGGGCGGGACCCAACAAATCTCCCCCTCCCGCCCAAGGGAGTTACCGAGGAATTAACCATTGACCGATTTCAAATACCAACTGCACACCCGAGTTAGTATCCGGTCCTCGCCCTAACTCACAACCACGGTCAATGCACCGTGTACAGCCGCAACTAGACCTGGCAAAACGGGTCAACGGGTCGGGTTCGGGTCGGGCCAATTCGGGTCGGGTCAATTCGGGTTTCTCGTTGAGTTCGGGTTAATTCGGGTCGGGACGGGTCTTTTCGGGTTTCGGGTCTATTTCGGGTTTGTTGTCGGTCTGTTTTTGGTCAAGCGGTCGGGTCATTTTGGGTCGGGTCATTTTCGGGTCAATGAATAATAGAGAAATAGTCATTTCAAGTCTTTTCGGTTCAATTAGAGTTATATTTTGTCGGGTCATTTTCGGGTTTAGTGGTTCTGGATCGGGTCATTTTCGGGTCGGGCCAGTACGGGTCAAGGAAGTTCGGGTCATGTTCGGGTCGGGTCGGGTCAATTCGGGTTTTCGGGTCACATTTGGGTGATGTAGTTCGGGTCACTTCGGGTCTCGGGTCAGCTTTTTCGGGTCGGGTCAATCGGGTCGGGTTGCTTTTGCCAGGTCTAGCCGCAACCGAGTCACCGCGTCAAATGACTCTGGAGAGGGACCTCCACCCTTCCACCTTTTCACGAGCAGGAATTTTACCCTTGCCCCCGTCTATAACCTGGAAACAATTTACCTTCGCCAACTTTACCGCGAACGTAACACGTCGACGTCTTTTCCGTTCCCAGTCACCTTTTGAGGTCTTCACCAACAGACGGTACAAACCACGATGCAACTCCCCCTTCATGAGGACCATACTACCCTTAGTCACCTTCACCACTCCCCCATGAGTTTTAGACTCATAACCTTGGGAGTCCAATTGACTAAGTGAGATTAGATTCCGCCGCAACTCTGGAACATAAGCTACCTTGTCCAAAGTATGCACCGCTCCACTATATGTTTTGATTTTCACCACCCCAACACCAAGGACATCCACTGTTGAATTATTGGCCAACTTCAACTTCCCGGGCACGCCTTCTTGGAGCTCATCAAAACTCTCTTTCCGGGTAAAAACGTGATTGACACAACCAGAATCTAACACCCATTCTTTCTTGGAAGATACATCGCACTTATCCGTGACCGCAAGTAAGTCACACTCTTCGGTAAGGAAACAATCACTACTCCCTTCACCGGCAGCCAAGTTGTTGTCACCATTGTTATCCGGCACATCTTTCCTAGGACAGTTCCGCCTTATGTGCCCAATGTCACCACACTTGTAACACTTTACTCCATCATTCCGAGAAGTGTTCCTGGACCGAGACCTGCCATGCTTCGATCCATAATCCCTGTTAGACGATCGTCCTCTCCCATCCCGAGCAACCATCACTGAGATGTCACTTCGCATTCCATCCTTGTCCTTCTTCCTCGCATCAAAGGACAACAATGCCGCCTGTACTTCCTCCATGGTAATGGTATCCTTTCCGCACAGAATCGTATCCACATACGTCTCGTATGTATCCGAGAGAGAGTTGAGGAGTAACAACGCTTTATCCTCCTCCTCAAACTTAACATCGATCTTCTTCAACTCATCTAACAGTCCATTGAACAAATTGACATGTCCAATGAGATTTTCCGCCTCGTCCATCCGCAACCGATATAATCAAACCTTCAAAGAATAACTTATTGGTCAAGCTTTTCGCCATGTAAAGCTTTTCCAATTTCTCCCATATCGTCGATGGAGAGTCATCGTCAAGAACACAGTTAATGACGGAATCCGAGATGCACAACCCGATGGTACTAGCACACTTAGTACACACCTCCTCCCAGTCGGCATCACTCAACTTTTCCGGCTTGCCTTCATCTCCCTTCAAGGCTCTAGCCAAGCCAAGATGTACCAGGAGATCCTTCATCCTCCTCTGCCACAGGGTGAAACTACTTTTACCATCAAATTTTGGTACTCCAAACTGAGACCCCATATTTGACATCCCTACCGATCAAACCACCAGACCACTCGGACCGAGCCGAAGTGGCTCTGATACCACTTGTTGGGAAATTAGCTCCAATCTCCCACGCGCAACGGAAGCACCGATCGATATATAATGTAAAAGTAAAATAAACCGCAAGCTAATAATAAGTTGAGACGAGATTTAGGGTCAATACCCAGGGCAAAACCGTCCAAGACGGAGGTAAAACCCACCAGCCGAAAAGACAGAATCCACTATAAAATAGTGCCACTATAAAGATAGTGCCAGTACAACGTAACCGGTATCAAATTACACGCCGAATTTGGACCCAACAATAATTTAGGAATACAAACTAGTACCCTCTAGACCACCAGTATAATTGGAAATTACCACCAATTATACCCCTAGAGTAACCCTCTAAATTATTGTAAGAGAAGACCCGTTATACTGCCTCACACACTCAAACCCGGTTGAACCGTTACTCGAATCACAACCCCTTGTTTATTTGTGTGAGTACCTTACCAATACCGTAAGGCCTGCCTTATACTCCACCAAATTCCAGTGAAGCACAATACCAAGAAGACACTTACAATTTCGATGTAGAGTGCTCCTTGTTCCTTCCCTCTGCCAAAAACAAGTGATGTATGCGTCCTTTTATAGGCAAGTGCAACTTCACTATTTGTCAGAGAAGCAAAGCAATTGCACTGAAGTCTTACTCCCAAGTCCAACAATGCATGCTCTTATTGTCAACAATTGCAACCACCTATTGCTAGGCATACACATGCACCGTCCCATGTTTTCTCCATGAGAAACTATTGCATTACTATTTGCAATACAAAACCATGCAGCAACTTTGTTGACAATTACACCAAGAATTTATTGGGCGGGACCCAACATAAAGATACCAGAGAATTTAACAATGAATTTAAAAATTAAAGCATTGGGTAAAATCTACTATTGATAGTGACCATAGTGTTCCGTATTAAGAGGTATAAAAGAAATTGTTAATATTTTTTGCGTTAAGTTTATCCAAGATTCATCTTCATTATCAGCATTGTGGTATGAAAGATGATACTCTTAAAGAAATTTTGAAAGTAAAAGATATTATCATTAATTATTCTCTATCACAAAATCTATAAAATATAATTTAATTGTAACTCGATATGTTTTTTTGTGGTTAAAATATTGTGATGAAAAGATTATTGTGATAGTGGAAGATTCTTAAATATAATATTTAAGATACATATATGATAAAAATGATATAGTATGAGTATTTTAAACGTTAGCTTACCAAATATTATAGAAATATAGAAATGGGTATTTTCTATATAAGGTGATAAAATTTTTGTGCTATTTATGTCAAACGTATACACACATATTTCAATTAAATTTCATAGCAAATACATTTTGACCCATTTCTACAAAATCTCAACTAAAACCGGCCCAATTTGTGAGAAATAGGAACATACGTCGGATGTAGTATATTATACCTCGTTATTGAGTTTATGTTTATTTTTTCTGAGTTTTTAAAAATTATAAGTTATATTTTAATTTTTTTTGCCATAAAAACTCAAATTTAACATAATTAGAGCATCTCCAATGTTTGATCAAAAAGACTTGCTTGCAAATTCTAAAAGTTTCAAGCTAGTTGCTCAATCATTATTGGAGAGCTTCACATGGACTATCTTAGTTTGAACAACTAGCTCTATGGAGCTAGTAGCTCAAATGGACCTACAAAGAGATATGTGCCAATTAAATAAAGAGTAAATTATCAATTACACCCACGTCAAATGCACATTTTTACATTTACTCCCACGTCAATTTTTTTTTGTAAATTACACCCAAGTTAATAGCTCAGGTTATAAATTGCACCCAGAGCCATTTTCAGGGGAAAAACTTGATTAAGTGACGAAAATGCCCCCGCGTGTTTCTAACTCAGAATCAACCTGACTCTTCATTTTACTTTCCCCCCTCTTTCACTTTTTACCCTAATTTGTTCCCAATATTTCCCCAAAATTCTTCCCCTTTCAAATTCCCCCAAATTTTCGCATAAATCGCAATTAAATCTTGATTATTGATATATTGATCATCCGTCACCATCAATCACTTTACTAATCATCTGTAAGTTGCCCTTGTATCTCTTCTTTGAAATTTGTTTGTTGGTTAATTTTTGATTTCTCTTGCTTTGATAATGTCTAGGTTAATTAGTTAAGTTAAATTTGTTTGTTGCTTAATTTTTGATTTCTCTTGCCATTAAATTAAGTTATAAATTTCTGGGTTTGTATTTCCTGGTTTCAATTTCTGGGTTTGGGATGATGAACACAATTAACGAAAATAAAATAATGTGGAATGACTTACCTTGAGATGATGAACACAATGAAGGGAAATAAAATTAGGGAAGAGAGAAGAGAAGGATGAAGAGGCAATGAAGGAGGAGGAAACACTATCAACTTAATAAAGGAATGAAGGAGGGCAAAGTCGTCCAAATTTTAATATTTTACCCAGAAAATTTGAAAATTGACGGAAATTTGGCCGGATTCCGATATTGGGTGCAATTTGTAAATTGAGCTATTAACTTGGGTGTAATTTAATAAAAAAAATTGACGTGGGAGTAAACGTAAAAATATGTATTTGACGTGGGTGTAATTGATAATTTACTCTTAAATAAATGCATATA
The DNA here is from genome assembly GCF_048544455.1 of Silene latifolia. NCBI lineage: Eukaryota > Viridiplantae > Streptophyta > Magnoliopsida > Caryophyllales > Caryophyllaceae > Silene > Silene latifolia. Next base: position 9,709,233 of record NC_133534.1, on the reverse strand, counting down.
AATTTATTTAAGCAACAACTCTTATAGCTTAACCATTAGAGGAGTTTGTAACTTAAAAGTGTTTTAACTTAAAAATGTGATGTGGAAAGTTAAGATAGTAGAGTTGTTGCTTACCATTAAAGATGCTATAATATGTAATGTTTTCAGTTACAGTATATTGTAATTATTTGAATTTAATGTTTTGAGGGATTGAACTTGGAAACTTTATAGTAAACTCAAAAACTTTAAAATAAAACTCGAAAACTTACGTTATTATAATGCTCAAAAACCTACAAAACTGAGATACATAGGATGTATAATCCACAAATAGGATTATACATCCAGTTGTACCATAAGCATGGTACAACCAAGTATAAGAATTCGAGCTTATGTGTATTCTTTCTGAGCTAATTTAAAGTTCATGTTTTTAATGTGTAAATGGATGAACTCAATACTTTCTAATAAAGCTCATATTCTTTAACATAAAGTTCGGATACTTTAATTAAGCGGAAAAATATTAGAGATTGTTTATTCTTTTAGTTAATAGTAAATTAAACGATAGCTGCATTTAAAAACTTACGAATTTTCTAACATGTGCCCTTAGGGCACATGATAATAATCTAATTAGGGAAATGTTTTTGTGAATATTTAATGATAAATTAAAGTTAAAACTCATATTTACCATAATTAGTGTAATAATTTTGAAAATCCTCCTCTATTTAACTGATTAATATGTGTCCTATGAGCACATATTAGAAAAACCCAAAAACTTATTAATATACCCTGTAAGTAGTTTTATACACTCACTGAGTGAGCCAAATCTGCCAATATAAAATCTCATCTACTGAACTACGGAGTACTTGATATGACACTTGCTTGACCCCTTCATCTTCGTAACAGATCACAAATTTTATTAAATCCTGTTATCTGAGTACTCTTCGGGTTATTGATATCAGTCACAAGTTCACAATACCTACAAAATTTTACCATTTCATATCATTGGATTTGATAAATGATTTTACTTTTAAAAGCCAGAACGACTTCATTCTAGGCCGGATTTGAAGTTAACGGGGCCAAAAGTTTTTAGTGAAAGCGAAAGGGTAATATTATAAGACAACCTCGAAAAAAATTGAAATATTTAATTATAACTTTCTAATATTTACATTGGCAATGGTAAGTCTTATCATTGACAATAATAAAGTAAAATCATAAGGTAAGGCATAAGATAAATTATTTTACATTCATGATTTTATAATACTCCTAAGTTGTAACTCATGGAATTTCTACTTTCTGATTTTAATACGGTATGCCTTTCATTTTCAGGATAAAAAAAAAAAGATAAATATTTATAGGTTTAGAAACTAAGGAAAAAATTAAGCGTTTTATCAAATATGCATAGCCGGATCTCTCTTTCCTATAAATTTTGCATTTCGGCATTAAGCACAAATATTCCTAGCAATACATGAAACTTTAGTCAGTCGCAGCAATACAGCAATAAACTATCGTAATTGCTAAATCCCGCACACTAGTTTACTAAATCCCGCACACTTTCTACCTTGTATACCATAACTACCCTTCGTCTTAAAAAAAAAAAAGTTCTTCTCTTTCCCTCTCAAAAAACCTAACAAACTTGTTAATAGTTCGACGATTATGGATTGTAATTCACACAAATCGCATGTAAGGCCTCTGTTTTATCAACAATTTTATTAATACACGTCTTTTTATCGATCTAATTAATGTTTTTCTATAAAAAGTTTTTTTTTTAAAAGTAAAAAATAAAAAAATTAGGGTTCAGATTTAGAATCTCATAGATATAGGTAGTCAGGCAGAAGACAATCAAAGAAGAGTAGTCTATCTGGGTGTTCAACGAGTGTATTAAATTGCATTGAGAATTTGATATGAGTTGTAGTGAAAATTGGATTGCGAATTTCTTAGACTGATTGCTGTACCACAATATTGATTGATTCCATCATGTTCCAAGGCAAAGAAGACTGAATCGATATTTGGCATATGGAACATAAATAAACACGCTGAATGTTATTTTCCGAGCAGACGGTGTTGGAAAAATGGACGTCGGCGCAGATGGTGTCGGAGTAGCGACCGTTGGCAGAGATGGTGTCAGAGCAAATTTGGGATGGTGTTGTTTTTTCTTTTTTGGTGTTTATGTGCTTCTTGCTCTCAATTGGGGTGTGAAAAGTGAGAGGGTTAGAGTCGGAATAAAGTGGATAAATGTGTTGGAAAGAGTAAAATCATGTGTTGGATTTAGCATTACCCTAAACTATTAACATTAATAATACGGATTTTCTAACCTGTGCCCTTAGGGCAGATGTTAATAAGTTAATTATCGAATATTTGTTGAGAATATTTCATTAATTATGATAAATGTGAGTTTTTATATCTATTTTTTATGATTTATTCTAAACAAAGTTTCTCTAATTAACTTATTAAGATGTGCTCTAAGGGCAAATCTTAGAAAAACCCTTAATAATATGATGCATTTGGCAAATCTTCATTGACCATGTATCCTTGGTAATTGTATCGTGAGTGTATAAGTTTACGACAATACATGTAAAGTCATAAAACCCCTTTTACAACGATTTTTCCTCATTGTATTATTTTACATTTAATCCATTTGATTGTATAAGTTTACCAAAATATATGTAAAGTCTATTCTGAAATTGTATGCAATCGAATTTGCACAACCAAACTACTAATGCACAAGTTGGACGGTTACAACAACAACAACTACATTGCGGAATTACTGAAAACATTTCCTTGCATTATGTCTAATAAAGCTACAACTACAAGTAATTCGCATTATAACATGTGATTCGTCAATCATTCTGTCAACCAACATGTTATAGTGTGCAACCCTAGCTAGGGTCCTATGAATCCTAATTACAAGTTTCGCATTAATCTTCCTCAAAAAGAACATTCTCAATGAGTTTAAGGAACCACGCCAATGCCTCCATTGAACCGTGAAAAGCTTGTTGTTTGTGCTAGGTGTCATTCCCCAAATCCCTCCATCAAATTGAACCGTGAAACGTCTCCAATGTGCAGGTGCTGGTCTAGATTTCAGTGCAGGGAATTTTTGCGATTGAGAAAAAATGGTCTTATTCATAATGATGTCTGTCCCAATGCTTTTAATTCCTTGGTAGTATTGTTGAACTATATGTCATTCTTTTACCTTCAGCTCTAGGTTATTGTCTACCATTTTTGCGATTGAGAAAAAATGGTAGACAATAACCTAAGCTGAAGGTAAAAGAATGACATATAGTTCAACAATACTACCAAGGAATTAAAAGCATTGGGACAGACATCATTATGAATAAGACCATTGAAAATGGTGGTAAATAAAACTTAAAAATACTCAAATGGGTACCCAAGTTTACGGATCTTGGCAAAAAAAACGAAACCAAAACGGCCTAAGACACAGTAACAAATAGCGAGGTTGCCCATGGAACCCATATCCGATGGGGTAACGGATAAATCGAGACCTCTGATCATGGCAGCGAGACGGTCAAAATCGATGATCAAAATTCAAAGGCCAGAGAGTTAGTATAAGAAAAATTTAGTAGAATTTGGAGATTGATATAGTAAAAATTACGGAAATCAAATTGGAAACAAATAAATTAAAAGGAGAAAATAGTTTAGAAATAGGAAGTTGAATTAAGACATTGGGATATTATATACACAGCTAATTTTCGAATGTTAGGTCAAGATGTAAATGAAAAGAATGTACTACGGAGTATATTTTATTGGCTTGATGAAGTTTTTACATAGGGTAGGACTATTTATACATAGATTACATAAGATACGTCCAGTATGAATAATGAATATCCAGTATGAACATAATAATAATAATAGCTATAATTAAGGCTTAAATCAAGGGATATTATATACACAGCTAATCAATTAAAATCAATTAATTTGTTGCTTAATATAGGAGATATGATTATTCATAATAGTAAACCCTGTTAAGCTTTTACTCAGGGTCGCGAAATTCTGGGGGGTATAAAGATATTTTCCAAATAATGGTTTAATTCCCTATCTACTAAAAAAAATAAGTGAAGTTATCAATTTTCTCTCCAAAAATCATCTTTTTAAATAAGAAAGTTACTGATAATTTAATTGAATTCAATAAATAAGAAAATTAATAATTATAATATATTTCATTAAAATTAATTTTTTCATCAAGTTATATAATTTTCACTAAACAGTAAACTATAAACCATTAATTTTGTGGTATAAAAAATACTTTCAAAAAAATATATTTCAGCACATTAGTCAATCCTTTTGGATTAATTTTCAGTTTTATTTTATTTTTCTCGAAACAAAATACACTAACGAGAAAAATGAACAATTAATGAGATAACAATACTATTTTACTGTTAAAGATAACTCAATTTTCTTGAATAATTTTAGAGTTCAATTTTTTTTTTTCTCATATCAAAATATAATGACGTAAAATTAATGAGATGTTAATTCAGCCTGATAAAGTAATACAAAAATAAAAATACTATAAATATAATTCATTGCGCGGGATCTAAACTGGTGTTTTTTATCACAAACCTAAACCGCCAAGCCCAATGGTGGTTCTGCCTGTAGATAATTAGGCCTTCAACCTTTACAAATTATGCGTATGCTGTTTTTGATAGATAAGCAGATAGATACCTAGCATCAATGATTAGTGTACCTTGAACAAATAATACTAATATATTACAAAGACGATTAAGGAAGGATACAACATGTTAATGATTCTATCAGCTTCCGCACTTTCAGGCATACCAAGGAATTCGATATTAGGATTAGAAAAGTATACTGTATACATGAGCATAACACAGCCATATTCTAAATGCGAGTATGACAAAGCTTGCTGATGATAAATTGATAACACAAATAAAAAACAAGACAACGTTTTAAATATATACCCAGCGTAAATTATCATCAAGGCGTCAATTTAGAAACTTATAGAGAAACTATATGGATAATAACACTAAAACTTTGGAAAGACGGTCTCTCACTAAGTTATTGAGAGACCAACCTTTTGTACGGAAAAAGCTACGGTTACACTCGGTGTATAGAATCTTCTATACACTACGAGTAACGTAGTGACACATGGCAAAGGTGGGGTATGAGATGAAATCTTTTTAACTTTGATTTTGTTATATTTAGTAGTAAAATTTGTAAAAATCTAATTTAAAATTTTAATTATCTTCCCAAATATGTTATTGATTTCTTTCTACCAAAATATGATAATACTGTATATCTTATCATCTTAATAATTTATTTTTTCTTTTATAGTTATTACATGATACATTTTTATTTTATTGATTATCTTCTCCCAAATATGCAATGTAATATGTTATTTTACGTTTTTATTTTCCTACCAACAACCCCTTATTTTTTTTTTGTGCTTGCCAACGGCCCCTTATACAACTAACCTATACCAACACCACCAGCTTCCCGCCAGGCACCGCCATCGGCGCACTGGCGACAAAGAGATTAGTTATTCATTAAGTCCCATTTGACCAAAAATATTGTACCACTATATCTACCTGAAGCAAATCTCATTTAATTCAAGTAATAAGAAATTAAAAGGGTCTGTTTTCTACAATCGTTATTCGTTAAGCTTATACATAAGCACCCGTGTTTTCTACATCTTCAATATATCATTACTGTGTTCTTTGTATATTAAATTTTACAAAAAAAAAATCTAATTAAAACTAGATGATTAAAAGAATAATACTTATACAATACTCTGTACATTTTTTTTTTTGTAAAATAAAATGTAACCGAAATTATTATGGTGTAGAATATTTTGAAAGATATGATAAGATTATGTATATCTTTAATTTTGGTAAATATAATTCACAATTATTAATAAATTTCTAATATTTTTCCCTCTACTCTTCTTATATCTCCCTCCAAATCCCTTCCATAATTAAGTAATAGAATCCGCCACATGTTCAAATTTTATTAGTGGTGTACAGAAGATTCCTTACACCAAGTGTAACCGTAACATCTTCGCTTTTGTACCCTTTTATTTATATTTCGTACCCTTTTTGTTGTTGATCGTATCATAATACTTTTGTACCTATTTACATAATAAACGTACCCATTTTATCTTTAATCATGATTTGTACCTATTTTATTAGGTTTAGTACCACTTTTTCTTAAAATTGTAGAATGGTCTCTCAATAAAGCTTATTAAGAGACCATCTCTCAGGAGACCTACTCGGATAATAATTCCATAAATCATCATCAAGTAACAACCAAAGAGTGCTAGCTTTAGCTTAACCATTAATAATATGATGCATTTGGCAAATCTTTATTGACCATGTATGATGTATCCTTGAATCTTGATGATTGTATCGTGAGCGACCATGCCATAAGAGCATCCATTTCGCTTCATTTGTTTAGGCGCTCAATAACCGTATCCATAAGACCGCTTTTACAAACATCTTTTCTCATTGTATTATACTTCATTTACGTATGCAATCAAATGGAATAAAGGAAACATGTTTCAAGATTTGGTACCAAACTACTGATAGGAGATCAAAAACCGTGTTTTCGTGCCAATCCAATCCAAATGTACACAACCAAAACATTTCTTGCAATATGTTAAAAGAGCATTATCATAATTCTTTAACTTAAGCATATCCTTAAATCAAAATATTAAGCTTGGTCTAATAAAGCTAAAAATAGGTGACTACATTCGGTTTGATTTCAAACGGTCCTTACATAGACTATTGGACTTCTTAGGAAGTTCAGGACCTTGACCGCCTCTTCAGGCTAGGCGGCTAATTTGCCGAATTTGCTGTTCTTTTGATTTGCAGTTGTTCTTTTTGCACCATCATCTCCAATGTGCGGATTTGGTTTAAATGCAACCCTTTTTGGAGCAGGGATCTTCAAAGGCTCCAATGTGTTGAAACTTTGTCTTTACAAAGGCTGTCCATATCTTTGCAAAGACTATCGATAATGGTGTTGTACATGATAACGTCAAATTTCAACACCCCTATTATCGACATCATTATGAATAAGGCCATTAAAAATGGTGGCAAATAACAAATAGCGAGTATTCCCATGGAACGCATATCCGATCGGGTACAAAATCGATAATCAAAGGACATCATTATGAATAAGGCCATTAAAAATGATGTTGAAATAAATTAAAAGGAAAAAATATTTTAGAAATCCGAGATTGAATAAGAAATTGGAAGGAAATCCCCTAATTTGTGGTAACTAGGGTTTTTTTCTTCTATCTTATTTGATTGATTAGTGTGGAATTACTTGAATTTATAGCAAAAGTAGATCAGGATGTAATTTCGTATATTAGGTCAGGATGTAAATTCTGTTACGTTTTACTCAGGATCGGTTTTTAGCCCAGTGAGGTCGTACAGGGCCACGGAATTATAGAGGTCCAGTAGATCTGAAATTACAAATTAAGAAAATCCTTAAATTTATCGGACGGTTAATTTAGTAGCTAAATGTCCATATTATACGAACAAATTAAGAAAATCTTTAAATTTATCGGACGGCCTTAAGTTTTTCAATTACATGCGCCCTCAAAAGTTTTTTTAAAACGAGGTCTCTTAAATTTATTGGAGGGACAATTTAGTAGCTAAATGTCCATATTCGAGTGTCATCTACTATAAAAATTAGGTTTTTCAATTACATGCGCCCTCAAACGTTCTTTTAAAACTAGGTTCTTAGATTTATCGGACGGCCCTGATTATACGAACAATTGACAAAAACTAGTGGTAAATCTTCATTGACCATGTATCCACGATAATTGTATCGTGACTCGTGAGTCTTGATAATTGTATCCCTTTCGCTTACTTCGTTTAATCAATTTCATTATATTCTGAAAACGTATGCAATTAAATGGAACAAAGGGAACATGTTTTAAGATTTGGTATCAATTTTCAGATAGGAGATCAAAAACCAGGTTCATAGTACCAGAATGTTGTACCAAATACATTGCGGAATTACTCAAAACAGAGAATTATCATAATAAAAGTAATTTACACTTTATCCAATCATAATTCACATGATAACTTGTGATTCATTAATCATTTCGTCTTCAAAAAAGGGCCTTCATTAAACCATGAAAAGCCTGTAGTTTGTGCTAGGTGTCATTCCCTTAGGTATTATGGCAAGCTCAAGGATGCTAGTGTCAAAAATAGGGCGGAGGTTACTTACGACGTACGAGTAAGAGTAAGAACCGAATCTCTAAATGGGACATCATTATAAATAAGACCATTGAAAATGGTGGTAGATAAAACAAGGGGTACCCAAGTTTATGGATCTTGGCAAAATACCCGAAACCAAAACGGCCTAAGACACCGTAACAAAAAGCGAGGATGTCCATGGAACGCATATCTAATCGGGTACCGGATAAATAGAGATCTCTGAGCATGGTAGCGAATAGCCGGTCAAAATTGATAATCAAAGGCGAGACATCAGTTGGTATAAGAGAAATTTAGTAGAATTTTGGAGATTGATATAGTAAAAATTACAGAAATCAAATTGAAAACGATGTTTGAAATAAATTAAAGGAAGAAAAATACTTTAGGAATCGGAAATCGAACAAGAAATTGGAAGGAGGGAAATCAACAGAATCTCCAAATTTGTGGTTATTGTTGATAATTCCACTCGAGTGATTATATTGGCACCATATTTATAGTACTCCCGAGTATCATCAACAATATATCATAGTCAACAATCAACACTACAATTAAGGGAATGATTATATTTCTCCTTATAATCATACTTCAAATCTTTTCCTTATATTTCTCCTAAAATCAAGCTAGTATCTTTGTATTTTAGGTAGTTTGTTTATATGTTCAAATATGTATCACTTCAATTGTAATTGTAATTATTATCAAACTAGTATAGATCCCGCGCATTCGCGCGGTTTTTAAATAGGGATATTAGAGAATTTTATAATTATATTACTGGTATTTAACCTCCCTTGAAATTTAACTATGAAATTTAATATTAGTAATATTTTGTATTAAGAGGTAGAAAAGAGAACATTCAATACTGTTAACTTGTAAAATTAACCAATGTTTAAATGTTTTACATAGTGTAAACTTTTCTTTTTAGAAGTAAACAATCTATGAATATTCTTAACTTATAGTACGCTTGTATCAAAAGACAAAACTTTAGAATTAATTAGAAAGTGTTTGCTAAAAAAAGTGTTCGGAACCATCATATTTAGTTTTAAAAATAATAGTAGAAAAATATTTCTATCCATCATACGTATAATTAGTGCAGTTTCATCCATGTAACAAAATAAGAATATTCTATTAATTTGTCTATGCAAGTTGAAAAAATAATATCCCTATTTTAAATGACATAGAATTATTTTTTGTATGCAGTTAAATCAATATGGCCTAGTTATAAGCATGAAAAAATGAAGCCCAAAGCCCAATTATAGAGTAATTCATTTAGGCGGGAAAACTTTAAGATTTCTTATTCTTTTAGTATAAGGGGGATTGTAAATTGTAATTATTATTATCAATCATAAGTATATCAAATCTTTACACCGAGATCTAAATTGTATCAACTATAAGCTACATATAAAGAGTTTATTCCTAATATATTATATTGTATGTATACAGTAATATTCTCCAATATAATTAGGGATTGTTCTTCTATCTTATTTTCATTGATTGATTTGTGTGGTGTGTGTAAGTGATTCATCCCGTCGAAAATTTAATTGATTTTATAGCAAAATTCATTCTAAGTTGAAGCCGTAATTTTCGTATATTTATATCATGATTTAAATTCGGTTAGATTTTACTCAGGGTTAGCTTTTGTCCGCGAGAAATTCTGGGCCGCCCACTGAATTTGAACTCATAATACAGTATAAGATCATATTTCACGAATTTTCGTTTAAAACTGACATATTCGTTCTAGCTTTAAAATAAGTTAAGGATCACACGTAAGATAAAAAACATAATACAAAAACATAGATATATTGCTAAACACAAATTATTTAAGTATTAAACGCTAGCTACATTTAAAAAGTTATATAGCCAGTAACTAGTTTTATATACACCGAGTGAGCTTATATAGACTCCCATCTAGTGAATATGAAGTACTTGAGATATAGTCGATCATATAGTTGGGCCGCATTGAATATACGACCCGTTTTAGCCCAAATTCTTATTTAGGATGGGTATATTCGACTTAAACTTAAGACTAGACCTGACAAACGGGTTAGTTCGGGTGCGACACATTTTCGGGTAATGGTTGGATCATTTAGGGTTTTAGGTCGATTTTAATATGTCGGACATTTCATGTTTCGGTTCGATTTCCATTCTTATTTTAAATCTTTAACTAGGCATAACATCAGGCTACGAGGAAAACAATACGTATTTTTTTTTTAAACCTAATTTCTCATAGAGACAATGTGTTTGAAAAAAACTATCGCCGTTTTATGAACTCATAAGTAGGAGTTATGTGTCGGTCAAAGTTTATTTTATCCAAAAAATTTGAGCTCTCGACCACGAGTTCAAAAAAAAAAGGTACCGTTGATGGGAAAATGAAAAGGCCGAGGGGTACCATTAAGAAAAACTTAAAATTCTTAAACATTACGTGAAGTACGAGTATATAAATAGATTGAGTGTCTATTCGATGCACTTAGTATAGACTAAAATAATTATCATCCCAATTGTGAGATTTAATTTTAATTTTGGAAATAGTTAAAGAATTTATTGATTACAATGGCTGGGTTTAATGTGGTTTTCGAAATATGTTATTTTTCTAAACACATCATCGTAATAGTTGGCTTATGCTAAAAATATATTTCAAAATATGTTATTTTTCCAAACACATCATTTTTTTTGGTACTAAAGACGGGCAAAGCACCATACAAAAACCGTATAAATAGCAATTAAGCGGGGAATAGCTACCCCAAGAACATCTTCTCGAAGAATCGTACGGATGCCATCTGGAGGGATGTCGAAAAAGGTTGTGGTCGGTGCAGAAGTAATTCCGGCATTACCCATCCAATCCGCTGCACGATTAGCCTCACTAAATACGTGTTCGACTTTAACGGTCCAGTGCTCCAAATTTATGAGATTGATACAACGTTGTACCAGAGGTCGGAGGCTATTACTTAACAACTGACGACGATGAATGAGATCCACACACGATGAGTTGTCCATGTGGACAAGTACTTTGCGAAACCCGAGTTGCCTCGCACGAAAATTTCCCGACTCGTCCATAAAGATTCCTCCACAACCCGCAGGGCCTGGATTCCCTTTAGACGCACCATCCGTGTTTAGTAAAATCCAGCCATGTGGGGGAGCATTCCATCGTACGAAATTTTTTCCAAACACGTCATCGTAATAGTTCGCTTATGCTAAATATATCGTTGACAATAATAAAGTTGTAAAATCATACTCTGTAAGACATAAGATCATTATTTTACATTCATGATATTAAATATCAGGTTGTTTGTTATTCAAGGGTGTTGTTTACCACTTTCGCCCTAATTAATTTAATACACCGTAATACTCCAATGAGCTAATATAAAATCTCATCTACTGAACTACTTGAGAGATGACTCTTGCTTGCTCTTCTCCTTGCGCAGGAGCCAGGAGGTCCTTTATTTTAACCAACCCAGCTTTCTGACTTCTCCTCGCCTTGTCGATTTCACTCAAAAGTTTATGGTACCTGTAGAATTTTACCACTTCATATCGTCAGATATGTTGTCCCTCTTCTTTTAAAGATCGATCATTTCAATCCAAAAGATATGGCATACGTACCTTGGGACAACGCGGATGGTAAGAAGAGTACGAGAAACAAAATCTGTTGGACAACTATGAAACACGCTGAAACAGTCTTGTATTTCATTCATCTTTTTCACCGCTTCCTGAACAAAAAATCTCACATCAACAGTCCAACAGACGACCACAAATCATTTTGGGATTACGGCTCTGATGTTAAAGCCTTTAATTTACTGAAAGCGGAGATATGTACCCGACTTAGATTTATCATCGCCTGATGCTTTTCCCTGAATATGGAAATCAGACGAGGATCTGTCAAGTCTAAATCTTCCACATTAACATCACCATCGACATCAGCAGTTTGCTTGTCAATCTCATTCAGGCAAACATTTTTCTCTGTAGAATTATAAATGCGGATTTAAGTCACGCTTCAGGAAGATCAAAGACGCTGCCATGATGAGGGAACACTTACGGCGTCTGACAACCATATGTCTCGTTAGTAATTTAAATAAATGTTGTGTAGCAGCGAGCTGAGATTGCATTGCAGTCTGAATATCCTTCAACAATTGACTATAGCTGCAGAATTGCCAAAACCTGAATTCAGTTTTTCTGTTGTCGCATTATACGACTGTCGCATAGTATAATTTATGAACAGACATCTGTATACCTTAATGCAACAGCTTTAGACTGAACAGCACGAAAAACAGCGGGTCCACTAAAAAACTCGAGAAAACTCGCATTGCATCGTTCTACACGTACAGCAAAACGGTTTACCTTATCCTGTGCAAAATCTCACATTATTCAGCATACAATTAACTACTAAATAACGGTATTAGCACGAAGTTATACTGACCTGCTTTTGATTTAATAACAACTTAGAATCATGTATATGAATCCTGTTGAAGAATTTAGATCTCGATTTGACATATTCCTTCTTCACAATGAAGCACAACCCATTTTTCTTTTCTGCAGGAATTCAATGAACACCAAATTAAAAGAGAACAACTCTCGTAATTATAAGCAGGGTCGTCTCATAGCAAGTTCAAAACGTTTTCAAAACCGCTCCCAGCATCCCAAACTTTTTGAAGTCAAATTTAGTAGTTAAATAAATAAATGTCCATATTCGAGTCCCATCTACTATAAAAATTCTATTATATGAGGCCTTAAACGGTCTTTTATTTGTCGGCCCTGATTATATAAACAATTGACGGGAAAAATATTTTGATTCGATTTATATAGAAGCACCAAATTTTAAAGGCTGCCCGGGGAGAGACAAGGGTTCGGTATCGACGAATTCTTCGTCTTCGTCGATTCGTGGTAGTTTTTTAAGATGAATATCCTCCGCCATTGATTTTCTTTTGTTTTTCGCCATTGATTCTTTGATTTTCCAACAGCAGAAGCAAGGAGTTAGGGTTGAGTGTTCGGCTTATGTATTTTATGAGAGTGGAAAAACAAACCGACCTTTGCTCAAACTAGTTGTTACTTGTTAGTTACAGTCGGGTCAAGGTCTGAATATGGGATACGTTTATTGGTTAATAGTTCAGCGGGTTGGCATACCCTCAAGCTTTCAAATAAGTCGGGTTAGGGTCTGAATATAAGACACGTTTATTGGTTAATAGTTACGGACTTATGGCTAATTAATACTTGAAATTTATGTTGTTATTCTTTATAAAATTCTATATGCTTGGACGGTCTCCATTTCCTTTCTCTCAATTTCCTCTGACAATCTATTTAAATAATTATTTCCTTTTTTACCCTCATTTTCCTTTATTTTTATTCATAAATTTAGAACTGTTAGATGTTGTTAAAATGTGATCTAGCCCATTGATAGGAACTTGCCTCTCCCTTTCTTTTTAGCAAATGGAGAGAAAATGGACTCGTTTAACAGCTAAAACTGACAAGAAAAGTACCGTTTCAAATTAACCGAGGGTAGGGAGAATTAGAACACATTGTTTACGATAAAGTAGTTACGACTTTTAATTTGAACCGATTTTCAATGATCAATAATCTAGATATTAAGTTGTGAAATACTCCCCCGGTTATACTTTTATTGTTCTTTTTCATCTTTCTTGGGAATGATTTTAATGGTGTGTTTGGGAACTTACAATTGAATTTGAATTCCGGAAATGAGACATTTCAAGCCCTGAAACCCCATAAAATTTGTGTTCCGGGTGTGATTCGGACCAGTGTTGTTACCACGTAAGCTTTGTTGAATGATGACTTTGCTTGACTCTTCCTTTCGGCCTCTCCTGAAACAATGAACAAACTGAGGGCTCGGCTTGGTACCGAGCGTACTCACTCCGACGCTCAAGTCAGTAAACTTAAAGGAATTAAGTTGTGTGTTACTTGGCAAAGTATGTTGTAGAGAGTTAAGGGAGTTTATACCAGATTATGAGATGTTTAGGTTATATTTTTGGATCCTTTTCTCAATGAGAGAAGTGGAGTATTTATAGACTTTCACCTTTTGTCACGTAGTGGCCAAGTGGCGAAAGCGGTGGAAAAGATCGTTCTACCCTCGGCCGAGGGACCCATGGCAGCCGGGCCGGCCTGGTTGACTCCATGCCGAGGGGTCTTGGATATGAGTACGCGGAAATGTCTCCCGGCTGGCTGGTTGCCTAGCCGAGACCCAAGTGACAGGCCGACAGGCTGCGTCGGTTAGGCTGTCTAATGTGTTGACTTGCTGTCTTTTGGCTTTGACCTTGCTCAATATGTTGACTCGGTCAGCGGGTGCAGAATATGCCCCATCAATTTGGAATTGGACCAAATTCATAATCAATTCCAACCTAAGTAAAATTTTGCACTCTTAAATTCCTACAATATAATAATAGTCATTTCAATTTTATCACTACTTGATCACATTTTTTTTTTTGACGTAAGATATATCGCAATATTTTTATTTATGATTTTTTTTAATCGCAAATATTTTCCATCACAAGATTTATTTTTTCCTAATTAAAAAAATACAAAAATGATTTTGGCGACTTCGACCCATACCGACCCACCCAATTTCAATTTCAATTCCATGGGTTCTCAAATACCATTGAGAAACTGAAATCCAGAATGGAATTCTATGTGATATGCAAACGAATTTTTGGAATTGGTTTTGCAATTGAATTCAAACGAGTTAAGATCACATGTCCCATTTTTATGTCTCATCTTATGTCTCATTACCTTAAGATCTTGACACATCATACTTCAAAGGATAAAAATGGCAATAATAAATAACAAAGTGTTTATGTGTCATCATCAGAAGTGATGGGACACAAGATGGGACACGAAATGGGACAGATGATCTCTATTGAATTCAAACATCTTTGATTTCTACAATTAAAATCATGAAAATGAAATCAATTCTGAATTTCCAAACACTGCCTAAGGTAAATATTCAAAATTACAAGTTTCGCGGTTTAGCCATTAAATTAAAGAAAAAGGAAGACGATTAATGTAAGTTTAGGAGAGTAATTAAAATATCAATAAAAGTCTCCCTTTTGGTGAGATCCGTTTGTCCGTCTCTATTTTCGGAGTTTTTCCAGTCCTTGTCTTTCTAGGTTTTAGTTCTATTGGAAATATAGATAAGAGCGTCTTGGTCGTTCCTCGTATGGTGAAGATGCGGAAGATCAGTTTCGTAATGGATCGTTATATGGTATTACATATGTTGTCGATTTGTTGGTTGCACTGAATTTGGTCAGATGAAATCGTCTCTCGTCAAGGCTCGAGATTCTATAATCCTCTTGTGAAAAGCTGTTTGCGGTGATATGATAGAGGATGTGTTTTGGAGCAATTCAAGTTTACAGATCTTTCTTTGAACGAGATTTTATTTTATTTGGTTCTAGTCGAGTTGTTTTCGGTCAAATTTGACACATGTTGTAGATGTCGTATGACTATTTATTAATGAATTGATCCTTTCTTTCAAAAAAAAAAAAAATATCAAGGATAACATTAGAGATTCATTAAATATCTTTACTAAAAATATAAATGGACGATTGATTTAGGAGAGATTACGAGGGAAAAATGGGCAATAAAAATGCAAATGAGGGAGTATAATGATCTTGTTTGCTTCATAAGTGTATCTGATAACTTTGTCATTGGATACACGATTTAAGTAAATACATTTTAAACGATATAAAAACTTTTAAATTACCACATGCAGTTGAAGATAATTGTTACATTATATAATTAGAATTATCATGGAACCAAAAAAATGTGCATTGTAAGCGAAGCGTGGTTGTTTATCCAAGCTATTTGTAGGATCTTACGATTTTTGAGTCGATCATGCGATCTAATTCTACCACTCGATATTCGATTCAAAGTAGAATCCCGATCCTGACAACCTTACTCGCAATAAGAAAGAAATTTGGTATATCAAAGGAACTGTTAATATTAAAAACCATTCATGTTCATCTACACCACCATCAACCACCACCACTTTGACTATCCACCTTCTATCGCGCATCCTACATAACCGTTGGGGCCTACAATACAACACTTGACGTTAGCACCTTACCAACCTCACCCGTGCTTCACTGTTAGGGGTGTTTCACCGGTCCAAAACCGAACCAAATCGGACCGGATCGGATGAATCCGCAGACCGGCTAATCATCAAACCCGTGGACCGGACTTGTTAGAGGGGGACCCGGATCGGAACCCTTTAGGTCCGGTTTTTATCGGGTTTGGACCGGACCGGTACCACTTTACAAGGCAAATTAAGTTTTTTTTTTAATGGGGACCAGACCGGAGACCGGTCACCATATTTTTTGGGACCCGGAGACCGGATTGGTATGTATCCGCTCTGGACCGGACCGGGCCGGACGGCCCGAATTGGTCCGGCTTACCAGTCCGAGCCACTTTTTGTTCACCCCTATTCACCGTATAGCCACCATATTACTAAATCTAAACCTCACACCCAAAACCTTGAAAAGTCCTCCTCCACCCTCGTGAGTGTGGTTATATGGTGAATTAGGCCGATTGCCACTTGCCACCACCATAACTACATCATATAACTTGCTTGTGACGGACAATATCCGTCGCAAGCTGAAGACCTCTCACAATAAACCAAGTGGGTTGACAAGTGGGAGGGAAAATGGAGCACCCATGCATATTGCCACTTGCATCTTGTGAGAGGGGCACTATCCGTCTTCAGCTTGTGACGGATAGTGTCCGTCTTCAATGAGATTTTGTGCTTATCAAAGCGTCTTGCTTGTGACAGACACTATCCGTCACAAGCTGAAGACGGATAGTGCCCCTCTCACAATACGGCAAGTGAGAGGGCAAGTGGGGGGAAAATGGAGCACTTCATGGATAGTGTCACTTGCATATTGTGAGAATGACATTATCCGTCTTCAGCTTGTGACGAATAGTGTCCGTCTTCAATGAAAATTCGTGGCCCTCAATTGCACCCTAAAGGTTCTCATGACTCATTCTAGCGTGTTAGAATCTAACAATTGATTAGTGAAATCTCTTCCCCTTGTCATTAAAGACCAATATTATTATTTTTTTTGGACAAAGATTAAAGACTAATATCAGTTATGTAAACCATAATTAATCCTCCCAACCACTGATTAATCCCATTAAACAAACATACTTTTTCTTTGACGGAGATACCGTTTTAATGTTAAAACTGATCAAATATCCAATGATAAATCTTCCTTAAAACGAAACTATCTGTCTTAAGTTTAAGACAAGTCAATTATATACCACTTGTGTGTATAAGAATGTATATGGACAAAAAACTCATATATTTTATATATAAACAAGTGATATGATACTTATCCCGTCTTAAGCTTAAAACCAATAATGCCGCTTTAAATGAAAAGTTGTGATTCGATAAATCTTTTATTTTTTCCCATGCATTTGTTTGTCTTTTTCCCTCACATGAACATACGAGTATTTCCTAATTCCTATGCTTAATATACCCGTCTTAAACGAGATTTTGCTAAACACACGAATTAAAATTCAAAAATCCATGAGCACCGAAAAAAAAAATATTCAAAAATCCAAAACAAAAATCCCGGAAGAAATATCCGTGTCCAAAAATAAAAAAATTGACATTTTAAAAAATCCAATAAAATAAATAAATAAAAAAAAAAATTCAACTCACAGTCTTCCTTTCTTCCACATCTGATCTACTCACACACACATACACACTTTCTCTCTCTTCATTTTTTCTCTCTCTAAATAAATTCGCCGTGAGATCTGCGATTAAATCGTCGCAATTGTACGCTATACAGCGGTCTTATTTATCGAAACGGAAGTTACTTAACTTGCAGGAGAAGTTAGGGTTAAATTTGTAGTAGTTGAAAATGGCGGCGGTAGCGGCGGCGGTGGTGGCGTCGTCGTCCGACAGCGGTGACGTGTCGTATAAGGGAATGTCGGGGGATAATATCAAAGGTTTGGTGTTAGCTTTGTCGTCTAGCTGTTTTATTGGTGCTAGCTTCATTGTTAAGAAAAAAGGTTTGAAGAAAGCTGGTGCTTCTGGTCTTAGGGCTGGTATTATTCTTTAATTAATTAATTAATTACTGCGTTTGTTTCGATTATTTGTTTGCTTGTTGTTCTGATTTGTTTGATTGTTATGAGATTTGGTGGATTTTTTGTTGTTTGGTGAGTTTTAGTTTGTTTGATTAGAATGTAGTAGCGATGTTTAGTTAGTCTTGGGTAAGGCGGTTTTATTCTAAAAAATTGCATTTATGAGAAAATGTAGTGTGATTTTGAGCTTGTTTTGGGAAAATTGGGGTTTGATGAGTTATTGTGACTGATTTAGCTAGCTTAGCTATGTGATAATTGTTGTTGGAGGTTTTGTGGTAAGTTCGATAGCTGTGATTTGGTTGATGTGAGGCGGTTTTCTGATAAGATTTAACCATGAGACGGTCTTCTGATTAGGTACATGGTAAATGGTTGCGTGGGTTGGACCGACACAAAGATAGTATAAGATGGTATCTGAGGAAATATATTGCACTTTAAAGTTATTTATCTTGGCTGGTTTTGTGGCTTTAGAGTTGCTGATTCGTTCTCATTGGGAGTTGTTGCATTGCTGTGAGTAGTGAGCGGTGCTTGTGTTCGTACCATTTTGACCAAGTAGAGTTTAACGGGAAAGAATTAAGTTTCATTTCTTGTATGGTCATTTTCAAGTTTTCCTTATCAGGAATTTGTTATGGTTATGTTGTTTGACAGTCTTTTACTCTTGAGTGTCTTTACTCCTTTTTCTTTTTGGTATGTGTAAAATTAGCCACGCTGTTGCTGGGTCAGGTTTTGAGACTTTGTGGTTGCGATTAAATTGCATTATTAAGCACATTTGGATTCTTAAAAATCGGTTCCATATACGTAAGATTGTGCATGAAACAGAATAACAGATATCTGATCCATACTCACATTACAATCAGATATCCTTACTGAATTTGTTATAGATTCTTAAAAATCGGTTCCATATACGTAAGATTGTGCATGAAACAGAATAACAGATATCTGATCCATACTCACATTACAATCAGATATCCTTACTGAATTTTGAACACTTTAATATCCAATATCCGGTAAATGTAAAAT
Source organism: Silene latifolia (assembly GCF_048544455.1). NCBI lineage: Eukaryota > Viridiplantae > Streptophyta > Magnoliopsida > Caryophyllales > Caryophyllaceae > Silene > Silene latifolia. Next base: position 9,689,971 of record NC_133534.1, on the reverse strand, counting down.
CTCGGATACCTGTGATCTTTCTCTTCTCTGCAACTTTAGATCCATGTGAGTGTCCTCTCCATCATAAATTGAGGCAATTGGTTATAGAATGAAGGTTTTAATGGAAGAGATTTGGGCAATGATTCTGGATAGGGGTGAGAAAGAAGGGACTAGGGTCTAGGGAATAGAGTTAAGAAAGAGCAGCACCGGTGGTTATGAAGTGATCTGCTAGACTAGATCTGGGCAAGGTTTGCGTTTGCGAGTTGTACATCTTATGATAGATATTCACTATTTATGACATTTTCTTCGTACATCTTTAAAGCCCATATGCGGTATACACACTTAATGGCCAAATATGAAGTACTCCTTCCGTCCCGGTCATTTGTTTACCATTTCCATTTTTGGGTGTCTCAGTCATTTGTTTACCTTTCTATATTAGGCATCATTCTAATGAATTATTTGATCATCCAATTTCAATATTGTCCACTTATCATCCAATAACATTACCCTCAAATGGTCCCCTCCCCTCTCCTTGGTCTTTGTACCTAAAGCAAAGGTAAACAAATGACCAAGACAAAAGGAGTAAATGTTTTCTGTTGGATCAGATCCAGATATCTTAATGACTTAATTGTCATTATTTAATATCCATTTCTGATCTTATATCCGAATGTCCTGGATATGGATATTCAATTAAAAAATTTCCTTCTGTATATCCTATTTTCATTTCAGACATTTGATCAAATTTTCCCTATGCACTGTGTCAAGAAGTTATTATTTGGAAACTGTTTGGAAAAGTTTTGAAAATATAATATATTATGAGAAAAAGTAAATCTAGATATAATCACTCCAAATAGATCTTAGATACTGGACATACTATTGATAGCTTGCCTTTTTCTTTTGCGAGGTAGGGAGTGTTTATTGGTGTTATGTTTTATTCGAAGTAGTGTTACACTGTTTCTTGTGTTCTAGTTACATTCACTTTTTCTGGCCTCCTTTCTTCTCTGTATTGTTCCAAACTCAAACTTACAACCATCTATCAATTAGCCCCTGCTTGTTAATTCCGTCCGAATTCAATCCCAATGGACCATGCACAAAGAACATAAGAGCATGCCCAGCATGCCCCCCCTCATTTGGCAGTAGTGCACTTTTCTTTCTATGAGACTTGGCTTTTATGTTTCTCTTGCCTTCTACCGATGTATATTGATTCACTAACCTTCATTATGCTGTTGGAAGCGAGAAATTTGTCTCTGAAATGACCATTATGGTTACTTCCTGCAGGAGTTGGTGGTTATTCTTATTTATATGAGCCGCTGTGGTGGATAGGCATGATTACAAGTAAGTAACACACTTCTCATTTATGTTCTTGAAGCTTGTTTAGGAATTGAGCATCTAGAGTAGGTCATTATGCCAGAATTTGGACGTCTAAACCTTTGTTCTAGTCTTTGATTAATACTCCCTCCATTCATTTGGGTTTGCTTCTATTTCAAACGACACAATTTTTAATAAAGAGTAGGAATAGTATGAATAACCTAAAAAAGGTGCGAGACAAGTCGCAATAGTCAAAGGCTAGTGGATGAGTGATACCCAGTTTTCTTCTTGATAAGTAAGAGATATTATTAACTAAAGGACACCAAGGGGTGATGCTCATGGGCAAAAAGATATCATAGAGGGGAACCCATCAGCCACAAAAACAATCTGGGCAGCGAAATACAAGAAGACACCCTAAATGTGACTACCACACACAAAATCAAAGATGGATAATGAATAATGATACTCTCAAACTATAATGGGTGATTTTATCCACAAAGATAAGAAAAACTAGTTCTGATCTGGGTGAAGGATATGGATCTAAAAATATACGGAGTAGTAGTTTTATAGAAGTGAAAGTTGAACTCTTGATGTGAAGAGGCGACACCATCATATATACGATGTTCATTCCAGTGCACCACCAAATAAACAAATGAACCATGTTCCAAGCTTTGTGAATTCAAACTTTTCATTCTTCTCTTCCAAGTAGAGAGTACATATTTCGTCTTTCAAGGATGGACTCATGGACCAAGCCATTAAGATAATGTGAGGCTGTGAGCGTGACATGCGTGGCTAAGTAGTAAGTACTGAGGCGATAGTCTTTCTTCCATAAAAGAATAAGATGGATGGTTACTTTGCTGAAGGGTGCGATTCTTTTTGTCCTGTAATCAATAAGATTCATCTTTAATTTCAGTATTGGTAGATTTCTGTATATATAAACAGATAGAGTTCACGTATTATTACCTTTACCATGTAGGCTTCAGCTCTCATGTCTCCATCTTGTTTTATTTGAAGTGTATCTTATAAAGGCCCATTGCTTGTGACAGTGATTGTTGGAGAAATTGCCAACTTTGCTGCATATGCATTTTCACCTGCCATTTTGGTCACTCCTCTTGGGGCATTAAGCATCATCATTAGGTATGTTTTATGTGTAGTTCGAATTTTGATGAAACATGTTAATGTACTTGTTGGGCTGTCTTGCCTCTTGTCTGCTAAATGACGTGTTGATGCAGCGCTGTTCTTGCACATATTATTTTAAAGGAGAGGCTACACATTTTTGGAATGCTTGGTTGTGTTCTATGTGTCGTTGGCTCAACTACAATTGTTCTACACGCACCTCCAGAACGTGAGATTGAATCTGTAATTGAAGTTTGGAATCTAGCTACTGAACCTGGTATTGTAGCTTGTTTGCTGCACTGGATCTGAGTGTCTTTATTGATTCTGTTAAATTAACGTCCAAGCTGGAACTCATGTGCATGCTTCTTTTGGCAGGTTTTCTCTTTTATGCGGCTCTGATCATGACTGCTGTGTTTGTGCTCATCTTTCACGTTATACCAGAATATGGACAGACACATATTATGGTTTATATTGGAGTTTGTTCATTAGTGGGCTCCTTATCAGTAAGTGTGATATACTCCGTATAAATCATAGAGTTAATTTTCATTAGGTGGGAGAAAATTATATCAACTTATCTTTTTGACAACAGGTCATGAGTGTGAAAGCGCTAGGAATTGCTATGAAGCTGACACTCTCAGGAATGAATCAACTCATATACCCTCAAACATGGGCCTTCACCATGATTGTAGCTGCTTGTGTGGTTACCCAAATGAATTATTTGAATAAGGTAAAAATATGAAGACGGCATATCTCCCCGTCCTCTTCCAGTCCTCTTAGCTCGTGTGTTTTCTCTTTGAAGACAATGGCTTACAAATATTTGTCAATCAAAGCCATTTAGCATGCCATTCTTAATTTAAATGGTGATGATGATATATTGCTAACTTAAGGGCACATTTTTGAATCTGAACGTAAATTTAATTGTGGATTCTAGATGATGGAAAGAGGGTATATTTACCCTTGAAAATAGTCGTGCTACTAGGTGAGTCTAATTTGGATATAACTTATGCCAACTTCACTACATGTATACTTCCTCCTTCTCAACAGATTCTTTACACTTTTATTCATTTGTGACGATTTAATAAAATGTAAAGAATCTGTTGAGACGGAGGGAGTATAAGTTATCACAATTTACTCAAGTGTTTTACTTTTTTGTAAGTAGGCATGTTAGCCTTCCTCTGTAGTCTGTGGAGAACAGATCAGATTGGAGATCCTGCCAAGACAGGATACATGGCAGCCGCCTTTTACTATGGAGTGAAGGAAACACTTTGCGTAGCAAAGTAACTTATGAATATTTCTCGATAAAGAAAGCAGTGGAAAATTTTCTTTATACATGAATTTACATTTACTGAATAAAACAATCCTGAGCCTACTGTAAGTAGCTGACGAGTGTTTGATCTATGAAACCTTTACCGTTTTGCACTTTTGGGTGATTAGTCAGACTTTCTATAATTTGATCCATGCTAGCGACCACAAGATCAATCTCGACGAAGAAATCTTGGGTTGCCATAATTCAGAAGATGGTTCCGTCAGCAAACCCATGGTGCATAGGGCCATGTGGGTAAAAGCCACTGGTGATTGTATAGGGAATAGTAGAATTTTCATGTCGTTAAATGAAGCTTTATTTTGGTGGATTTAAATGCCGAGAGTGTTACTTGTCAAGTTGTCATGTGGTGATTTTGTAGATAACATGTTCCATGATAGCATGAGGCAAGGGTGCATGGCTATTTTTTTATTGCCTCTTGTTGCATATGGGTGACACCTCCACTTTCTCTCATAGAAGCTATCTTTTACCTGTAAACAAGAAAAATAAGGAAGGACTTGAAATGACTACAACCTGATCTTCTGTGCTCATTGTCTGTAGTAACTTATTGTGCAGTTAAGCAAATGCTAGATTTCACACTGTCATATCTAATAAGTCTTCTTGCTCGTTTTCCGTGTATTATGCAGGCTCTTGACACATTCAACACAGCTGTAGTTTCCCCAATTTACTATGTCATGTTCACTTCATTTACAATACTGGCTAGCGTGATCATGTTTAAGGTACTAATTTATACTTGTGATTTTCATTTTATTTAGCTAGTGCGATTTTATTTATGATTGATGGTGAAATATATTATAGCTTCATCTATTAAAGAGAAGCTATTAGTTTTACCTAAAATCTAGCATAATTGTGAGAAGTTTTACCGGAAACTACTAATAACTTGAAGAGAGTATGCTATACGTCTAGTTCAAGTTTACGATTGTCAACTATATTATTGTTGGACGGATATTACGCATTTGTTGATTAATACATTTCAGCACATAATCTGAGATAACTCTGATTTTGTGTTTGATTTGTCCTTTTCGCAAGAGATTGTTTGGTTGTGCGCGTCTTCGTGTACTCAAAATGCCTGCTTGTACATGTTTACTCTTTAAATTAACTAAGATGGTTTTCTACTTGCAGGATTGGGATAGGCAGAGTCCTACACAGATAGTGACCGAAATGTGTGGTTTTGTGACAATTCTAGCAGGGACCTTTCTTCTTCACAAAACAAAAGACCTATCTGATGGTATGCTTTTTCTGACCAACTTTTGATGAAACGTTGAGTCCTGGTTAAAATTTTTTAATGCAAATTTCATTGAGTGACACGGTTGCATGAACTTAATCTATTCGTACTCGCATAAATATTATCTTAAAAAATTGGTACCTGTATCTATGTGACTGTGTTTGAGTATGCTACTTCCTTATTGGTTAGATTGCTAGGCTTGTGCTTCCTCACTTTAAATTGGTGCTATTTTTATTAGCCAGTGAGTTGTTATATAGTTAACACTTCTGTACCCTTCTTGATCACACAATTAGGATAACTTAATATAAAAGGAGGGTTATAGTTAACACTTTTGTACAATATAATGTTTCCCACTGATGCCGGCTAATGCTGCTCAGGTCAGCATGCATAGTATCCTATAGCGTAGAGCTCGGTTTGAAAACAAGGGTATACACTTGAGCAGTAGATTTTGGTCTAAGCATTTACTAGAATATTTAAATGAATGAAAGAGGCAAAATGCTTTCATAGGTGCTCAGGTCAGCATGCATAGTATCCTATAGCGTAGAGCTCGGTTTGAAAACAAGGGTATACACTTGAGCAGTAGATTTTGGTCTAAGCATTTACCAGAATATTTAAATGAATGAAAGAGGCAAAATGCTTTCATAGGTGATGACAACTAGTATTGAGAAAGGCTTAAAAGTGATGATCACTTTCGACACTTTTAAGTCTAGGTCAATTTTTCTTTTTGTATCGAACTGTATTAGATGCTTTTAAAATACACGTCAGTGACCTCACTTATTAATGATTATTAACTCGTAGATAGTGTAGGCTTTTCTTCCACTTGTACCCAGACGACCCTAGTCTAGTCGTACTTTTCTTCGTGATACTACACCTTACTTTTTTCTGTCTTTATGCACGAAACTTTGTGGGGATATCGGATAGATATCGTATCAGATAAATAGATAATGTCTTGAGTCATAAAGTTCTTCCAGTTGATCGTATGATATTAAATTATAAGTGTCAGTTGCTGTTACGGTTGCTAAATATTGGTATCTGGATGTTGCTTATGTGACGTGAAGCCTTGCAGCCATGATTTCAAAACAATTTATCATACGTAATCTTCACATATACTTGTTCTGAAATCCAAGATGATTCTGGTACACTAACTGCTCCCATAAATAACGGGCGAGTAAAGATTATTGGTGAAGATAACGGTGATTGAAATATACGTTAATGGGCCAAAATATCAACATTTTTCTTAACGATGTTATATGGTAATTATAGATGAGGGAATCACGACCTGGAATTTCATTAAGCAATGGATTTTAGGTCACGTAGTAGGAGCATTTGTTATGTTTTAAACCATGGTTGTGAGGCTGTTCCCTGCGCACCTTACGATAGCTTGTAATTGAACTTTCTGAACTGTGAGCTACATTGCAGGACTATCTAGTTCTTTGCCTGTGAAAATGAGCAAGCACATGGGAGAAAATGGGTTTGAGGAATCGGAGGGTATACCCCTCAGACGACAAGAATCAAGGTCTGAGGATTCTGAGGGTATACCCCTCAGACGGCAAGATTCACTAAGATCGCCTTGATATCTCGTGCCTACTGCTTCCACAAAATACAACACTTATTTGCCAAGGGGTGAAACAAGCTTAACAAGCCCTTTTTTCACGGGACATACATAGATGGGTAGAAGAAAAAGGCATGTGTTTCTTGTATTTCTAATTGTTTCTCGGAGCAGCTGCCTTACATTACGTTCCTTCACCCGTGTGAGTCCAATTGTCTCCATCTACCCCCTCTCGCTCCTGGGAAAAAAAATATTGTAACTTTTGTGGTAATATGATTATAATTATTGTGAATTAGTCATTGTCCTTGAATATAAACTACCTGGCACAAAGATGTGACACCGGCAATTCTGAATCTGGAAGATATGTCGACGGCCATATACTCATGTAGTTATATGTGGCCGGTTCAGGTGATGCTACAGTGAATTCCTTGGCACCTGTGTATATGTCATTGAAGACGTATTATCAATTCATTCAAATATTCAATCCTTTGTGGTGTTCAATTTTTTCGTGTTGATTGTATTTTGGTTTTTGATAGAAAAAAGATGGTATGACATCGTTGATTCTACGGAGTATGTCGCAAGAAGAATTTTTAGAAACACAACAGGCTTTTATTTTCACAACCTCGCGCTTCTTCCTGTCTAGAAATCGTAATGATCATTTGATTGATTGTATGAGCTCTGATAATTAGTAAGCAACAATTTGGTTTGTTTAATAGAGTGTAGTTTTAAAGTTGAGAACAACAATGTGAAGCCGATGATTAGAAGCGAATTCTATCTATAGACCCGACAAACAGGTCTTGGGTCGGGTATGGATCAATTCTGACTTTGGATCGTATTCAGCAGCTATTCTATTTTAGACAAAACTCCCAAGTTGGTCATTCAGGTTATGGTTCCAATCAAAAGTTTTTTTTTTTTTGACAATGCGCAAGAGTCTTACAGTACAGTAATATGACTATTAAAGCCATACTCAAGAACTACAATGTAAAACCGAAAAAGAAACAACAGAGAGAAATAGTTCCTTAATCAAAAGTAAACACGGTCACAATTCATCAAATTCCCAGCTCGTTTGCTTAATTTTGAATACTGACATAACACTTGGGACTTCATTTACAATAGTCACAAACTCAATTCCACATTTCGGCCCTGACATATTTTAGAGTGTAAATGATATTTCCCAGCTAATAATAACTAACTAAATTATAATACGAAATCAACCCCATCTATACCGATAATCGATCAATGTGGCCCTGTGGAATTCCAGTTCAAATCAAGCTCTGCCAGAATGACAAAACTCAAACACAAATCATCCCACCCGATAACGCTACTTAGCCTCGACCTAACCCAAAACTAACGCCAATAGCAACTCAATTCAGTTCAGCTCCGCTCTATTCAGTTTAGTTTAGTTTAGTTCTGTTCAGCTTCATTCAGTACCGTTCAGCTTTTATCTTCACAAATTAACTCTTACTTCAGTTTAGCTTCATTCAATTCAGCTATTAAGTTCAGTTCAATCTCTCATTATCATATACTATCCGCGAAAAAAAAAAAAAAAAAAAGCAAACCATCCACATGAAAAATCAAAAACTAAAGAAATGGTTAAAAACTCATTTTATACAAATTCTTAGGTAAGACGGTCTATTATCGTTTTTACATTTTAAGGGGTATTTTGGTCTAATGAAAAATTACTGTAAATCTCCCCTTCGCAAAACTTGTGTACCCAAAAAACACTCTTTGCTAAAGCCTAAAACCCTGCATTCTTGACAGCAACAAAACCCTCCATTTCTATACACTCGCATAACTATCACCAAAACCCGTCAGCATCATATTCGCCCTTGTCACTCCGTTTCCACCCAAAAAAATACTATTATGCAATCTTGGGCGGATGAATATCACCAATCAATTTACCTAATTTAGGTTTGTTTTCACTGTTACACTTCCTTAATTTACTTGATTAGCATTTAGCAATTAATTTGTGTATTTATATTGCGTTTTAGTGATGGATTAATTGAAACACTGTCAATTTTATTTAAATGCATCAAAAAATTGCAGTATTAGGTTATAGATTTCTTGGTAGTTCAATTAATCAATCCATTAGAAAGCCAACATTTTTATGCAAATTATTGACTCAATTGGGACGAAACCCGAATGGGTTTTCGCTTTCTCGGGCGCTTTCGAGTGGGGCGGGGTTTCAAAATGATAGGGTAGGGTTTCGAAATGATAGGGTGGGGTATAGAAATGAAAGGAAAAAACCCGACCCGGATGACCCAATGAGCTTAATGAAGGAAGATGGGGTTGGAGTTTGCTCACAGATGTGGATTGAGAATTTTCGAGACCCGGAAAGGACTGTCACCAATTTGACTACTTATATTAGGAAATTTGAGTTGTGGGTGTTGGCATATCAGAAGGTGTATGCTGATGAGGTTGGTTCATATTTGCCTCGGAATTCGATACAAAGGGTGGCATTGGAGGATTTGTTGGCTCTTAGGAATGCTGTTCTTGATGATAGGTTTAAGTGGGGTGCAAGGTTGAATTTTTATATTAGGTCTCCGAGGGATAAGACGGATTATGATTCGTTGTCAAAGAGGAAGATTAAGAATATATTGACCACTACGCAGCCTACCCCGTTTCAAGATAGGGTTGTTCAGGAGGTTTTGTTTATGGTTTTGGAGCCGATTTATGAGGCACGATTTTCTCAGAAGTCGTATGCTTTTAGACCTGGTAGAACGTCTCATACTGTTTTGAGGGTTATTAGGAGGAGTTTTGCGGGGTATTTGTGGTATATTAAAGGAGATTTGAGTACCATTCTTGACGGAATGAAGGTGGGGATGGTGGTGAATGCTTTAATGAAGGATGTGAGGGATAAAAAGGTTATTGATTTGATAAGAGCAGCCTTGGTGACACCGGTGATTGTGACGAAGATTGAAGATGGTGTGAAAATGAAGAAAAAGAGTCGAAAGTATCAGAAGAAGAAGGTTTTAGCAGACGATGAACCGAAGCCTGATCCATATTGGTTGGAGACTTTTTTTGGGTTTGCTCCGGAGGAGGCAGGAAAGGCTCCGTCTTGGGGTCATTGTGGGATTCTAACCCCACTCCTAGCAAATATATGCTTGAATGAGTTGGATCATTGGATGGAGGATAAGATCAAGGAGTTCTATCGTCCTTCCAAAAGTGATGTCATATGGAATACGCCAGAAGGTGAAGCAGAGCAAGGGAATACTTCGTGGCCTGAGTTCGTCCCCACTAGTGGACCCGATAAAACCCGGAAACTGGATTATATCAGGTATGGTGGTCACATTTTGATCGGAGTTCGAGGACCTAGAGCTGATGCTGGTATATTGAGAAGGCAGTTAATTGAATTCTGTGATGAAAAGTATCTCCTCAAGCTCGACAATGAGTGTCTACCTATAGAGCACATAACTAAGGGCATTATGTTTCTCGACCATGTGTTATGTCGAAGGGTTGTTTATCCCACACTCCGTTACACTGCCTCAGGCGGAAAAATTATTAGTGAGAAAGGCGTGGGGACTCTTTTGTCAGTTACAGCGAGTTTGAAGCAATGTATTAGGCAATTTAGGAAATTGGGCTTTCTGAAGGGGGATCGAGACCCGGATCCACAGCCTTGTTTCAGAATGTTTCATGCTACTCAAGCTCACACAAATGCTCAGATGAACAAGCTCCTCTCTACTATGGTTGAGTGGTATAGGTATGCCGATAACAGAAAGAAAATAGTTAATTTTTGCTCTTATATTCTTCGAGGTTCACTTGCCAAACTGTATGCTGCAAAATATAAACTTCGTTCACGTGCCAAAGTGTACAAGATTAGTAGCCGTACCCTTAGTCGCCCTTTGAAGGAAAAAAAAGGGCTGTCACCTGAGTACCAGAACATGTTGAGAATGGGTCTTGCGGAGTCCATAGAGGGGTTAAAGTATACGAGGATGTCACATGTCCCTGAAACTGATTACTCCCCTTTTGTGAGTAATTGGAGACCTGACCATGAAAAGGCATTGACGGAGTATCTGAGTCTTAGTGATCCAAAGACCTTGGAGGATCAATTGAAATGCATTAAAGAGCAAGGGCTAATATCACCTCAAGATTATGTTTCGATGCTCGTATGGAATTATAAAAGAAATGCTACTTTAGGAGATAAGATCTCTTCATACGGTCGTGGTCAATCTATTGCTGAAGATAATCAAAAGTTTCTGCTGGAATCCGGTGGTGAGGAATTTGATAAAAAAGATGAAGAAGAAGAAGAAGAAGAGGAAAATAAAGAAAGTGTTGGCATTGGACATATATGAGGTATGTTGCTTTCTTGTCGTTTTTGATGTTCTGCGAACAAAGGAAGAACCCATGCCTAACAGTAGAAACATGTATTTTACTTCTGGGTAGTTCATGAGCAACTTTTTATCAAGATTATGACAATACCTTGTAAAATACTCCGCCCAATTGAGTGTATTCCATTTCCAATTTTCTCAATGTTACGTTCCCTATTTTTATAAGCTTGATTTACATTTTCTTGCATGCTGTAGAATTTAACTGCTGTACATTTTCTGAGCCCACATCATTCCCCCTCTCCCCGTGTTACTTCGACATATTACTTTGTTGTTTGGTGCGTGTCACCACAAAATCATGAAAATTTCCAGATAGTAGCTGTGTTCGACACTTGCAAGTTGCAACTGAGTAACAACCAATTACTCCTATTTATACTACTAGCTAAGGGGGATATTACAAGCATAGTCCCTAGATATTAGATATATTCCTGATATTTTGGAATCAGAGACTACTTGAACGATTTATTGTCAAAGTCCGGTTGTTTTGAAAAGAGTGTTGAAATATTATTAAGTGCCTTTGATGTACAAGAGACGGGAAAATGGGAGTTTGGTGTTGTGTGAGATCATGTAATAGTATGATAATGGAGCTTGGTGGAGGAGCGTGGTTGTTTGGCCTGCCTGTGTGACAACCATACGTAGACGACTTTTTCTACGACGACAACAACAACATTACCTTGTGCCTCAATAGTTACTGCAAATTGCTGGGTAAGGAGGGGGGCAGGTGTACACAGACGACTTTTATTATGCAGGAAAAAACCTGTAGTCATGGGTAAGCATCACATAATCGTATGAATTCATATAGCAAATATGTGCTTTTCTCTAATTTTGTGAGAGTGAAAAACTTGACATGAGATATGAAAGACTTGTCAAAAGTATCGAGGAGGAAAACAGGATTCAATGGTTAATAGTTAGTTGTTAATGTTTGCATTACATTTGAGAGATTCTGGAGCAAATTTCTGGTTATGAAAGACAGGACTCGATGTTGACATAATTATGGAGTTGGCCATTTTCTTTAACCCTTTGAGGCTTTGATGTGTATATAACTAAGAGACGGGAAAATGGGAGGTTAGTCTTGTGTGACTACCATACGCAGACGAGACTTTTACTTTACAGGAAGCAACCTGTAATGCAGCTATCCACTAGTTTTATAGAGTGGTTTAGACTTAAGCTTATGCTTTTCTCCAATTTTATCGGTCCCTGGTTTATTTCGCTATTCCTGACATCTTGTTGCTGTCTGAAAAGTTTCAAAACCGATAATTGGTATGTATAATGTGTGTTGTTGGGCTGTACTTTATTAGTTAATACGGAGTAATTGTTTATGATGTTTGCATTGCCCATTAGAGAAATTCTGGAGAAAATTTCTTGTTATGAAAGACAGGACTCATTGTTGACATACTTATGGCGAAGGTCGGGACTCGGGTTTGGTTAAGGATAGTGGGGTTTGTTGGGGCAGATGAGCAAGGTGGCTTTGGATGATGTTTGACTGCTTGGAGTGGGTCATCAGCTCATTACTACTCTGTATTAACTAAAATACCCTTATGTAGAAGACATAACTATTGATCCGGACGAAGGAATAACTTTGAAACATTTTTCTATTTCACTTTAAAGATTCCCAATATTCGAGATTTTCAGTGTATTTTTTTTCGCAAATGTGTTTCCGTGCTCGGTATCCTATTATAATTCTAATGTATGACGGATTTTGTTCGTCACAATTGAGATTTTGTCAAGTTTTTTAGTTTGTACGGAGTAATACGCTTGTCCGTATGCAAAGGTACGTTACGTCATTCAATACTTCCAAGATGTGGTAGTCTAGCAATATTTATTTTCGTGAGGTTAACAAAGTCGCCGCAATTTAATTGATTGTAGACATTCTTGGCGTCTAATTAATTCTTTGATGTGGTTTTAAAGCCTATAAAATGATTAGATTCAACTTACCTATCTTATTCAAAAGAATGTATTAATTGATCACATGTTCGTATATTCATAAATTCCATACTTAATTGGTTTAACTTTATAAAAATAACAACTAGTTTTCTCTAAGATGGTTATATCCGTCTTAATAACAAAACAGGTCAAATATCATTCCACAGATAAATTATTTGTCTTTTCCAATGTATTCTACTTTTGTTCTACCCCTCCTACATGCACAAATACTACTATACAACCAGTTGTATAATAAACATTGTACACCCTTATACATTAATCCGAGTTTATTTGTAATTTTTTTGAGTTTTATAAGAGTTTATTTTTTTTATGTTTAAGTGTGTGAGTTCAAAAACTTTACAGCATAACTCAGATTCTTTTAAACAAAACTCGAAAACTTTAGTACACAGCTCGGATTCTACATCATACAACTGCATACAACAAGTCAACAAGTTGTATAATCTACTCATTGTCCTACATGGGCATATTTGACTCGTCTTAAATGAGAATTTGCCGTAAAAGAGCATTAACATAGTTAAGGGCCAAAGAAATCTACTTTTTTTTTTCTATCTTTGAGAGATTCCTTTACTTTTGCTGGTTTACCCTTTTGCTTTTTACAACTTTTCAATTTTTTACATGATTCTTTACTCTTTAGTACGTGACTTGTCCCCTAAAACCTCTTTATTCTCCTCGTCTTGTAATTGAAACTGTACTATACTCAACATTCAATGATTTCAATCGTATCTCTTTCCATAATGCTATGGGATCCTTTTTCTTTTTTGTATAAAGAGAGTCATAAGGGCGGTTTTAATTCTGTCGGGGTTGGAACCAGATCATGAGTACTACCGCTCATGACTTTACCAACTAAGTTAATTGACATCTGAAATAATGTTGTGAGATCCTAAAGGAACATAATTACAAGAGTAAAGCATTTATAACTTATTAGTATGTATGTATGCAACATTTGTTAAAGAGTGTCACGACACAGATTTAATACGATACCTGCCCGCTTTTTGAATACCCACTAATCCACTATTACATTATATATAGACATTGGGTTAGCTAGCTTAGAGCTAGTAAATTAAGCAAAGTAGTTATCATGAGGGAGTTTGAGTATGAGGAGCTTAGTAAAGCTACAAAGCATTTCTCCAATTCACAAATCATTGGTAAAGGAAGCCATGGATGCATCTACAAAGGTTCACTTGAAGACGGGCAAGTCGTAGCGATAAAGAGATGGTCACTTGGGCTTCAAAATCTCCAAGACAACACCAAACTCGACAACGAAGCATCTATTCTTTCCTCCCTTCCAAAAACTCACCACATTGTTAGTTTACTCGGAACTAGTCCTGACTCAATTAGAAGTATCCGACAGATCAACAAGGTTACTAGTGTTGCTATGTTAGTCATGGAGTTAATACCAAATGGTACACTACATGACTTGTTACATACCAACTCCCATCCCTCAATCATCTTAACTTGGGAAAAACGTGTCGAAATCGCCCTTCAAATTGCAAGAGCCTTACAATTTCTACATACCCTTAAACCAAAGGTAATTCATAGGGATATCAAGTCAACCAACATATTGCTTGACAATAATTTTAGGCCAAAGTTAATAGACTTTGGTTTAGCCGTAAGGCTCGATGACGTGGCAGTTAATCGACTTCCCGGCCGTGTTAACCGTGTTATCCCAACGACTCAACCCGCCGGTACAATTGGGTACTTGGACCCAAGTTATACCACTCCATGCATGCTAAGCACTAAAAATGATGTGTTTAGCTTTGGAGTTGTATTGTTGGAGATAATTACCGGCGAAAAGGTGATTGATGCAACAAGGTCTACAACTTCCTTGATTGATTGGGTCGTACCATTGGTCGAAAAGCGAGAATTTAGTCGAATTTTCGACCAAAAAATGACATTTTCAAGGTTCATGGAAGGTGTTATGATGCAAGTTTTAGACTTGGCTATTCGTTGTGTGTCTTCTAATGTTGATGATCGTCCAACAAGTGATGAGATTGTTCATAAATTGGAGAATTGTTATTATAGTTTACTACAAGGTTTGAGACGACCAATTTGGGTGAAATTTATTAGCGGATTTATAATCTTGAAAAGAAGAAGACGCGAAAGAGCTATGGTGTCCAAGAAATGGGAAAATGGTGTGACATCCATAAAATGTGTAGCATGTCAAAGGGATGTAATTCCACATAACAATAATGAGGTTTCGTTCCGAAAATTGTTGTTAAAGGATTTTCTAGCTGATATGAATGATCATCTAGTGTAATCTGGATTCGAGTTGAGGAAAAAAAAAACACAATAAGGGTCATGGCTGGATTAACGGTAGCAAACCAAATGGTGCGATGAAGCTTCTATCGCGATTACTTTGTAAATTATTTGGAAATCGGTTGTGTATTTTGAGGCGATATTTGTCATATTTTTAGTGTTTTTGTTGAGGTAAACAATATACAACAATTGTACCATACCATTAAGATTTCCATCGGGAATCAAGATAAATGATTCACTTAACCGGTTATATTTCTTTTTTATTGTCAAATTTTAGTTATTTTATGCAATTCTCAACGCAATTTTCATAAAGATTGCATATACGTACTACCCTTTTCTCGCCTTTGCGGAAACCGAGGCATTAGGTAAAAGCGAAACCTCTAGCTAATTTGGACCAAAACAAGGAGTCGAGTCAAACAGTTGTCAAGAATCCCCAAAGTTGGTGAAATCAGGGCAAGTTCTAGAGTGAGTTGATGGGTTATATAATTTTGGTCGGTATTTCAGGTGGGCATGCGTCTACGCACTGTCCTCCAAACACAAGATTCCCATAGTTGGTAGGGAAACGAATGTTTAACGCACAATTTCATAATGCACAAGTATTTTGCAAATTTAGATTTTTTTGAGACCAACATATTCGTCTTAAAAAGAAACGGATTAATTAGTAAGGTACTCCCTCCAATTCACAATAAACCTCCCTATTTCCTTTTTCGGTTATTCACAATAACCTCCCTATTTCCTTTTTTGGTAAGTGTTTGTGTGGTCCAAATTTAATTGTATGGTAGGGTAGTGTATTTGTGTGGTCCAAATTTAATTATATGGTGGGGTAGTGTGTTTCCTTAATTTTTGTGCCAAAATGAAATGGGAGGTTTATTGTGAATTGGAGGGAGTATTTAGATATTATTATGCTTTTTAGTATACTCCCCCTATATGTTAACATGGTGTTTCTTAGGATGAACATATCAGTCTTAAATTTAAAACGAATCAATAGTGAGCTTTATAAATAGATGAGAGAGACGACAGACGAAGCTTTTGCTAATCCGTAAACATTCTGCCTTTTAGATTTTCCACTATATGAACCGTTTTAAATTCAAGACGAATATACGCATCATAGAATTTGCGTTTGTGATTTGTTTGATAATTGTTATGCTTTATTGAAAGCTACATTTCTCTTGCTTTTGTGTCATCTTGTGAACTCTAGATAAATGTTCTTCATTCTTTATTCTCTTCACAAGATTATCTTTATACCTAAAGCATTAGCATCATACTGTTGCATGTTTACCTTAGTAGCTAAGCTTCCTTTTCCAAGAATACAAATTCTTATACATTTCACAAGCGGTTAAAATAATGTTAAAAAGGAGAGTGTCACAATCCACTTCCCGTCACAAGCAAAACCAATATTTTTTCATAGAATGTGTTAATAGATTCGTGAGTTACTGTTTCACAATGAATGAATGAGTAAGCTGGTAAAAACATACTCCGTATTAACCGTTGATAATATGATGATACATGAACGAACATTCATGCTAAAACCTCGAATCCACCTTTTTACCAGCTCGGTCATGTCCTGATTTGATACAAAAACTCATTCAAAGAGAGGATAAATAAGTACTCGTCATACTTGCACAATTACACATGGGCTATCTAAACTCCCAACTGTTAAGGTACTCCATAGGTAATTATAGTATCTTAAGTTTAAATCCCCGCTTCTCGGAGTACCGCAGTTTGTGTCATAAATAACCACCACTTAAATAACATTACAATGTATGATCAAGTAGTAGTAACAGCGGTGGAGTGCAAAAGAGCTTGTTAGCAAGAGAGAAGCAAAGAGCCCATACCGATAATAATATTAGACATGACGACGCCTTTTTGAATTATCATCAGAATATGATTCCCAAGAATGATGGTCAAGGGTACTTATATCCTCTAGCTCAGCTATGGTAAGTAGGTATTGGGTGAGCTTTACGAGTTCCTGATCACTTTCTCGATTCGCATGCGCCTTCCTGAAGGGCCTTATCGTCAACCCGTTCTGTGGGTTCATCACAAAGTTCCTTCTCAAATCATCGAACATTATGGTGTTCTTCGAGCTGTAATACTGCATTATGAGCGAGTATGCTATTTAGACTCTAACAGAAAAAATAAAATAAAAATGGTAGCCTACGGCTATGACCATCTAAAACCCGCAAACATTTCTAAGCCCCTACATAAGACTAGAATGAGACTCAACGTAGTCAGTCAAAGATACACCACCACCTCTAGCACCAACATCAGTACGACACTAATGTCATAACCTCAAAGGCTTCAGCCTATGGCAGTATAAGAGAGAGAGGATGTATCCATCTTCAAACTCAAACGGAAACATATAAAGATTGTCTAGATGACTCATAAAGAAGATTGCATTAAGTAGTGTGTCAAACAAGGGCAAATTCAAAATATAAGAAGCACACACAATTTAACGTCTCGTTTGACTTTAATCTATCATACTTCAAAGTCAACAAATTCCGTACGTAGAAGTTTGAGTCCATTGGCGACCAAAGATATCACCACTAAAATGTTGAGGCCTGGAAACAAAGGAACATTGATGCATCCAGTCAATCATCTTACACCTTTTTTTTTTTTTTTCTCTTCGACGCATTGCCAAGTAATTACTTGTAGCTAAGTAAGTCGAACGATGTTATGTGAAATAAAACACGC
The DNA here is from genome assembly GCF_048544455.1 of Silene latifolia. Taxonomy (NCBI): domain Eukaryota; kingdom Viridiplantae; phylum Streptophyta; class Magnoliopsida; order Caryophyllales; family Caryophyllaceae; genus Silene; species Silene latifolia. The sequence continues at coordinate 9,672,257 of NC_133534.1, read as the reverse complement.
GAACAATGGGAAATTCACAGAAAAGAAGATAATGCAGACATGACAAGCAGGCATACATGAAACTGAAAAAAAAGAGTGAAAATAATTTTCAAACCTCAGGTAATTGGCCCCAAATTAAACCTAGCGGTTTGCAGTCAAACACACCACGAGAGTCTGACTGAACTGTAATCATAGCTAAATGGTCTAGAAGAGCAGTGATTTTATAGTTGGGATTGTCAAGTACTCCAAGCTGCGCCATCTTAAGCTCCACCCACTTCATGCTGGAAGAACAGGATAACATGTGTTGAACAAAAAAATCAATATTGCATCAGTATCAACAAAGAACTAATTTCATGTCTTTAAATTTAGCCCATTTCTTAAACTATTATTAAAACCCCAAAACATTCCTGAATTGTTCGTGAGTTTGCTTTAACTGTGTCACTACAACTAATAGTGCACTTTTTGTTTCTTCCCTTTCTGTTCTGGTTTGATTTGTTCTTCATTGAGTAACTGAATTATCATCTTATTCAAACTCAGGCATTGATAATCAAAGAGCTACAAAACCATTGCAACTGTCTAACTTTTCTGTTCTAGAGCCATAACGCTATTAATGCTTTTTTATCGTTCATGCTATGATCTTATAATGGTGGGTAAGTATCACAGTCATTATTTTTTTCTAATGTTTTGGCCTGCTGATCCCAGGATAAAGGACTATAGTCTAGGACTCAAGGTTTCCATTTGTAACAGTGGATACAACTTACCTCGTTGCAGACCATATCATGATATCATACTCAGCATAAGCAGCGGTAAGGAACTCATGTAAATCTGCAGGACGCATTTACAAACATTATTGCTGAATAAAATCTTTAATTACACAGAAAAAAAAATTAATAATAATAATTTACTACTTACAAGGCCGCATTAGCTCCAGAGGATTCTCAGCTGGAGAACGGTGATCGAACAGAGTATAGTCAATGTCTAAAACTAGTAATTTCTTTCCACTTCGACATGGATTCCGTATTTTTATCTGCATTGAATGCAAATGGGCCAAAGGATATGATAAGAACAAGGTTCAGACAAATGGTTATAAATTTTGACAACATAATCATAGTGGTGGTGGTGAAATATCTAAGCTGGAGAAGAAACCAAGCAGTCCTAGCTTTAAAAAGTATGGAAGTCCTAGATTTTATACGATTTGGAATAATGATGGATACTTCACTCTTAAAAGCCTTGATTAAACAATTTCAGTGGCAGTGAAGCCATGCAGAAATACAGAACAGAGAAAAGGTAGAATCACATTTATAAAGAACCCGGTATAAGCAAAAACATTAACCCCTTGGGTAATCATGCACAATCGTACCCACCAAAATCAAGATAATTGTCTCTTAGAGGCACTAGTCTCAAGTACTCAACTGAAAACCATTTAGATGCACAAAGCTTCTTCCCTGTAATTGGTGAGTGTACTGAAACTAATATACCATATCCCATAATCCCAAAGCCTTTGGGTCCCATTCCAGCTTTTAAAGGCACAACAATCATGATGGAAAAGTCCTAGAGACGAGTCAATCTACAAAGATTATGGAATTAAATTTTCAAGAGAACTCACCATATTATTGGTGCCTAAAGAGGACTCTGGAGCTGCTGTTAACCGGGTTAATCTTATAGCAATTCAAGTGATCCATACATTCGAAGATTGACTTTATAAGTACCACTCAATATGATCCAATTATTCAAAATAGTACTCTTATCCCAAAAGAGCACAGTAAATGCAAGTTACCAGGGGCAATTGGAACAAAGTGCTGGCTAAATTTTCAAGGCTTGTTAGTGCCAAACAACCAACTTTTTAGCATAAACAGAGACTCCAATCTAATCCTGTTCGGATGTCAGTGTTGAAACATGAAAAAACCAGAAAAGTCGGAGTAACAAAGCATGCAAGTTAATAGTGGGACAAAGACATGGTATGAAATAGTCATGAAAAGAGGTACTGAAATAGAAACCTTGTATTGATTAATTCGTCTCCTTAACTTCTGCTTGTTGGCATCCTTATCCTTTATGTCAACAGCTTCATCTTGTCCAAGTTCAAAATCATCAACAATCTCTGGAGAATCAACTGTCTCCACAATTATATCATCTTCTACTGTCCTGCAAAATACACACACACACACTGATCAATGTCGCTCACTAAGGGTAGGTAGCCAGGCAGGCAAGAATAACAGCTAAAAGTGGTGTATCATGCGAGTGTCCACTACACAGAAGTGCATACCGATATTCACTCAAAATAGCGTGGCCAATTTAAACTATACAAGGGAAAGTCCAGAGAGTATTAAGTCGTCAGTTATGACTACTCATCTACAATGCTTCAGAACCACTGGGGTAGTTCTCCCTGGGTTTGCTGATCAATCCTAAATTTTGAACTTTGATCAATCCTAAATTTTAAACTTTGATCACTCCATTCAACTATGTCTTGGTTACTCACTCAATTCTAAAGAAAAGCAACTCTATACAAGTCTTTGTAATGCCACTCATATGACTCATCTCTACTCTTCCGAAATTCCACATGTATCCCTAAAACTAGGATGTCTTCCACGTCTAAAAACGACATATAATTGCTATAGAACAGACCTATACAAGTATTTAAGCTTAACATGTAACAATACAGCTATCTTTCCCCACCCACATGTCACACATCTCTATCCTTCGGAAATTCAGCATATACTCCTAAAACCAGGACCCCTTACACTATCATAGAGTAAAACCACCATATAATTAGCGGAAGGCGAACTTGTACAAATCTTCCAGCTAAACATGTAACAATAATGCTACAGTCCCTCCTACATGTCACACGTCCCTATCCTTCACAAATTTTGCATAACTCACTCAAACCGAGGTTTCCTACTTTCTGCATGCTGATAGCACCTTTATTTAGCAAAACATATCAAAATGTGCACAGTAAAGCTACATTCCTGTCCGTGTCACTCATCCATATCCTTCAGAAGTTCCGCATAAATCCCTAAAACTACGGTTTCCTTCAATCTAACCGCGGCTTCATCAAGCAAAACATATCAAATGTGCATAATCAAGCTAAACATGTAGCAATAAAGCTACATTCCTCTACACGTCACACAACATAATCCTCCAAAAATTAGGCATTATCCCTAAACCTAGGTTTTCCTACATGCTAATAGCACCTTCATTTAGCAAAACATATCAAAATGTGCACAATTGAGCTCAGCGCCTTAACATGCATCAATAAAGCTAAACTCTTCTGCGTGTCGCTCATCTATATCCTCCAAAAATTAGGCATAAATCCCTAAAACTACGGTTCCTGCAATCTAATATCAACTTCATAAAGCAAAACCCAACAAATGTGCAGAATCAAGCTAAAAATGTAGCAATAAAGCTACATTCCTCTGCGTGTCACTCATCCATATACTTCAAAAGTTCCACATAAATCTCTAAAACTACGGTTTTCTGTAATCTAAGAGCAACTTCTCAAGAAAAACTTAACAAACGTGCAGAATTGAGCATAAAAATTAGCAATAAAGCTTTATTCCTCCACAAAATCGGCGTAATCCCTAAAACTACACTTTTCCTACATTCTAATAGCAACTAAAGCAAGTGAAAGTGTACAACATATCAAAATGTGCAGAATTGAGCTAAACACATATCTATAATCCTTCGCAAATTTCGCGTAAATCACAAAAACTAGGGTTTCCTACACTGTAATTGCAACTTAATCTAGCAAAACACATAATAATTCATAAATGCACAATTGAATTGAAGCTAAATTCGAAAAGTATACCCGATCATAGTCATCTTGACAGAGGATTTGAGAGTGAGGTTAGAGAGAAGTGTAGAATCGTCGGAAAGTTTAGGACCGACGATTTTAGGGTAAAGAAGTTTCTGACGCTTTGGGAGAACATTAGTGGCTTCGCAAATACGACGTTTAAGCTCGCCGATGGTGTCGTCGCCGCATACGCGAACTGTGTACTCTTTTCCGCTCCATTTTACCGTAAGTGTCATCTCCTCCTCCGTCGCGATCGCCGCCGCTATCGCCGCCGTCGATGATGATGGCGCTCCGTCCATTTTGATTTTCACCTGACTTTCGATATTCGCTTGGTTAGTACGAGTAGACTAAATTCGCCTAGAGAAAGAGAAGACCTTAAAACGAAACAAATTGGGTCTGGTCGGGTTTGTGTTCGTGTCAACACGATCCTTACCCAATCCGACCTAAATATAACCCTTTTATTCTTAGACGGCTTTTTTTAACCCACTTAACGGCTTAACTCATGTAAATAGTACTCCCTAAAAGGCTAAAACACACATTTACCCAATTAATCTTTATTGACCTTCACCTATTAACCCAAAAGATAATGTTCGGTAAATTTTTATGCTAGACCAATAGTGCAATATAATTATGACTCACTTAAATAAATATGTTATTTGTGTCAAATTCGTGTTTGAAATATTCAAGTTTAACTTAAACAAATTTTACGTCGTGTTCTAGTCAATTCAATTACCTGAATGAGTTTCAAGTTACAACGCTTTAACCCTATACCAATTATCATCATCAGGTTATGTAGTATTTTCACACAACCATTGCCACCTCTATAGAAAATTGACAAGAACAAATGTAGAAAAATACTAAACCTCGTCAAGATCATTGGAGTATAAGTTAATACCACACTCATAAGTCATAACCCACATATAGCTTTACAAGTTTTGGATTATTGTAGGATGATACGAAATTAGGATTGTTTATAAGGACGAGTAAACTTTAGATTATTTATGTGGATCTTCCTAAAATATAAATATAACTACTTTCAACATAAATTCTTTAAAATTCATTTTATGACGGTAATTACAAGAAAACCAACTTTTAACGAAGTTGCAATTTTGTTAAACATTACTTACAGACTACGGAGCATAATCCATTTTAATATATACAGATAACATTCTTCTATATGTACTACATTGTTTTAAAAACCATTTATAAAGCGATAATTAGGAGAAAATTTTGGGCACCGGATATACCATGTTATCGTACACCGTGTTCAATGACATTATTAGAACTAACCACATTATCCATAAATAACAAAGCAAAATAAAGTAGAACAAAAGTTGAGGCTTTTCATAGGCTAAGGTGTACGATAATCTTGTACATCCGTTATATGTTAGGATGATCATATATAATTTTCATTAGTTCATTCTCCTAAAAATTCACCAATATTAATACTATAAAACCCTTTAATTTAAATAGAAACCAATTGACATTTTTTTTTTTTGAAGGTAACCCAATAAGAGATTACATTATATTAAAACTATCGCATGTAACCAAATGTTCGTACATTGCGGAATTGAAATATGCGAAAAACGACACAATGAACCAATATTACATATGTGTGCAAGCTCATGTGTAGCTCGGTTAACCTTCCTACTAACATGAGACCAAGAGACCGAAGTTAGATTGCTACAACTAGCACGAATGTCAGATGTTATAGTTTTTGAGCTTTAAGATAAAGTTTTTTAAGTTTTAATTTAAAAATTTTGAGTTTTATTATAAGAATTTTGAGTTAATTTACTTAAACATTAATCTCAAAAAATTATATTATAACTCAAAAAAATTACACATAAGCTCAGAAAAACTTGATTTATAACATCATAAAACTAAAATGTAATTTATAAATTCTATAGAACTAAAAAAAAATATACAAAAGCTGTCATTAAATGTGAGGTAATACATCTGATGTATAATTTTTTTTCTCCTATCAAAACCGCCTAACCATTCGAGGTGTAAAAGTAATTATGCATTAGGTTTGTGCTTTCCATACATATCTTATCCTATTTTAACCTTGATTTATTAATATTAAATATTTATATAAGAAAATTCCAAGAGAACATGGAAGACGGAGCCAGCCGGAGGGAGGGTAAAAAAACCAACCTAATGAATTATGCTAATTACGACCAAATAGATAATTAACATTTTTAAGTAAAGAATATTAGTATGGTAATTATTGGATGAGAAAGACAAACGTGGGAAAAAAAAATGACCACAATGGGGGAGTCGAACCCACGACCTTCTGATCCGAAGTCAGACGCGCTAATCCACTGCGCTATGCGGTCATTTAACAATTAACATTTTAAGTAAAGAATATTAGTATGGACTGTCTGGTAATTATTGGATGAGAAAGACAAACGTGGGAAAAAAAATATGACCACAGTGGGAGTCGAACCCACGACCTTCTGATCCGAAGTCAGACGCGCTAATCCACTGCGCTATGCGGTCATTTGATGACTATTTATCTCTCTTTTATGTTTATATATTCTTGGCACTTTAAAATTATAAGTTACGGGTTTAACCGTTTGAGTGCATTTTATATTCGGATACAATGATGAAGAACAAAAGACCATCGATATCAATAAGGAAGTATAAAAAAAATAAGAAAAACTGAGTATTTTAAGATAAAAAGGTTAATAATGAGTGAATTGTGCCAAAACCATGTAAATATACAAATGATCTAAATTGAGAGAACTAGCTACATACGGAGTATTTACTTAATTTGACAAGTTTGAAGTATACTCGGTATTATTCAGGTAGATAATTTCCAAAATTTTCATCCGTTGAACACGCGTTATAATAACCAAAAAAAAAAATAATTTCACAGTTTTAGAAAAATAAATGCACATTAAAAAGTAAACGGATTGGATTTTTTTTTGTGGACAATTTTACCATCACAGTGTCTCGTACACTCGCCGTCTCACCTGTATAAAATTAGCGAGTTGCACACAGCATCCGTTTTAGTTTGCTAGCAGTAAAATTGAGTCATCCTTACAGATTCTTGACTTTCATAACCAAGTTACGAGATATCGTGTTAAAGGAGCAGGGGATTATATTAACGACGAGTGTTTACAGAACATGAGTGTAAATCTCCAGTGATGCTTCTAATTAGATGATGCGTCTCCTTCAATCCAAGTAGTTGAAGCACAAATTGAAGACAATAAAAACCGATCTCTATAACTCAACTGCTTCTGCTTGTAACGCATCCTCAACCCAGAAACTCTGTCCCATCTCCCGCAATTCCTGTCCTTCCTGTATCATAACCCATCACACAGCAGCATTGCGATCACGCGACCAAGCTGCATCCTCCTTAGTCATTCATTACAAACAGAATTTTCGACTTTACCTTCAATAATCAAGATGGCAGTCTCTTCAATGCAACTCTTGCTCCTTACTGAATACGGTGTCCCCTCGACATTAACCTTTGTTAAACACACATTACCCACAATAAAAACTACCACAAAAATTACATCAAATAACATGGAATTATAGTGTGTTACAACACGGAAAAAGAATCATCAAGCTAGCAAGCTAAAATTGACTCCTGAAACTAGTGTACAGAACGACTCAATTAAAAAACGCCGTTACAAACAACTAAATTGAAGTCAGAATTCTGACAGTACAGTGTAAAAGTCAGTGACAACGATGTAACAATATATGAACACAAAGCACCCAGCAAGGAAGGTGCACCAACATTACATATAGATATGTTGCACTATTCCCTAGCCATAGCGACTCAACCCAGATCCAAAACTCGCCAAAGTTAGCGTGGCTAAATCCTTCCAACAAACCTTTCATTAAAAAGAAACCAAATGGTGGAAAGCCTGACAATCCTAGGACCACGTTGCAAGCGATTCTTGCAAGAGCTTTTCGAGTACGAACCTGGAAATCTAGTTTTAAAGGATGGGCCATTAAGCATAAGGGTACGATCAACAACGCCCCGATCTCCGCCGCTGCAAAGTTAACCACTGACATTAGGGACAAACCAGTAAATGCAGCTGCAATCATTACAGATTTCAAGACTGCCCATTCTTTTTCCGAGGGGAGAGACTTTGTGAGGTTGGAGAATGGAGAGCCGAAAAGCAAGTACAAGAAGTGAAGGCTGAGTATTGATAGCAAAATCCAGGAAAGAACGCAAGTTGTTGAGGTCGTATTGGGAATCTGACAAATGAAATACGGATATAGTGCTACGAAAACCGCCCATATGTGAATGATAAATACGGTTCTTGCCGAACGAAGCCATCTCCACGAATTAGTGGAGGCGGTTAGGTCAAGAGAAGGGTTGGTCTTTGATGAAGATTCAGGATCAGACTTAATGGCATCAGAGTAAAGAGAAGCAGCAACGATTGGTAACGGTGCAATAAGAAGAGCAAAAGCAATCATGTAGACGCCAACTGATACAAACTTGCTGGGGCCTGTTAGGAGGTAGAGGAAGAAAGACTGGTGAAACTTCTCAAGCAAGTTGTTCACTGATCTAACTACACCTTCAACCAACCTGCATTTAAGGGTTGAAAACGAATTGAGAAAATTTGTAGCACATGCTCCACAAATTTTACATAATGGCCCGAAGTTTCCACTGAATAAATCTTATTATATGACTAATAAAACAGGGCTTAGGGGAAAAATCAACGTTTTATAAACACGTGCAGACTCAAGTATTTTTTTTTTTTTTTGTCTCTTTTACGTTTCTCGGAAGATTAGTCCATAATACATCATCATAAGATTGGCAAAGTTTGTTAGATTAGTCCATAATACATCATCTTATGAAAAAGTGATCGTACAAGATATGTGATGGCTTGCCCCAATCAAGCTCCATCTAAGCTTCACAAAGTTTGTTAGATTTATATACACAGTTGTTTAAAGAGCTCGTCTAAATTTAGTTCAAGCCCGGATTTAGCTGACAAGAGCATTACGAGGTAAACAAGAAGTTGGATAAAACTTACAAAATACTATATGGGTTAACAAAAAGAGTTCTGGAGAGAAACTTACCGGCCACTCCGTAATAGAAATTCACTCTTTTTGACATAGTTATATGGTGAAGCTTTTGTAGATATCACCAACGTCACAGCATCAATTTGGTAATCGCGAAAAGCACCATGAGAACCAGTCGGAACACCTAAAGCCTAGTTAGAAGAAAATATAAGAAAGAAAAAAAATCAGGAAAAGAACTGTGAGTAAAAAAGGTTATAAAAAAGACAATAACCAAAAGAAAGAGAACACACAAACATCATGTCAACCATAGTGCAATAGCCATGCAGCATGTACGCAGCTAGTAAGGAAGAAGAATGACCTGAGAATACAATGAACTGGCAAGGGTAGCAACACCATCAACATATTCACCAGCAGACACACCAAATACCCACTGGGGATTTAACATTCTAGCAATTTTTCCTAGAAACTGAATTGCTTCCCCAACACTCTTCAGAATATTTGAATGTAGCAACGGCCACAGTCTCCCCACCTTAACATGAAAACCTTGATAGTGTACCGCCAAATGATTCACGATATTTATAAGATCAAGATTTGGCATTTGACCGTTTGATGCCTCAGCAAATATACTTAGACTGTCATCAGATTTTTCTTCTCCATTAACTTTGACAACCAAGGCCGCAGCCATAGTACCAGCACGTCTGAAGCTCTCGAGTGGCTGTTCACCTATAATTTGATTCTCCTCATGTTCATCAAGGTGATTGCTAGCAGGGCAAAAACTATTGTGCATTATTCCTGGACTATCAAATCTTGGGGCATAATAGTGTTTCAACCAAGCAGCAACTGATTCATGTTCCCCGTACCGAGAATCTGCAGCAAGCCAGATAAAATCCTTTGCCAGCCAGGTGACTTGTGTGAGCAAACTGAAAACTGAGTATGCCACAGCCAAAGTTAAGGCTTCATCAGCATAAGGCTTAACGGGATTATAAGGAGTGACCAAGACAATAGATTCCTTCCCATCACCACGTGGAGCCCTGATTATCCCCACAGTACTGATAGCTGGCCAGGAACAACTTATATTTTCATGTGTTAGGTCATTATCTGGGCTAGAAAAAAAATGAAGAGGATGGAAACTATTTGACTGTTCTTTGAACTGGAACTGACTAGCTTCGGCGCCCAAGTCCGTTATGCACTTTGCTAGTATCCTTGGAATTTCTCTGCATTTCATCGAAGCAAACACAGGTAACTGAATTTGTTTAAATGAACACAATCACAGAGATGACTTAAGGAAAGTAACTTCAATTACGGCTTTTGACACACAAGGTGATCGTATGAGAATGTTATTTTTGATGGGTGTGAGGCAAACCAAGGCAATGAAGGCTTGCGGCGACAAGACGCAACACATGAGGCGAAGGCATGCGCCTCATATACACCAGGATCACTATTTTTGCAAACAAATTTGTGTTTCCAACAAAAAATTGTGTAGTAAAAGCCAAGGATAATTTGGCAAATAAAAGGGGATAATAAAAGTACTAGAAAAAAAAAATATCATGAAGACAGCATAGTACCACACCTCTCTAGCTGTGCCTTATCAACAAGGTAAACTTAAGGCACGCAGAGGCTTTTTAGCAAGTGCCTCACCGAGCCATTGGAATTAAGAGCACCCGAGGGCATGCTTTCTAAAACTACAATCAGAATACACTAAAAGGACTACTAAGGGCACACAGTAAACCATGGGATTTTAAATTCCCTACTCCCCTCCCTTTCTTTTCCCTCCAAATTCCTCAATCCAAACACACCCTTAAGCTTTTGTGCTCGGCGTTGCAGGTATAACAGGCACTTTAGCAAGTCATTTTGCTTTATTCAATCAAATTTCAAATAAAAATTACTCTCATTCTTGGTTCCAAATTTAGTAAATAGTGCACTTGCCTAAAAAAAACGACACGATTAACTTAGAACGCAAAAAACATAGTCCAAGTATAACGTTATATTGTCACATTTGTCAGTCAAAAGCGGTCGTTTGTAGATATGGCACATACATGCCTGCAGTATTGCCTTTAGATTTCAAGCCCATTATCTCAGCAATAAGTTTATTAGCATCTGCAACATCACGGCCAGAGAGCATGGAACTTGCTGAACCTGAGAGGCAAAGTTCCAACCACACAATTCACTGTTATACTCAAAGATTTCACCTTAATGCTAATGATTATAAAAATAATAGATAAAATAATCTTATAAAAATCATTGCTTCTTCGATTAAAAAGCCATATATCACACTCAAAAGTCTTTTAAAGTGAAAAGCTATGCATATACACTATTGAGTAAGATTGTCGAACCGGTCATCTAAATGGGAGACCAATCGACCATATCAACTGTGTTGTATCCTCCTTAACAAGTAACCCAAAACATACGATTACTAATAAAATGGTGTATTCCCGAACATTTATCTTACTTCACTTCCAGAGTCGCTAATGAAATTACAAGGAATCAATCAACTGATTACTAGTCCAAGCACTAAGTACCATACATTAAGGGTGTGTTTGGATTGAGGGATTTGGAGGGAAAAGAAAGGCAGGGAGAGTATGGGATTTAAAATCCCTTGTTTGGATATCAAATAAGGGTGGAGGGAAATGAAGGGGGAGGGATTTGGAGGGATCCATTTTCCCTCCTCCAAGGCAAATCAAAATCTCTCCAATAGGCAAGATTTGGAAGGAAATTGTATCCAAACACCCACGCCCCACTCCCTCCCTTTTCCTTCCCTCCTTCCCCCTCCCCTCCCTTTCCCTCCACTTTTGCTATCCAAACACACCCTAAGGCCTTGTTTGGATAGGAAAAAAAGGAGGGGAAGGGGAAGGAGGGAAGGGAAAGGAAGGGAAGGGGAGGGGAGGGAGAATGGAGGAGGTGATTTTCCCTCCAAATCTTTCCCATATTGGTGGGGATTTAATTTGCCTTGTAGGAGGAAGATGGAGGGATCCATTTCCCCTCCCCTCCAAATCCCTCTACCTTCATTTTGCTAACCAAACAATGGATTTCTCATCCTTCCAATTCCCTCCCCTCCCTTTCCCTCCAAATCCCTCAACCCAAACACACCCTAAGAGACCAAAAAAATTACAGTAGTCAAGCAAGTTGCACCTGGCATGAGCGCGTTTTCTGAAATGTAGGTGTTTTTGGCAAGAACTGGCAAGATCAAAAGAGCAACAACTCCAGCAATACAGCAAATAGAACTGACAACAGACATAACAATTCGATCATAAACCCGTCATAGTCATGACTTCATTCACAACCAAACAAGCATTACAGAAAACCTAATGCTACAGAAAGGCGATACCTGACAAGAACACGATGAGACATCAAAAGAAGCACAAGACGCACAAGCGGACGAGGCGGCTTCTTAATCGCCACAACTGTCTCCTCATCAGCCATTTTTACTCAGCAAATTACACCTTCCTAATTGAATAGCATCAATAAATTCTACAGCGAAAGCAAACAAACAATAAATAGTTGATTCAAATCCTAATCAATAAACGAAATCAATAAATAACAGCATTCCGAGATTGGAAATATCAAACTAAAGCTTGTAAATTCATGAATCATAACTCAAATTGCAGCATAATACTACAAGTTAATCTACGACCAATACCGAAAACAAAATTAAAAATAGTAAATTCAGCTAAATTGATTGTTATTACGAAGTTAGGGTTCTTAAATCATACAGTCAATTCAGCTGAATTTGAGCGTAAAGATTAAAGAGTGAAGACTGACAAGCTGAAATGTCGCTCAATATTGTAGAGTCTGTAGATCATCGAGTCAAAGGGAAATAGGAATGGCGATTTCTGGTCAATATATCCGTCTTAAATTTAAATGGCTGATTATTGCTCCTAAAATATCCGGCTTTGCCCATAATTATGCCCCTAAAAATAATTGAGCCTTCGCCCACTCTATGATTTACCCGATTTATCCTAGGCCTATTTGTGTAAACCATTTAACCATATGAATCGGCGTTGGTCAGTTCATGTGTAAAAGTAATTTTTTTTCACAATTGCGTTCATTTCGTGGAGTTAAGCCATTTGAAAAAAAAAATCGTCAAAAATGGATCTTCGAAAAATTTAAGTCATTATTAATTATCGTTGTTGATATCGTTTAATAATATACAAAAAATAACGTTATCCAAATGAACAAATAAAAAGAAGGGCAAAATGGGAAATTTCAAAAAATGAAGAGACATAACAAGTAAAACTAAAAACAGCTTGTCTATCTACCTACCTTATTCTAAATGTCCCCAAGCTCATTTACTGTTCAAATGAACAGTCCAATACGACTTCCCTTCCTGTCGTTTTGGCCGCCTTTTGTTTTACATGGAATAGCTGGGCCTTCATACTTTCATCATCTACTTATTTATCGTTTGAAGTCCAAGTCCAACTGTCCAACCCACATTCACCCTAACTTTACCAGCTACACTCCTATCATACCCTCAACCTCTCTCTTTCGGCAAATCCTAATACTTCTCCTCCTTTCCTCTTTCTATCTCGGGTATTGCCTTTTTTGTTTTCTCAGTATATCACCCTAATACAAACCATCACCTGCTCACACTCTTACACTTTTTGCTTTCACTTTTTGCGGAGTGGGAGGAGATTATGAAGTAGAGCGAAATACGTTGTACGGTCATAATGAATCGACGGTGACGCCATGGCTGACAAGCGAACTAATCAGGTAAATTAGAGTGAACACTCCCATCTACTTTCCCTTTTCATACCTTCTAATTTGTTAGGTTTTTTCATAATAATTTGATTATCATCTTCAATTATTCTTCTTCTTTGTTCGCTGTAATGCATTTTGATTAATCCAGTACTTGATTGATATTCAGGTTTCTTCAATACTAACCCGGGACGCTTTTTTTTTTTGCCGTCGATCTGTGGATGGATCATTTGTTTCTCTCAGGTACTTTTTTTATGCCCCCACTTTGTCTGTTTTCTTTGCTTAAGTGTTATCCCCGACATTCGCCGAATAGATTACAGGTATAACTTAATTAGTCATTTACTTGCTTGCATTCTACTTTTCAGTATTGTGATGGTTGGATTGGTTTGGAGTTGTTTATGTCATAATGGTACAACAAGAAATATGTTAGTACTAATTAATAGAAATGAATTCTGAGGACATATCATGATTCAGGACAGAATGCAATGGTTAAACTAGCTTGGAATTAATGATGCTCCTAAGGCCAAGATTAGGATCAAGCTTTGTGGATCTTTTTATTTGATTTTAATTTAAGTGGGTACATCATAGTCATAACAATTACGTGTTAGAATACGCACTTGCTCCGCTGATGATTTCCGCCTTTTAGTTTGTTCTGTCTCTTTTTTGTTGCTATTATTGGAGGTTTTCGATATGGATTTTGTGGAGAAAGGAAGTAGGGGAGGGGGGTGTGTGAAAAGAACCATATAATTTGTTTTAGCAGACGGTCTATTTCAGATGGTCAGGAAGTGGGCTTGAAATTAATCATAATTGAGTTATGTAGCCAGCTTGATTGGACAAGTTGCGATCTATGTCATAAGAATGAATGAAATTGGATATGCAAGACCGTCTTTTACAAGACTCATTTTTAGGTGATTTCGAGTGCTGAAAATTTTGGAAAATTTGAGTTTAATTACGTCAGCTGAATACAAGTAGTTAGGGATAGCTTGTTGTAGGCTAATGATAGTCCTCATTGATGATTTTGACCCCTAAGTAAGCCCTTAAGTTTCAACTTTCAGCCTTTTGCATTGTGAGCCTCTCACCTCCATTATTCTTCAATTTGCTCCCAAAACATAATGCACTATGATCATCCTCTTAAGCTCTCTTGTCCATCTTTTCTCATTTCACACTTTTTATTTCTTTGTTAGCAGTGTCATACACTACAACAACAACATTACCCAAGTGCCTCAATGGCTCCCGCAAATTGCGGGGTAATGGGGGTCGGATGTACGCAGCCTTACCCTTGTGTTAGCAACACAAAGAGGCTGTTTCCGAATGACCCAAAATGAAAATTGGGTCGAGAACTGCATCGGAGGACCACTACTTCATAAGGGAAAGAAACCCAGCCACTTTAGTGAGCCATTTTGCTTTATTCTATCATAATCCAGAACCAAAGAGTAATGAATCTTTGGTCCATTGGAAATATGGAATCAGTGTCATACACTACAGTAGAAATCAAATTCAACGCCAATAAAGTGGATAAAAATAGCAAGTGGGTGCTGATATTAGTTTGTGTAGTTATTGAGTTTTGTATGATAGAGTTAGGTCCCTTTGGATGCTGATATTTTTATCATCCGACAAAAAAACAATTTATAGTGTTTTGGCTTCTGTACTTCTATCTCTTGATCATACAAGTCTGAGGGAAACTTTCGAGCTGAAGGATGTCGTCAGTTAGTTTCATTAATTCCTTGGCAATATATCGTATGTTGCACTAAATTTTTCCCATTGCCTTGAATTATAGCTAAGATAGAGAACCATTAAGAAGCTGAAATCTTCCTATTGGTGTAAAGAAATGACGAAAAACTGAAGGCACATAATCAATTAGAAAGACAGTTGTTCTATGTAGTATCTGCTATTATTTTTTAAAGAAAAAAGGAAAAAAAATGAAGGAAACATAAAAAATCAATTATGAGATCTCTCAATCTCACAAGAGAGGAATGTGTAGCTCTGAGTCCAATTACGAGTTTGACGAAGTTGTTGAATCCTCAATCCATAGGACGTTTCGAATTTGGAATTCCTCGCATCAAGGGTTAAAAATCTGTTGATCATGAGCTAAATCAATGTTTCCGTTCCTTTGATGATGTAGGTTAATATTAGGTCGGCTCCGGTTAATTGATGTAGTTGGATAGATAAATTAGTAGAAGTTGTACAACTATTTAGCGTTCTTTCATTTTCGAATGTGTAAAAATTTGCGGGAATAGATGAGAAATGATGGTTGATTAATTTGATCGACTTTATGCCATCTTGTTTTTAAAGGTTTCACAATTTAGGAGTCTGTCATTGTATTCCTTGGGTAACTTGATGACTCATTGTTGGCTTGTTGTCTATTTTGAGAGCCAATTTATATTGAATTAGTTGACTATGTTATGTGAGACAGAACAAAAATGCTTAGTCAAAAGAAAGTTAATTTAATTTTCGTGACGGAGGGTGAAATGGTTAAAAGTTTTATTGGAGGGGCTGTTAGGGGTCTTCTTCAACACTGATGATGCTCGATTACATTAAGACTGCTTCATGTCTGTTTGACAAAAGACTCAATATGCCTTTCAGTTTGTCTCTCAACTTTTTTTACTGGGATAGTGTAGTGATGGAGAATGTTTGTGAGACGATAATAAAATTTAGGGGTTCATGAATGAACCAAAACTAGGTAGGGGTTGAAGGATGCTCCTATAGTGCAGGTTAGATTTGTGTCTTGGCGACCATATATTAGTTGATAGGTTAACTTCGAAAACATTGGAATGGATCGTAATAAACAGCTATGTATTTCGTCTATAAACATTTACTCTTGTGATTTATTGGAACGTAAACCAGAAATGACAAGAAGGTCAATACAACGATGAGAAGATATTTGAACCCAGGCCTACGAGGCTACGATTGATTAGCACAGCTTTATAGTTTATACCCCAGTTGCAAAGAGGTCTTAATTTGTCAAAATATGTGTAATATCCCTATCGGGCGTGCCAGTTGCTGGGAGTCTGTGACTACTTGAATTCTGAAAGATTGGTGCTAAAAAATTAGTTTGTTATGTCTCTCGTGATGTGTCAATGGATCTTCAACCTTGGCTATGGAGTTGTTATGCCAAGAAGCAAGATTGTGAGTTAGCTTTCTCTTTAATATGTATTTCCGTGTCTTGACGTATACCCTGCATCAAGCAGCTTTGATGTGAAAAAAGAACAAATTTATTAATTGTGTTGTTCATTTATTAATTTGTTGATCACTAAGGTACCACTTTACCTTCTACTTTTTACACGATACATATATTATCGTTCAAAGGCCTCCTTGACAATCCCAGTTGTACTTGCTATGTGAAGTTATACTATCTACGGTTAGATGATGCACTCATATTTTTTGGGCCAGGTCGTTACAAAGACCAAGGAAAGATGGAGGAGAGGCCTGGATAGAGAAATTAGCTAACCTAAGGAGTTAGGTTTGATACACGCGGAAAGAAAATAGAAAAATGTAAGCATTTGACATCTACTTTTCTGTCCTTATTTTATGCGATTGGTTTTGTTCCTTAATGTTTTTGTTTGATTAAAACCTCCCAAAATTCATTTCCAAAGCCATTTGCAAAATCTTAGGTTTTAATGGAGTCACTTAAGCTGTGATGATATGTAGTCGCTAAACTTTGCTCATTTCTTTACGTGCTGACCTAACACACATCTGCATTTTCAATTCTAATGTATTTCGGGAGGAATATTTCTTATAGATGATGGAGTTGCAAACAAGATTCCCCCTTTTCTTGACAAAACTAAGAAAGCTTGACAACGTAAATGAAATAAGGAGAGGGGGGAAAGGTACAATATTTCATCATTGTATTGTTTGATTTGATTTGGGTTTGGTTAATGAGGCTTAGTTTTGAATAAACCATCAATTTAAATTATTGGATATTTTGTTTCTGAAAAAGAACTTTGTCAAGATGTTCCTCTGTTCTAATATGAGTAGTATATTTTTACGAATTTTGTACTTTAATATTATCTTATACTATTATATACCTCAAGTATTGTCATCACACTTGTAGGCCAAACTGATCTTACTTGATGAAGCAGCAAAATTTTTGTTTCGAGATGGACTTAACGCAATCGTGATTCGAAGTAAGTAAATCTTCTTTGCACTTTCTCTCTTATTCATTATTATATATAGCTTCAACGACTGACTATAACCGTTATAAGATAATGTAGCTTAAATAAGACTGTTAAATGACATTGCAAACATTATATCCTCCCCACAACTAATTGAAAAGGTAAGAAGATAATTGTCGATTGAATATTTGTGTACTTTCAGTAGAATATTATAGTTCATGTAATTGCAGCCCTGTGTTCCTAGAACTTGAAAACAACACATATGGTCATGCCTCAATTGACAATATATTATGTCGATATATACATATTTGCTGGACATTACTACGCCAATATAAACAATTTCTCTTGAGTTATCTTGTCTACTAAATACAGGTAAGCCAGTGAGAACTCATACAACAAGTTATTCATTTTTAGCTGATCGTCACTTAGGAGGAGGTTGGATGAGCAGGTTGAGGTCAGACGTGGAGGAGGAGGTTGAGGTCAGACATGGAGGAGGAGGTTTGTTTGCGCTTGGGGTCGGGGTTGGGGTAGAAGGAGGTTGGAGAAGGAGGATAAAGAGGGGGGAAGATGCGGTTGTGGAGGGTGAGGCTAAAAGCTGAGGAGATGGAGGTTGATGTTTGAGTTTGAGGTTGAGGTTAGAGGAGGAGGGTGGAGGTTGAAGTTTGGTTGAAATCATTGATAAAGACGTTTCCAATTACATAATAAAGAGATTTGTACTATTTAGATGGGGAGGCTGGCTGTCACTATCTTGTGTTAGAGTCAAACAAAATCGTTGGTAATTTGTGTTTGGATGTGCAACTTTATACTATTTACTTTCTATTGGTGAATAGATTAAACATAGATTTTGTTTTGATGAATTAAAGTATTTTGGATTTCAGATCATCAAGGAGATAATAGCTTGGAATCACTTGCATGTTCAGTTGGCGGAGCTAGCTTTTATATACAGGTATGTTATGGCTTTTGTGCTTGACTAAGTTTTATGCATTACTTGTGACCAAACTGAGATAGGTTCACCTATATCGTGCTCCCTTTTTTGCTTACAGCTTGTGAGAATTGTAGTTAGGTAGGTTTAGATTGTGGAGTAAATGAGGAAATTCTATAAAGAGATTCCTTCAACGTTCTTCGACGATTGACGTACATAGCTATCGTTTCGAAATCCTCAAAATAATTTAATTTATTGTAAAGAAGCTGGTTGTTTTTACATAGCTACCGTTTGGAAAGTACTTATCAAGCTATTTTAAGTGCCTTCATTTGTAGCTAAAAGCTGGTTTTACAATAACACCTTTGTTTCTTTATAGGGTATGTATTTATATAGAGTTAAATTCTTTTCACTGGCTCATGCAACTTTACCTACATAGAAATGAATGGTGCAGTTTGTCACCTGTCTTCTATTTCAGGAGTCTAAACAATAATTTGAATAGCCCAACATTTCAACAAGAAGGGATAGATCATAGATGTAAGACAAGCTTGGACATGAAGACAAGATGGTAACATAGTGGCAGAGTTTTGAAGGAGAGCAAGATGTCTACTTCATCTTTTTGATATGTAGAGGTTGATACACGGGTTAATATTGACTTTATAAGGAAATATATGCTTTTTGGAATTTTCTACGGTATACACCCTGTATACCCCCTGAAATTCTACCATATACTCTCAATCTTTAAGAAACATCTGATATGCCCCTAAACTCCCACATCAGTTCCTAAAATACTCCAAATGTCCAAATTCGAGTTTTTTTTTTTTTTTTTTTTTTTTTTTTTGGCAGCTAGAGTTTTTTAATAGTTACATATTATCTCAAAAATTCTCTACGTAATCTAGATGAGTATTCAACTAAAACTGGCCAAATAAAATATTTAAATTTGTCAAATTTTAGTATTTAGGGTATTTGTAGAACAATTTATTGAGTTCTGGGGGGATTTTGTGTGATTTTATAAAAAAGGCTGAGGGTATATTGTAAAATCAGATAAAACACAGGGGCATCTTGTCTACTTCATCTTTTTTGTATGTTGGCGGTGGTTGTGAACTTGTGATTCATGTCTCCATAATTCAGGCCTAGATATGTAGGATTCATATTTTTCCTCTCTTCAACTTGGGGCACTCGAAAATCTCCAACTCTAAAATTTATATTTTAGGTCTCCATAGACCATAATTATGTTGAACAATCAAGTACTCACTTCAAAATCTCACAAGCGAAATAATGGTATGAGAAGCAAAATAATAACTTCGGGGTATCGCGAGCGAAGCGAAACAACCGTATGAGAAGCACATTCCAATTATCCCCCTAGAAAGATCCATCGAGCTTGTGATAATATGCATATAAAAAAATGCTCTTCAATAGAACAACTATAGTCCTTCCTAGCTGCAATTAACATTGTCAATCTGGGCGAAAAACAACAAAACTAATAATCAAGTTTGAGAAAACCGCACTCCGTGCATGAATCGATACTAATCCAAATAAACGAGTCACAATATCTTGGGGTATCGCGCGCGAAGCGCGCGATACAACAACTAGTCTAATTAAAGACGTGATATAGCGAACTAGTAAAATTCAGTAAGACATGCTCTACTTGCGGGTTGAGGTATTTACATCTTGCATAGAGGCTGCGTGTATCGGACATTCATGTCCAACTCTTTCGAGGTATCCCACTCTAGTAGAGACGGCTCCTGTATGAAGAAAATTGAACATCGTCTACTAGATTTGAGGCGTGTCTACTAGATTGGGAACAAATTGAACAAATTATCAATTTGAAACGGCTCCTGTACAAATTGAACAAATTATCAATTTGTTCAAATTGGGAACATCGTCTCTACTAGATTTGTACACTCCGACAAGTGTTGAACAAATTGATAATTTGTACTCGTTAGAAATTAAGTATGAAGAAAATTGAACATCGTCTCTACTAGATTTAAAATCCGATTTTTTATGACACTGCTACCCCATTTTCAGTAAAAGAAACGCAATAAAGTAGTCCATAGAAAAACAGGCCATTTGTATCAACCGTATACTCTCTATTCATCTCACTCGAGTAGATTCGCTGTCAAGGAGCAACTCCTATTATTGATCACCCAACCAGTTGTATAATCCGTTAACGGCTTTTTCAACAGGATATCATTTCCTAGTATAACTTATTAGACCATAAATAACCGTAGGCAAGAGTACAAGACAGAGCTCGAGAAACTAACGAATGGACATGACACAAAATTGGCAGCTTTCAAGCAATTCCAGTTAAACAATACAATCTAAACTACTCTGTAACTGAGTCCGCCAACATGACACAACATGTCGGCTTAGTATCAAGCAGATGCCAGTTACGACGATACAATCAAAAGTAACTGACTACCCAATTATGAGTTTATGACAGAAAAATGGCAGCTTAGCATCTGCAAATCAATCACCTTAGTGAATAAGTGACCAAAAATTGGATACTAAATCTTTCTGAGTTATCATTCCCACTCTATCGTAGACGGGGGCTTTGAGGTTATGTCCAGAACAACTCGATTAACACCCCGAACACTATTGGTGATTTTGGTGGACACGCTATCAAGGAAATCCCAATCAAAACGGTACCTGCAATTACAGCACCAGACGTAACTATCCGTCAGACTCCAAGACATAATTGCATACGGTGGCCAAACGATTTAATCAGCAATCCAATGGCCAGTTCAATATTTAGCAACGCGAGACAGTTGGACTACTTGTTTAGAATATCGGATCCAAAATTGAAAATCAATATATATATACTAGACATAGTTGAAGTAAAACAAGTTAAGAAACGAATGTTGGATGCTTACCAAGTAGCTGTCATCCCGTCGTGACTTGTAACAGCTCGTAAGCCTACAACATCAGAATGACTTCTTTGATCACCTTGCACTCCAACTGATTGAATACCCAAGAAAACAGCAAATGCTTGCCATATTTCATCATATAGTCCAGCATCTCTAATAGACTGAATAAATATTTCATCAACCTGAGGAGAAACACGAAAACATGATGAGACCAGACCGCCTTACAAGTGAGACCCAACGCATTAACCCGATAATCAAATACAATTTCTCATACAAAATGGTCTTCTGATAAGATTATCTTGACACCAACCCATATAATGAAAATGTTGATACTTTGTTTTAGTTTTCTTTTTGGGCGAGTAACTAAGTGGATAACGGGTGAGTTCTGTACTCAAAAGGGTTGGTTTCACTTTAAAATAGTATGGAACGATCTCTCGTGAGTAGACCTGCAAACAGCGCATAGGGGTAGCGTACGTGACAAGCCTCTTCCACTACTGATCATTTTGGGTATGTTTGCATTCGAGACGGCAAGGATCGGGGCCCGTAACATTTGGGTAGAATCAGGTCGATATGGGTTTCTGGTTGGTCTGTTCTAGACCGGGTTTAGGTTTGCCGGTTTACTGAAGAGACTTGTGGACAATCAAATTAGGAAAACATAAGGATCTGAGCTCGTCTCGCATAGGAGACTTTCTGATAATAATACAATACTTGGTGACGGAGAAGAATGTTCAACATTGCTTATTAAACGGGAGAAACAGTTAAAACTCTAATCAAGGTCAGAAAATATCTTCTCACCTGCCGCAAAGTTTCTAAACGGTTTCCTTCAGTGACATCGCCAATAACACGAACAGCCAGCCCAGGTCCAGGGAACGGGTGACGTTTCAGAAATCCTTCAGGAACGTCCATGATCTTTCCTAGTGCACGCACCTTCAATTCAAAAAAAAAAATGACAATCAAGAATTTTCAACAAATTGGAAGGCAATACTAGACTACCAAAAATATTAGGAACCCGAGATTCATTTTCAAACCTCATCCTTAAATAATAGCTTAAGAGGTTCGATAAGTTTCAGCTTCATGTCCTTTGGAAGTCCACCAACATTATGATGACTCTTAATTGTATGGGAGTGATTTCTTCCACTTCCTGGAGGCGGGCAAGATTCAATAACATCTGGATACAAGGTTCCTTGAACCAAGTACGTAGGCTTCTTTCCAAACTTCTTCTCCAATTCTTGAGCAAATTCATCAAATATGCAAATAAATTCCTTCCCTATTATCTTTCTTTTCTTCTCAGGATCAACAACACCCTTCAATTTGCTTAGAAATTTCTCTGTTGCATTAACACAAGTCACAGGGAGGTGGAGATCTTTCTCAAATGTATCCATAACACGCTCTCTCTCCTTATACCTACACAAACGACACACAACATGCATGCTAAATTAGTTACAATTGTTGATGCTAACATATGCGACTTTTTTTTACCAGAAATACAAGTATTCCAAGTGTGATCCACCAGTGGCAAATGTCTCCCCAAAATTAAAGATAACTTGATACAGGATGACCACCAAAATCAAGTACGATTGTACGAACCATATAGATGGATTAAAGTCGTAGAGGCAGTAAACGAGTCAATCCTCACCTTAAAAGCCCATTATCCACAAAAATGCAATGAAGTCTGTCACCAATAGCCTTGTGAACAAGGATAGCAGCAACAGCAGAATCAACACCGCCTGATAATGCACAAATGACGTGATCATCAGAAGCTACTGTATTCTGAATAACTTTGATTTCTTCATTCAGAACGTCTTCCATAGTCCAGTCAGCACTTACCCCACAAACATCAAACAAAAAATACCGCAGCGTGTCCATCCCTAGTGGAGAATGTGTAACCTACAAAACAATCAGTTGCTAACCTCATCATTCACTGATCAAAATTCATGATCATAATAAAGATTTTCCATTCATGAGACTCTCTTCCACTCCATTGACATCCGCACAATATCAAAGGCTCGTAAGTCGTAAGAGGTTATCCATGTTTTCTTTGCTAAGTATATTCACATATATACTTAACTTTCACAAACTGCCATGACTCGTAATGTATAAATGTAAAGTGGCATTAACATAAAATCGCTTTATACAAATGTAGTGATCCAGCAATCATTTCCCTTCAATATTTTGTCACTTAATCAACTAGAAATTGGAACAATTCATACTTATTTCCAAGTTAAAACCACAAAAGTTTCCAACTTTCAGCAGAAAACCGAACAAACAACAAGAACCCATTACGCAATCACGACCAGATAACTCACAAAGCAACTAAAAACACAAAACACATTTGGTAAGACAACAAGTGCCGCCCATAAAAAAAAACACAACTGTCAAACTCTCTCGTTACTGAATCGTTAACTTTCAGTATTCAATTACCAAACAAACCAACCATCATCCTCTATTATACAACCAACCACCATGGCATATCCTTTCAAATGAGTAAGGAAATTAAAAGCCACTCGCTTTCAAGTTTCAACCCATCCCTAAAAGGTTAACATATCAATATCCCAAATGCCTCCAAAAACAGTATAATCATCCAAAGAGATTTAGATAGTGTAACTTTCATTGCACACATAGGAGTATTATCTTCTCTAACACACTCCCTCCCTCCCGGTCATTTGTTTACCTTTAGTAGCAAAAAGTCAGTATGCTAAACATCTAAAACCACAAATTCACTATAAATTAATACAAAAATACAAAATCTCGAAAAATTGAAATCCTAGAGTACCTCAGGATGATACTGAAGTCCATAAAACTTCCTGACAGGATTCTCAATAGCAGCAACAGCACCTTGCTGGCTAGTCGCCACGACTCGAAACCCATCAGGCATTTTAGCAACCTCGTCGCCATGGCTCATCCAAACAACCTGTTTATCACCCTTAAACTTATCCCCAAACAACCTACTTCCATCACATAAAACTTCAATCTCCATTTTACCATATTCTTGTTTATCACCAACTTTGACTAAACCCCCAAGCTTTTGGACAATCAATTGCAAACCATAACAAATCCCGAGTACATGAACGCCTTTTTCTTCCACAAATTCAACGAACCCATCAGGGAATACCGGCGCGTCAGGCGCGTGAACTGAGTGGGGACCACCGGAAAGGATAATTACACGTGGGTTTAAGTCAGTGATGGTTTTGAGTGAGGATGTGCCGGAAATGCAGAGCGAAAAGACTGAAAGAGACCGGATTCGACGAGTTATGAGGTGGGTGTATTGAGAACCATAATCTAGGATTAGTACTAAATCTGATTTATTGGTTGCTTGTTGAACATCCATTTTTGGCGGTTTTTTGAGAATTTTTGGGTGAGGTTTTTACTCAGGGTTTGAAATTTTGGGGTTTAAGAAAGGTTGGGGAAGAGATATATGGTAGTGGGCTAGTGGCCACTGGCCATACGCCCATACCCACTACTAGTAGGGTTTTAGTGTTAAACTAAGTATAATCCGTTTGAAAATTCAAGATACTTGTAAAAATTTACGGAATTGTTTTTAACTTTTTTTTTTTAATAAAATTTTAAAATGAATGTTTGACCATATATTCTCCTTTCATTACATATTTTTCAGTTTATAGACTATACATATGAGATAGTACCTCTTATTGTTTATTTTCTGAATTTTATTTAAAAGTTTTTTAATTCTGCTTTAGTATAAAGTTTTTGAACACATTTACTAAAATATTACACTAAAAAAATATAATATTGCTCAAAAACTATATTTATAATGGTAATATGCTCAGAAAAAAATGTGTATATGCTCAAAAACTACAAGGTCTGAGGTACTACCTCAGATGCGTAAATGTTTCTCCATATTTTGTGATTGCCTGGTAGTATTGAGTAATGATCACTTATTTAGGACGAGATCACGAGTTACTTAAGTCGCAAATAATTATTATCTTGAATATTCGGCTTGAAATGGAAGGGAGTATTAGACCAAGGCACAAAGTAACATGTGCTTGAACACATCAGGCTTACAATGGAAGAGAATACGTTTAATTCCGACTCAAGTTGTTTTTTTTTTTTTTTTTTTTTTGACAGAAGGTTGAATAACTTACATTATTGTAAATAATACCGAGTAAGCTATCCGACTCAAGTTGTTGGTTTGCTACGATTGATAGTACACGATCAAAGTTGCACTTTTTCAATTGTTAGGACGTGACTCGAAAACTTTCTTACAAAAATGAATAGAGTAATGTTATCGATCTCCTTCCACTTACTAACTAACATGATAAATCATGTATAGATGGATAGCAATTAAAACAAAAAATATAAGTACTCCGTAATACTCATATGAATTACTCGATGCTACCTTATATTATGTGAAATTGCAACCCATCATTTAAATACTCATCACTTGTCATTCCACGAAATAAAATGAAGTATTATTTGACGCGTGTATTAATGTGCACTCCGTATCTTTTATATACACGGAACGCACATAAATACGAGTAAAACCTTTCAACAATTCAAATACAAGTCGATGCACGTCTGTCCTGTACCATAGTTATAAATTTGACTAATAACAGAAGATGAATGCACGTGTACTGTTTGTTGTATTGTCCAAACTAACTTGGGGACAAGGCGAACCCATTTTATTAATTACTAGTATGGATCCCGCGCATACATGCGCGGTATTCATAGATCTTTTACTTACTTTATAATGTATTATTTAAGATTTAAAATTGACGTATTATTAATTTTTCATATTTAGAATTATGTAAATTCATGAAATGTATATTTTAATGAAATTTTTCATCACAAAACTAATGATTTCAATTAATAAATTATATCAAATAATTTTAAAGTTTTTTTTGTCAAGAAATTAATAATATAAGTTCATAATTTTTTTATACGAACTAAATACTCGTACTTGGTAAAAAACATTATGCAAAAACTAATAATATCGAATTTTATGAAATAAATCAGTATGGCCTAGTCAAAGATAGGATATAATGAAGCCCAAAGCCCAATTTAGAGCAACTCATTTAGGCGGGAAAACTTGAGAATCTCTTATTCTTTTAGTTTAAGGGAGATTACTACTAACTTGAAGTTTCCCATGTTCCTTGGAATCCCTACTCCCAGCTAATCCTGCACCAATGCTCATTTAATCAATCCTATTTGCATTTCCTTCCATTTAAAACACTTCATTTCCATGTTATTAACACTTCATTTCCTCATTTTCTGGATCTTATTAAGCTAAATCCGTCTCAAGATTAAAACGGGTCAAAACCCGTCTCTACTTTCCAATTTTATTACCAAACATTTGAGCTTTTTATGATTGAAATTGTAGAATTAGTAAATCCGTCTCAAGATTAAAACGGGTGAAAACCCGTCTCTACTTTCCATTTTTATTGCCAAAGATTTGAGCTTTTTATGATGAAAATGTAGGATTAGTAAGTGGGTTTTTAGTAAATGAGCAAGAATAGTAATGGAAGGTGAGTTAAGAGAAGGGAGGTCTTTAGCTGAAACACCAACATGGTCTGTTGCAACAGTTACTACTATTATGGTGTTTGTTTGTTTTCTTGTAGAAAGGTCTATTTATTGGTTTGGTAAGGTGAGATTGTCTGCAATTGCTCTGCATTGTTTTAGCTTGCTTGCCTGTGTTGGCGGAACCAGGATTTGAACTTAGTAGGACGGAATACTTTTAGTGTGGCGACCGCTTCTGCTAGTCCTCGTCTGGTTTCGCCACTGCTTGTGTATGTTTGTGTAGTTATGGAGTAGTAAGTTTACTCTTTTTGTTGTATATGTTAATGGCAGTGGTTGAAGAAGAAAAGAAGGAAAGCTTTGTTGGCTTCTTTGGAGAAGATTAAGGAAGGTATTTGTTTGACTCAACTAACTTGGCTTTTCTGTCAGTCGTTTACATCTTATGAGAGCACACACGACGAAGGGATTATCACTGTTTTCGACTCATCCTTGTTGAACACCCTGGCTTTTGGGGTTGGGGGACCAGAATTTAAAGTTTTGAGACAAAATATAGATTGATAACTTTATTGTTCTAGTCAAGCAAAAGAAACAAGTGTTGAAAAATTTAGGAAAAGAACTTTTATATTCTGTATTAATCATTTTTCGGTGCGTC
Organism: Silene latifolia; assembly: GCF_048544455.1. Classification (NCBI taxonomy): domain Eukaryota; kingdom Viridiplantae; phylum Streptophyta; class Magnoliopsida; order Caryophyllales; family Caryophyllaceae; genus Silene; species Silene latifolia. The sequence goes on along the minus strand of NC_133534.1, from coordinate 9,644,797 downwards.
TGACCCACTGAGCTCATCTTTCTGCCATAAGTGCATTGAGGGGTCTTCGTTGTCAGTTCGGCAAACTTAATCGTTAAAATGAAGTAATAATTATAATAGTTGGGCCTCAGCCATCATCTCTAGGTTTTGGTTGAGATGGTTCATCTATTATGGTATCAGAGCCAGGGTATAGGACACGTATCCTGGCAACCTCAATAACTCCTCAATAACTGACGAAGTGGATTCTCATAACACGGTACGGGAGAGCCTGTGCACTAACCACTCTTCAAGCCCAATTGACATTTGAGTGAGGGAGTTCAACCATCACCTTAAGGTTTTGGTTGAGATGGTTCATCTATCAAACTGGTTAGGCTAAAAAGCGATAGGTTTTTGTTGGTTCAGTGAGCCGGTTTGGTTTTACTGGTTAGCTGGAACCTGTTCGGTGATAATTTGGCGTAGGTTGTCAGTTGTCTAAAACTACTGACAAGTGGAGATGGACTCTGGTTAAGAATTTCCCAAATCAATTTTGGGATTTTGTGTCTGCGAACTATGAGTGACTGATGGTGAACTATGCAGCAATCCACGACTACTACTGCGACAACGAGAGACGGGGAGTGAACGGAGGCACACGCAAGTGGCAAGGACGCTCGATAACGGCGTAGTGGTGGGGGAGGAAAACAAAAAATTTAACCCAAGAATTTATATTTATTGTTAATTTGGGGTAAAAAATTATTTTGGGGCAACTGGGCCAACCGCACCTCCTAACCTCTCGATCTGCCATTGCTTATTTAAGTGCTTCAGTGCTTGACGCTTGTTTGGTTGTCTACCCGATTCACGTGAAAGTGTGAAATGGAAAAATCCTAGTAATTAGCTAGGCTTCTTGTTTGGTTGCCAAGTTTATGGGAAGTAGAACTTTCTACGGATTTCTACAAAATGTAGTTACTTACCTTGGCCGTAACCACTTTGTAAGTGGGAGCTTCCAGATGAATTACAATTCCCTTGTCTAAACCAAACAACCAACTTTTACCTAATTTACATGAATTGCTATTTATATGAATTTAATGTACATGGTATTTCATGGTGAAGTACGTGGACCAAACATGCACGAAGAATATTCGATTGAGTTGTTTGCTCAACAAGTCTTGTTTAAGACGGTAGGCTGAGGTGAGCTGGTGAGGTTTAGCTTTCGTAAGCTTATAGGATGAGTTTACTGCGCCAAAGTTGAAACCCTTAAAATGTAGTCCCAAAATACACAAAGGACCTACTGGATGAGCATCTTAGCCAAGTTTTTTTCTTGTTTGTTTATATTTATAGCTCTTAGGTAGTGATTTACATGCCATGTCAAAGTGTGTGCTTGAAATGTAGTCTCTAGTAGTGTGTGTTGTAGACTTATATCAGTTACAGTAACCATTTTCTTGTTTAATCCTGCCTTGCCTGTACTTCAGTTACTGTTGTTTAATTGTTGGCTATCTTTGTGTGTTTGAGAAATACTTCCGCATTTTTGCTACTTTTGTTAAATTGGAGTCATGGCTGATGTGAAACTGAAAACCTCTTGTCCGTGTCAGTGACAACATTTTAATGGAAATCGTTTCCTTCACTGATTGGTGTCGCTGTTGCTGAAAGAGTAGAAAAATAATTAATTTTTTTTTCTGTGTTGCTTGTTGCCTCTCTTGTTTGTGACTAATGTGTATGCCTTCATATGTTCAATTTTATACAGAGCTTATGCTACTGGGTCTGATATCATTAATGTTGGGGCAATGGGCGAGATGGATTTCTGAAATATGTGTGGATTCATCTCTTTTTGACAGTAGATTCTACACTTGTACCGAGGAAGATTTCTCTCCGCATAATCATTTCTTAGTTAGAGAGTCTCACCCTTCTTTGAACGAGACTGATGTTCCTCCAAAAGGATTATACAGTTCCGTCTCTCATACATGTCCCAAGGTTAGTAGCTCAGTTTCTTTGTGTTTGTTGCTTTGTTACACATTCAGTTAGCAGTGTCTTAACCATGTGATTATTGCAGGGGCGTGAACCGTTTGTGTCATATGAAGGTCTAGAACAGCTTCACCGATTCTTGTTTGTACTTGGTATCACCCATGTTCTGTACAGCTTTGTTGCAGTTGGGCTAGCCATGACAAAGGTGAAGTTTTGATCTTGATTTGCCATTTTACCCTCCTTATTCCGGATAGTTGAGGTTCTTAACCCTCCACCCAACTTATACTGTCTTCATTTGACTTTGGTGATCGAAAGACATCAACTTTGACTAATATGTTCTCCCAATCTACAATAGTTACAACGGAAATAGGTGTTTTGATCCTACTATCAGTTAGAGGAGTTCAAACAGAATATAGTGAAGCAAGCTAACTTAAAGAAGCAGATACTCCATAACGGGCTTCTTTTGTTATGCACGACTACCCAACGCTCTTTTATGTTAGAAGCATTAGTATCATGAATGATTTTTACGCTCCTGATTGCATATTTCATAGATATACAGTTGGAGAAAATGGGAGTATCAAGCGATTGATCAAGCTGGTGATGGAGATTTGCAAGGTATGATTTTTACGCTAAAGCTGTTCTCATCTGAAACATCACACGATTATTAACTAATAACTATGCCCCATCTACATAACCATCCTCCTATCTCTGTACGTTCTTTTTTGTGTGGTCATTATAATTTTTTGGCAATGTTTGCCTTTAATGAAAATGTGGCATGGTTTTAACTTTTAACCGCACTGAAGTGCAGTACACAATGTTGGTTCTCCAACAAAATTAAATACTTGTGCAACACTACGAGTGCGTCTAATTAACAGTCTTGCTTTGCAGCAAAGAAGAACAAAGTTATGAGGCGGCAAACAACCTTTGCTTTCCACCATGCCTCCCATCCATGGAGCAGAAACCGGGTTCTAATCTGGATGGTAATTTGATGATTTCTTTGTCTCACAGTACAAGCTATTTTTCTGCCTCAAGGAGCCGTGGTAATTTTACACGGCTCAAGATGGTTTATATTTTTCTCCGATTCTTCATATTACCTTGCCTACCCATTTGACATTTGGACGCTTCATTGTACAAAATAGCTCGTGATGATCTATGTTTAACCAAAATTATAATGATTCCACAAAGTAGTGTTGACCGACATTCAGACGGGCACTTGTGTCAGATATTTCTGAGTGAGTATAAGTTAACCCTAATGGGGATGATACATGTAGCTAAAAGCATCAGTTATAAGATATCATGTAATTCTCGTGCGTCTTTTACCAATGAGGATAAAACTAGAGGTATATTGCAGCCAGTTTTTGACTGTCCAACTCAGAGAAATGAAACCGATTTCTTGATTACTTTAGACGTATATTTGCACACCCGCATCATTGATTCTTGTGAAGATCTTCCTTGTCAAGGTTTACGACTTTATGCCTAAGCTAGCAGGCTCAAGTAGTGTATTGCTCTATGATCTATTTAGTGGATATTGAATTCTCCAGTTGATCCAATGTTTCTTACATCTTGCAGCTATGTTTTCTACGACAATTCAAGAATACGATTAAGAAGTCGGACTATTTGGCCCTCCGTTTGGGTTTTATTACCGTAAGTCTCACATTTTCTCGCTATAAGTTCCACAAAGTTACCACCTATGTTACTCCGACTCTTCTAATTTCCTCGCGTACCCGTGTCCGACACTCAACACTCGGACATGGGTATGACCCTTGGACACCTCATTTTAGACCAAAATATGCATATTCTTAAAAAAAATAGCCGAGTCCGACACTTGGACACGTACCCGTGTCGGATACTTCTATACGAGTCTGAGTAACATAGGTTACCACTCTCCGGAGTCCGGAGTCACCATTCTCCAAAATATGCTACCTTCTGGAGATAGTTAGACAACCCGTCCATTGGAGTGTTTTTTGCCAATAGTAAGAAGCTGGCCTTTTTTTGTTAAGAAAAGGACGAGAAAACTCGCTCTTAATTCTAAGTATCAGTGGTGGTGAAAACTAATTTGTATTGATTTTTTGCAGAACCACAAATTACCACTTTCCTACAACTTCCACAAATACATGGTCAGGAGCATGGAAGATGAATTCAATGCAATTGTAGGAATCAGGTATAGAAACATTTATGTTCGAAAGATTCATCCGAGTAGATATATGTATTCATCAATGAATCTAGCTGCCTGGATTTTGCAGCTGGCCGCTATGGGGCTATGCTATATTATGTATTCTGCTCAATGTCCACGGTAATTCTCTCTTCTAAGGAACTACTCATACAAGTTCAACTACTTAATCTTTCTTTTTAATTTTGAATCTAACAACCGCTAAATTTGCAGGGCTAAACATCTACTTTTGGCTTTCTTTTATTCCCGTCGTTGTAAGTTAACCTTTCACTATCATTGTTTTGTCTTCTTTGCTCTTCGCACATACATGAATGAATAATGTGTTGATTTGTTGTGAAAAGCTTGTGATGCTGTTGGGGACAAAGCTTGAACATGTTGTCTCCCTGTTAGCACTAGAGATAGCAGAACAATCAGGCCCAGCCAGTGGGACGCAAGTGAAACCACGTGATGGGCTGTTCTGGTTTGGAAAGCCAGAGATGATACTATGGCTAATACAGTTTGTTTCCTTCCAGGTGACTTTATTACCGCCCTGAAATAGTGAAATCTCCGGATTTTCTTAATTACTATTCATGTGACCTGTTTTCTTGGGTAATTCTGCAGAATTCGTTTGAATTGGCAACATTTATTTGGTCCATGGTAAGTCCACGGAAACAAAAAAAGAGAAATACAGAAGAAAATTCAGGAATTCCAACATATTTTTGAAACTTTTCTTTTGGCGCAATCTGTTTGCGCATTTTTTCAATGTGAAATAACTACATTCTCTCCTTTGTGTAGTGGGGATTCAAGCAACATGCTTGTTTTACAAAGAACCATACAATGGTTGTAACACGTCTAGTTTCCGGGTATGCGTCATTCTTAGACTCTACATACTGTTACTCTTTTTTTTCTTTTTTTTTTTTTTTTTTTTTGTCCTTTCTTTCTTTGCTAAGTTTGATAACCAGACATAAATCTTTAGTCATACTTCAATGTAGTTGTTCCAACTTCCAATATCAAGGGGCCATGGACCCATGGTAGCACATGCATTTCCTTGCAGCATACACACAAAAAAAGGCTATATATTTTACTCACTGTCGCTATTTGTCTGCAGCTTGGATAATATATAAGAGTAATAATATACATGTGGATTTTTAGTATTTGATGTTATTTGACATATTTAGTGTTTTTATTTAATTTTAAAAAAAACTTATTTGTTCTTCCCTCCTTTAGTAACCCTTTTTACCAGCCACTTTCTTATATATTTTACTTCGGCTTTCAAAATCGTTTTAATCTTTATTCTCGATTTAAATTTTAAGTTTTTATAAAAGAAACCCGGACTTGTATTTTAAAACCTATAAGTTTACCTTAGACTTTGTATTATGTTTTGCTCTCCCTTTTGTTTTTCATTTTTCCCCGTTTCCTTTTTTTCGCATTTTGAGGTGTGCGTTCAACCATGGACGGTTCTAAAGGATGATTCATGTCAGCCGACCACAAATTATTTTGGGATTAAGGCCCTGTTCTTTTGGACTTCAAGTCACTTAATTTAAGTTCACTTCAGATCCTTTAAGTTCAGTTCAGTTCAGTTCAGATCATATAAGTTTAGTTCAGATCCTATAAGTTGATTCGATTCGAGATCCTATAAGTTCGATTCGATTCGAATCCTATAAGTTGATTCGAATCCTATAAGTTTAGTTCGATTCGATTCGATCCTATAAGTTCGATTCAGATCCTATACTTCACTTAATTTAAGTTCGATTCGAATCCTATAAGTTCGATTCGAGATCCTATAAGTTGATTAAGTTCGAGATCCTATAAGTTGATTAAGTTCGAGATCTTATAAGTTCATTCGAATCCTATAAGTTCGATTCGATTCGATTCGAATCTTATAAGTTGATTCGATTCGAATCCTATAAGTTTGAAATCCAAAAGAATGCAGCCAAGGCTCTGATGTTGTTGTTGTTGTTGTATTGTGCCAATTTTTATATGACATTGACAGGTTCATATGCCCTCGAAACTCCGGTTGGGTTAGGTAGTCTTTATCTTATAATGGTTTTTAATTTCCTTTCTGAATGCAGAGTTCTTGTTCAATTTTGGTGCAGCTACAGCACAGTTCCTCTTAGCGTTATCATTACTCAGGTCAGTTGCAGACTTGTTGCATTCCTCTTAGTGTTCAATTATGTATGTATGCATGCTATCAAACTTGTCGAATGCACTGACGTTTTTTTTTTGGATTATAATGGTACAAGATGGGATCAAAATGCAAGAAAGCGTTGGTAGCGGAGAGTGTAAGAGATTCGTTACACAGTTGGTGCAAAAGAGTAAAGGCCAAGTCAAAACGGTCTCATACAGCGAGATCAGTTTGCTCCCTTGACGACATAGATGAGACACTTACAGTTGCATCCCTTACATTATCTTCAAGCTCTTCCGTGGCTTCTTTGAATGAGATCAAAGTAGCAAATCCCAAGCAAACTGGAGAAGCCGGTGTTTCAAATTCCGTTACTGTCCCTGATGATTTTACTTCCTTTCGTATAGAGGAGTATATCTCCCAGGCCGCTCAAGCTACTTTCCAGGACAACTCTGATACACTTGCTGATTTGTTTCAGAAAACCTGATGTTTATAATCCATGTAAATTAGGTACACACTAGTACACTACTACACATTCATATAAGACCGTTGTATGACATACAATTGCTCGATCCATTATTTGTCATGCCTCATTTATCTATAACAAACAATAGAATCTCATATTTTATCGCGATTCACAGTTTCACACTAGAGGAGGGAGCTAGCATTTATAGCTTGCCTGACCTTGATGAGCTTTCCGTTCGTTTCCCTTTTGATTTCAGTAATCGTGATTCTATTGATATAAGTTTCCTAAAATAGAGAAGCTCCAAGGAATGCTCGCTAATTGTGTTGGTTTAAACCTGAGAGATGTTCGTCTGAATAATGTGTTGGTCTCCGCTGATGTCCGAGAAGGTAAAACTGTAAAACATTTTCTGTGAACTACTGGTCCTGTTCTTGTGTGTATCTGATCTAATATTTCTGTTTTCTGTACTGGGTTGTTCGTAGTAGTATCAACTATCAGTTAGAATTCACAGCAACTGAGCCTCGAGGAGTTGGAAGTTGAAATTCACGTGAAGAAAAAATGAAAAGCAGGGACCATGGGAAATCTGACTAAATTAAGAGTACCACAGGAAATTTTCGTAATTTTTAATTATTAACTTATTGCCACATCATCAAAATTTAACCTGTATTTAGCGATCGTTACATTAGGGGGTCCCATGGACACAAAAATGGGACTTCAAGGATATCATAGACATATTCTTAAAAATAGGGGTAACTGGACAATCTGACAAAATATTAAGGGGTAACATGAAAAATTTTCGTTAAAATAAGGGTTATTTCATCGGAATAACTCATACTATGGGTGGCATCCTTAAATTACTTCATCCTTTAAGTAGTCCAAATTTAATCCCTCCTATCCCTCCTTCCTTCCCAGAACACACTAGAGTGACCGGTAACCTGTTGGCAACCTAAACAACATGTTACCCTTATGTTCTTAAGGGTTAAGACACCTTAATTCTTACCCTAATTCCAAAAAAAAAAACCAATTCATCTCTTTTCCCTCCGTTCATTACCCCTTCGTCGACCGTCGACGGTCCTCCCTCCGACCACCACTCCTGCTGCGGTCACTCCTCGGCGCTGACTCCCTCCGACCACCAGCTTCGCACAGCTGCTTACCTCCGCCCGCGCCAATCACCATAAATCTACCAGACCACCATTAAACTTCACCATCTCCGCCCCTTATCTTCTTCGTTCACCACAAAGCAGTTTGTCGTGGAATGGGTTGGATTTGGGAGTTAAATGAAAAGGGAGGAAAAGGTGACCTTCTACTGTTCTACAACAACAACAACAACAACAACAACAACAACAACAACAATAATAACAACTACAACAACAACAACAACAATAGAGCCTTAATCGCAAAATGATTTGGGGTCGGCCGGCATGAATCATCCTTTAGAACCGTCTAAGGATGAACGCACACCTCAAAAAGCGATAAAATAGAAAAGAAAAATTGAAAAACAAAAGGGGAGTGAAACATAATACAAAAGTTAGGTAAACTTATAGGTTTTAAAATCGAAGTTTGGACCAAAAAAAAAAAATCGAAGTTTGGATTTCTTTTATAAAATCTTAAAATTTAAATCGAGAATAAAGATTAAAACGATTTTGGAAACCGAAGTAAAACTTAAGGATCTGGATTACCTTAAAAGTGAATCAAGTATTAATATTAATATATAAGAAAATTGTTGTAAAAAAGGTGACCTACTACCGCGGGTAAAAAAATTAAATGAGTTTGTTCTGAGAAACAAGGGGGGATAGGAAGGATTAATTTCAGATTTATTAAAGGATAGTAATTTAAGGAGGTCACTCATAGGATAGATTATTCTTATCAAACAACCCTTAAAATAATTTACCACACAACCAAACGCTTCAATTCTCCTCTCATTAAAAACAGTACTCTAATACGCAGTATCTATACTATATAATTAAAAGGCTAGGTAAAAGCAATTAATTTTATTCCACATGTCACTAGCAATTAATTTAATTCCACATAGGATTAACAATTAATTTACTTTCTATACATTTTAATAAATTATTTAATTTATTTATTAATTACCAAGCCAAAAAGAAGAACATAAAAAAGAGTAGCAAAGAAATGGAAAAGCAAAAAAATGACAAAAAAAAAGAGTAGTTTATTATTCACATTTCACCCAACCTCATCCAATTTCACTTCTAATTCCACCGACACCAAAATACCAATTTCACTCCCTTACTATTATGATATTATCTATCTATGATCTATTTATCTATACATTTTACATAAAAAGACTACATAAACCATTTAATTTTATTTAACATGACCATTTTTATGATCCATTCATTCATAAATTATTATTATTATTATAATTTTTTTTTTTTTTATAATTATTATTATTATTATTATTATTATTATTATTATTATTATTATTATTATTATTATCTATACAATAAATAATGATTATTTATACATCATCTTACTCTAGCTAAGTGATAATTTATGAACCTTTATAAATTCACTAAATTTTTCATAACCCTATGAATAATGATTTTGGTAACTAAAAAGACAAAGAAAGATAAATATGCACTAAATTTTTCATAACTACACGAGTAATGATCTTGGTAACTATAAAGACAAATAATAAAAATTGGTTAAATAAATGACTAAGTGATCATGTAAGAACCTTCACAAACTCTCTAAAAAAATATGCATGAGTAATTTTTCATTACTCCATCGTTAATGATCTTGGCAACTAAACAGACAAAAAATAAAAATTAGTTAAATTGACTCATTAAAATAATATTTATATCTTATAACTCCTTATAAAGTCTAATTTCAATAACTCTCATTTATCATTAGTACTAGGAGAGTTTATTGAGATATAAATAAGACCACAAAAAGGCGGCGGTACTTTCGTTCACCTATGATTTTTTATTTGCATACTTTTGTTTGCTTAGTCTTTTACACTCTATTCAATTGGATTCTAATTTATTTTTGTTTATTTTTACTTACCGAGGATCTAAACGTGAAATGTCGATGTATAAACAATTAATAATTCATTCTTTCTACTTTTATTTCACATATACCAAGTATTTTTGTTTCCCTTAAGTAAGTTTGATTTAGTGATTACAATCATCGAATATTAAAATGTAATACTAACTTAGGGGTTGTCATTAAGCCAAATCAAACCATCATATAGATTCAAGGGTTTTGGTGTCATTCATCATTACATAGTTTTTACTAATATCACAAAACTTCAAAATACCCTAATTATAATATATTTCCAAGTCAAAAAGAAAGTACAGAAAAAAAAACCGACACACACTTTCAGGAACTATACAATGAAAACAAAACAACAAAAAAAGTCAAACCCGTGATTTTCACGGGTCACAAAACTAGTTCAATATTAAAGTCCTCTACTTCAACAATATAATTAATTCACTAATTAGAGAATTATAATTCATTGTTCAAGTTTTTAGAGTAATTAAATTCGATTTTAGGGGAAAAAATGTAGAGAAGAGTTAATTTGATTAGGTTTAGAAAAAAGGGTATGATATAGAAAGTTTATGAAAAAATGTATGCGAAAGAGTAAAGTTCGTATTTTTGGTACAATGAGGGGCAAAAACCCGAAGAATTAATTATTAGTTATTACACGAGGAATAGCGACCCCAAATATATCTTCCTGAAAGATCGGACGTAGCTGAGTAAGAGGAGCGTCTAGGTGCGTAGGGATGGAACTCAGAGTGACCCCATAGTTTGCTAAGAAATCAGCGGTTCTATTAGCTTATATATAAGTGTGTTCCAGCTTGACTATCCAACCTGCTTCTTGTATCAATTCTTTGCAACGCTTGACGATGAATTTGAGACTATTGCTGACTAGTTGTTCTTCCATCATAAGCTCAACACAAGGGTTGTTGTCCATATTAACAAGGAGCCTTGTTAATCCGATAGCTTTAGCTCGCTCCAAGCCGTTGAGGAGAGCCATTAATTCCGCTTTCATAGAGGTACAAAATCCACACGAGATATAATAGGCTGTAATGAAATTACCCGTTTCATCTCTAAATTAAAGACTCCACCACCACCGGCCAACCCGAGATTTCCTTTAGAGGCACCATTCGTGTTAAGTAAAGTCCATCCATGAGGTGGAGGGTTCCATCTAACAAAAATTTCCACGTGAGAATTTTTAGATTGCGGTATAAATATGTTAAACATGCTGAAAGCTTTCTTCATCGTCTCAAATTGTTGGTAAAGGAATGCTAGTGGATTAATCGGATTTTCTACGATTAAATAATTATCTTACTTCTTAATTCTTAATGATTAAATAACTATCAAAGAAATTATTTCAATGAACTTAAAATAATGTCTCAATGAACTCTACTCCAGTATTGAGATTAGAGTGTGCGATTCGACGACCCAAACAAACCGAGTCATTAGTAAAAGTTTTAATAGTTGAACCAACTAATAATATTAGCGTTTATTTGGCAATTTAATAATTATTCAATGGTTAGGTTGGTGGTTAAAATGGTCATAGGATTGTTTTGGCGAATATTTTAAAAGAAATGATATCTTTGACAAAAGACTCAAATAATAATTTATGCAGGCACCTCATATAATTGAGTTGGTCTCCCTTTAGACAGACCATACGACCGGATTTTGAGATAATTTTACAGCCAAATGTGACCAATCATATCATATTGTTCCGGGTGTAATTCCAGAGCAGATATTTGTTACCACTCGTAGCCCGTAGAATGATGTCTTTGCTTGAATCCTCCTTGCGGTCTCCTGAAACGATAAACAAACTGAGGGCTCGGCTTTGGCCGAGCGTACTCACTCCGACGCTCAAGTCAGTAAACTTAGAGAGAAGTTGTTGTAACTTGGCTAAAAGTATTGTAGAGAGATAAGGAAGATATTACCAGATGAATAGTGGTTATTAGGTCAATTTTGTGGATCCTTTCCTCAATGAAGGTTGAGGAGTATTTATAGGCATTCACCTTTTGTCACGTAGTGGCCAAGTGGCCATGTGGCTATCAGGTGGAAAGACCGTTGTACCCTCGGCCGATGGACCTGTGGCAGGCTCGCCGAGGGTCTTGGATATGAGTACGCGGATATGTGCCCCGGCTGGCTAGTTGTCAGGCCGAGACCCAAGTGACAGGCCGATGGGCTCCGTCGGCTAGACTGTCTGAGTCGTTGACTTTGCTGTGGATACCCTTGACCTTGCTCAATATGTTGACTGGGTCAGCGGTGCAGAATATGCCCCATCACATATCATATATAATCATATCATATCATATCATCATATATTATACTTCCTCCATTCAACTCCACTCTACCTATTTTCATTTTCTACACTATTCATAAGTGCACATTCAATTTCGATTTTCTCTCATTACATAAGTGAAAATATATTCATGTGAGATCTTGTTTGATTCGTCTTTATGAGTATATTAAAAATATCTAACTTTTATAATTTTTGCAAATACGTAGCTAACGATATTTACCGCGTAAAACACGCGTTGGCGAACGTGAAAAAGCAAAGTGGTAGAGTGAAGTTGAATGGAAGAAGTATTAAAGCAACAACCAACTACTTCTTTGATTGCCACATGTCACATTCCAATACTTTGCCACATGTCATTCACCTTTTTAATGTCAAGTTTAATATCCATATATGAATATTAAATATAAAATTAAATATAATATATAATTGTGAAAGATGGAAATCAAATGGGACGTGCTTTTTCACATACGAATTTTACTCTTTCACATACGCTTTTTACATCTATATCCTTGTCATTTTTCTTATGTTCATCCAAACTTCTTTTTTTTTCCTCTCTTCCCTCCTCATCTACCTTCACCGCCAACACTACCTCCGTTCAACTACTCCAATCAATGAATTTTTTTCCAAAATGGGGCGCAAACACAAAGTATTTAACGAAATAGGTCGAGTTTGAAAGTATTTACCCAAAATGGGTCCACGTCATCACCGAAGCTAGGTTCGGTTACAAGTCGCTCTCCCGCTCAGCGACTATAGCCAGGGTGACAGTTCAGAAGATCACAAACCTCACTGTCATAGCTAGCAAGACAAGTCGCTTACTCGGACAACGGTTTTAGCTAAAGACGCCTTTCCCCTGAGCGACTTGCGTCTGCTTATAAATTCCAGAATTTGCAACATTATACAAACCTACACGATCATCCTCCATAATCTACAATGCATTCTTCTTATTTCCCTCCATTTGCCAAGTAAAAAACATCATCAATGGAGAGTGAACAAGAAACTAATAATACCTTGGATTTCAATGGAGATTGAACAAAAAAGACCCAAATAGTTGTTTGATATTGCCTAGAGACTAATAATTTGTGTTTTAATTGAAATAATTGATTGATTTGAGGGAGTTTTTTTAGGAAAAATCGAGTGATTGTGATAGGGTTTTCAATTAGGATTTTTCTGTGTTTAATTGGGGATGAACGAAATGAGGGAGAAAAGTATGTTTTTGTTTTGATTAGAGCAGCCAAGTAAGTCGTTGTCCGGCAAAGCGACTTGGCTTCTTCCCACAGCTTCGCCAAATCCGATCCTACGTGGACCCATTTTCGGCAAATACTTTCAAAGTCGACCTATTTTGCTAATTAGTTTGTTAAAAAACCCCAATTTGGAAAAAAATTCCCAATCAATCCAATCGTTGATGACGTTACTCCGACTGCCCTTCGGCCAGCGTCTCCCATCCCCACGTTAATTAATACTTGTATTAAAAAAAAATTAAAACAAAGCACCAACACAATTAAAACGAAGCACCAACACAAAAATTGGTGGATTAAGCACCAACACAACAATTGGTGGATTAAGACGGCTGACTAGTCATTGAGTTTGTTTCTTTGAAATTTAAAAAGCTGTGAAAATTGGTGGATTAAGTTTATAAAACGATTAATTATAAATTAAATATGAGCTGGTTTGTTATTAGAAGTGATGGGGCATATTCTGCACCACTGACAAAGTCAACATTTTGAGCAAGGTCAAGGGTATCCACAGCAAAGTCAACGACTTAGACAGCCTAGCCGATGCATCCCATCGGCCTGTCACCTGGGTCTCGGCCAGACAATTAGCCAGCCGGGACACATATCCGCGTACTCATATCCAAGACCCCTCGGCCAGCCTGCCATAGGTCCATCGGCCGAGGGCAGAACGGTCTTTCCACCTGCTAGCCACTTGGCCACTTGGCCACTACATGACAAAAGGTGAAAAGCTATAAATACTCCTCAAACTTCGTTGAGGAAACGATCCACAAATTGACCTAATAACCACTATTCATCTGGTAATATCTTCCTTATCTCTCTACAATATACTCTTGGCCAAGTTACAACAACTTCTCTCTAAGTTTACTGACTTGAGCGTCGGAGTGAGTACGCTCGGCCAAAGCCGAGCCCTCAGTTTGTTCATCGTTTCAGGAGACCGCAAGGAGGATTCAAGCGAGGACATCATGCTACGAGCTACGAGTGGTAACAAATATCTGCTCTGGAATTACACCCGGAACAATTGGCGCCGTCTGTGGGGAAAGACACTAGAAGCTAGTCACATTCATTCCCAAACAACAAAAACAAAAACACAAGAAAAAAACCCACCCCAAAAGCTAAGAAGATGTCGAAACAACAAGAGGTAGTAGTGACCGACGAAACCGCACTATGCCAAGATGATACTTTTCACAATTCTGGAGTCGTGCAGCCCTCCACCGGCGGAGTAATCCAACCGGAATTCGGGATGCCGATAATACCAGACACGCCGCTGCCCGTCAACCAGGTCACCATCATGGGACAGGTGGTTGACGTAGCGAAACTGAAGATGCTCCTGGACCTAATTGGGAGTACGTCGGCTCACACTGTCACGCCGACAAGAGCGGCGGAAACCGTCCAGGAGACCAGGGCCCAGAACGTGACTCCCAGAAATTTGAACGAGGCCCTAGGAGAGGCCGACCCTGCCAAGACGCCGGAAGAGCCCAAGGTGGTCGTGGTAAACATAAGTCCTTCTCGCACTCGGGAGAGGACAGCGTCGCCGCAGCACCGACGAGGCACACCCCGGAGGAACCAGAGAAGTCCGACTCAGGAGAGTCGGAGAAGGAGCCCGAGTCGAAGGAGGAGTCCTTCCCGCTACGAGGAGAGGAGCCGGACTAGGAATGCGAGGAGCCGATCGCCGCGTTTCATTCGACACGTGGTCAGACAGCCCCTCAGTGCTTACGTCCTTGACACCGCCGTGCCAACTAAGCTGAAGTTGCCGGCGATCACATACAAAGGAGATAGTGACCCAACCGACCACGCCGAGGCTTTTGAGTCTTACATGTCGGTATGGGAGCAGCCCGATGAGGTCTGGTGCCGAGTCTTCCCAACAACTCTGCATGGGATGGCTCAAAATTGGTACAAGGGGCTCCCCGACGGTTCGGTAGACTGTTTCGCCGACCTAAGAGACGCCTTCGTAGCCCAGTACTCTTGCAACAAAAGGACGGCCGTGGAGACGTCGGACCTCCTAACTATCAAACAGGAGGAGGGCGAGTCTCTGCGAAGCTATGTGAAGAGGTTCGACGGCAAGGTTCAGCAGATTCGGGAGATCAACCCCGAACTGGCCGCTTTCGCACTGATGAAAGGCCTCCCAAAGGGAAACTTAAAAGACGAGCTCATCAAGCACGGGGGCCTGGGCCTAGACGCCGCGAGGAAGATGGCCGATCAGGCCATCAAGGTGGAAGATTACCACAAGACCTGGGTAGGCCCCAGCGAGGCCGAGCCCTCAGAAAAGAAAAGCCGCCGGGATGACAACCCGGATGAGAGACGCCGTGACAATAACGGGTCACGGTCCGATGAGAAACGCCGTGACAATAACAGGTCACGGTCTGATAGATCTGCCAAGAAGCAGGACTCGACGGGCGCCGGGGGGAGTTCGGGAATGTTTTACCAAAGGCATTACCATGATAAAACCCCTCTGGTCGCATCGGCCGCCGAAGTCTTCGCCCTGAGCAGAAACGAGGGCCAGAAGTGGGAACGGCCTCCCAAGCCAAAAGGAGACGGCGACACGAGCCAAGATCGCGAATACCACGGTTGCACCGCCACCTCATCGACAACTCGCCGCATCTGAAGAATGCCATTGAAGAGCTAATCCGGAAGGGAAGCCTCGACAAGTATGTGGCCAAAGGCCAGAAGACTGACGCCAGCGGCTCAGATAAGAAATCCGTTTTTCAACGGATAGGAGTGATCCATGTAGTCATCGGAGGTAACGAGAACGGTGGGTCAGCTCATGGACACAAACGGCACCTAAACGAGCTGTATCAGGCCATCAACTTTGTGCCCAACACAGCGACCCCCGCCTCCAGCATTCCCGATATGACTATTGGAGGAAAGGACTACGAGGGAGTCATCACCCCTCACAGCGACCCACTCGTAGTCAATTTGGACATATCCAACCACCTGGTGAAGAGGTGTCTGATTGACACAGGCGCCTACACGAACATCATGTTCAGGGAGTGCTTCCACAGCCTCGGCCTGAGAATCAAGGACTTGAGCCCCTGCACCAATCCACTATACAGCTTCTCCGGGGCTGGCCTGGTACCCCTGGGTTCAATCAGACTACCGGTGATGTTCGGCGAGGGGAATGCGGCTAAGAATGTCTTAGCTGAGTTCGTAGTCATCGACGGCTCGTCCGCCTACAACGTTCTCATAGGCCGAGTCACTCTTAGCGAGGCCGACGCGGTGATGTCCATCCGGGCACTGACACTTATGTATGTCTCGGACCGGGGGGAAGCCCATAAGCTCGTTTCCAAGGACGAGAAGGACGAGGTGGTCAACGTCCAGATATCTGCCAGAGGATGCAACATGCAATCCCTCAAAGTGGCAAAGCAGTCGGATAGGGGAAAAAGCTCGTCCTTACAACAGGAGGGCGACCTCATGGATGCGACCGACGGCTTATAGGCATTAGGAAACCGGTAGACCTTGTGTAGCGGCGGAGGTGTCCAAAACAGCTGTGGGCACCCCGACGCATGTTTATATCTAATGTAAAGTCGACCAAGTCTTCCATCAGAATGTCCATTTTTTCCCATAGTCACTAGCAGGAAGAAAGAGGCCGACGCCGGCTCACACTGTCATACCGACAAGAGCGGCAGTCGTTATGAAGAAAGAGGTCGACGCCGGCTCACACTGTCGATTCGACAAGAGCGGCAGTCGTTATGAAGAGAAGCAGCGCCGTCGCAGTCACCCCAAATAGTAGACGCTTCGACAGTCACTTAAAGTGGTAGACGCCGCGTAACACGCTATCCGGGAACAGACGCCGGCTCACACTGTCATAGACAAGAGCGGTGGTCTCCATGAAGAAATGTAGCGTTGTGGCAGTCACCCCAAATAGTAGACGCTTCGGCAGTCACTTAAAGTGGTAGACGCCGCGTAACACGCTATCCGGGAACAGACGCCGGCTCACACTGTCATAGACAAGAGCGGTGGTCTCCATGAAGAAATGTAGCGTTGTGGCAGTCACCCCAAATAGTAGACGCTTCGGCAGTCACTTATAGTGGTAGACGCCGCGTAACACGCTATCCAGGAACAGACGCCGGCTCATACTGTCGTACCGACAAGAGCGGCAGTCTTCATCAGAAAGCAGACACCGTGACAGTCGCGGCCAGCGCAGTTGATAAACAATCAAAATGCCTTAGAAGCGTTAAAAACAGTTGAGATACACACTCTAAAAACTGCATCGGCCAAGCCAAAGCGGGAACAAAAAGAGGCGCTCAATTAATAACGTAGGAGAGCAACTCAGACAAAAACGAGAAAAGACCTCGGCCAAGCCAGAGGCAAAGTGGAAACGCTAAATGCAGTTGAGACGCTCAGCTTTTAAAAAACGCAAGTAAAAGAAATAATGTAAAGACCTCGGCCATGCCGAAGGCAAAAGAAACGAACTCTTATTAATAATAACAGGTTACAGGTGAAAAGAAAGCAGACGACGGCCGTCCCCATTGGGATAAGCCAAAACACAACCTACCAAAGTTGTACAAAATATAAGGAAAGAAAAGCAAGAATTACAAAAACGTCATTTGAAGCGCCAAAAGGTGGCAGGAAGGAAGGGCTTAATAATTGGCTCCCGAACAGTTAGAGCCGATCTGCTGTAAACTTGTTCTCATCAAGCAGCACATGGTAGTGTGTGAGGAGCCGAAGCAGATCTGCTGTAAACTTGTTCTCATCAAGCAGCCCATGGTATTGTGTGAGGAGCTGAAGCTATCTGAGACGTCGGGTGAGCCTGGTGACGACCACCCGCCTCCCTATGCCTGTTGCTGCTCACCATCAGCAGCGGTAGCCGCATCTTCTTCAAAAGGCAATCCAACAGCTTTCCTAGCAGCCTCAGCTTTGGCCTCGGCGGCATCAGCCGCCCTCATTCTCTCGGCTTCCTCCTTGGCCGCCTTAGCCTTCTCAGCAAGAGCTGCTCTCTCCGCGGCCGCCTCCTTCTCCATCTTCGCCCTCACCGCCTCCCTGGCCTTCTCCGCCACGGCTTTCTCCTTAGCCTCGAGCTTGTCATCAAGCAGCTCGTCAAATTTGCCCCACGGAAAGGAACCATCAAGAGGGAAAAGCTCCCCGATCACTTCCCTAGCAGCTCCTTCGGCCAAGTCCCGGAATTCAGCGCACAGGTTGGGGAGCATGACGGTTTGGAGCATCTCAATGTCCTCCTCCTTTTGCTTGATGATGGCCTCTTTGCTCCGAATCACCTCCGCCTGGGCCTTAAACAGGTCCCTGGATTCGTTCCTCTGCTGGAGATAGAGGTCGGCGTGCCTCTGAACAAGGTTATACTTCTCCAGCAGCTTTGCCGCTTCGGCTGCCGCAGCCTCGGCTTTGGCTCTCTCAGCAAGGACCTCCTTTTCAGCGTCCTCCCTGAGCTTTCTCTCAGCCAAGAGCGCCTTCTCAGCATCTCCCCTACGCCTCCGCTCATCGAGGAGATCCAGCTTCGCCGACGCAGCCACATGCTTAGTGGCATTACGCTCAGAAACAGCTCGAGCCACGGCCTTCTCCTGCTCCATGAGACGAGCACCGGTAACCACGTTCCACCTCGCCAGCTCCTTAATCAGCTTCGTGCCTTCCTCTATAAGCTGGGAGACGGAAGCCTTCTGGGATGAAGGGACGGTGGTGACACTTTGACCACCAGCCTGCAACTGGGAGAGGGAAGCCTTCTGGGATGAAGAATTAATGGTGACGCCTCGGTCACCAACCTGCGCAGAGGTCCCCTCCGCTTGCTGCCCAATGAGGGCGAAGTCCGACGGCGGCTGGTCTACAAAAATTTAATAAAGGCATCAGTATCAACATATATCGACATATCAGAGAGCCTGCCATCAGGAGCACCTAATGACCCGGCTAAATTTGAGCCACAGGATAGATGGGTACCATGCTTGGCCTTCTTGGCCGGAGGAGGCACTTCCTTGCCAACGGTAGAGGCTGTCTCCTTCCTCTTACGGATAAGAGGAGATTCCTCCGCATCAGAGTCCCCCTCAGAAGGAATATCAACAATTTCCACCGTCTCCTTCTTAGGGGGGGGGATGAGAGGCGGAACCGGCGTCAACGTCTTCGCCGCCGAAGGCTTTGTTTTCCGCGTCCGACGCACTACGCCGCTAACAACCTTCGCCTGAGCCTCCTCCACACTCAAGCCCTTCAGCCGTTGTTCCATGAGGTCATTCGGCGACGTCCTGCGGTCATGAGCTAGAGCCTTGGGATGCAAGTTAGCAACGGTTTTATCTTTATGCAGCCCCATTCTCCGGAGTATATCCTCAGACAGGTCCGGTCCAAAGTGGTCTGCGAAAGAAACAAAGCAAGAGTTAAGTAAGGAAATAAATCGAAGTTCAAGAAACAGGAACATTGAGAGCGGTGATGGGCCTCACACCGACCCCACTCACCCTGTGCTAGGGCCGGTATGAGGCCGACATGGCAGAGCGGCTCATCCTGAAGAATGATCTGCGTCGGGGGAATCCATCTTTTCGGCACCCCACTCTTGTCCACCTCAAATGACCTCCTCATTGCAAATTTCTCATCCTCCTTAAGAGGGACCTTGCCGGCATCCATCTTGAGCTTCTTCCGGTGACCCATCCGTCGTGCTCCGCCTTAGTCTCGCACCGCAAATTAACTTGGTCTTTGGAAAGAGCGGGCGGCGGGATAGTCATCCGGCACCTTAACGTACACCCACCGACCTTGCCAGTCCTTGCAAGAAGAAAGTTTGTCAACAGAGACATAACCCTGCTCCATTTGCACACTGTACCATCCGACGCGGCCAGAGAATGGTTTGAGATGGTGAAGCCGGCGGAATAAATTCACCGTTGGGGCCTCTCCCTTGAAGAGACAAAGCCAGACAAAACCGATTATGGTCCTCATAGCCAACGGGTGCAGCTGGGCAACGACAACGTTCATGGCTCTAATTATGGCCATAACGTATCCATTTAGCAGAAACCGGAGCCCGTACTCCAAATGCCGCATATATACGCCGGTGTAGCCCGGTGGAGGGCAACAGACGGCCTGACCTTCCTCAGGGATAACAATTTTGTATCCCCTACCAAAGAAAAAATGACCCTCGAAGAATTTCTCGCCGGAACAACTGGCGAGCTTATGACTCCAAGTACGGTCAAGGCGGACCTTACAGGCGTCGCCGTGATCCATAATGTACTGCCTCCCCTCATTAGGACGAGGCCTTTCCACATCATCACCAAAATCATCACCAAAATCACCATAGGAATCATCATCCTCCCATTCCTCCAAAATTTGAGGATCAACTTCAGGAGAAGGAGACCTAGGGCCCCCGACGCAGTTTATCGGGCCCAAAGATCGTTGAGAAGACATGTTCGCAACAATTACTAACAAAATAAAAGAAAATTTGTTTGTTTACCTTAAAGAAAAACACTTGCCGGATCAAAGACTCTGAAGATTGGAAGAAAACGAAGCTCTTGAAAGTTTAGAAAGATGAAGATTTTGGAGAAAATTTGAGAAAATGAAATTGGTGGCCAAAATCACTTTAATAATCGCCCTATTTATAGGAAAAGCCCATGAAGAAGGACCAATCAGGGCACAGCCCATGAAGCGTCAACCAATCAGCGAACAGACACGTGTCAGACATGCAACCACGGAATGTCAATCGTTGCAACAGTTGAATGTCAATCAATGCAACAGTAACCAAGCGTCTTCAACACGCCCATTCACATCTCTTCGCCTATTCGTCTTCCTCAACAAATTCCTAGGTACCTGCTCTCCGCCGGCCACATGGTCAACCAAGCTAGGAAGCACCGGCCGGGGCAATCAAAAACAACCGACTCTCACCCCGGTCTCGGCCAGCGTCATATTCTTTTCCACATCGGATGCCCTTTACGCATCCATGTGGAGGGGGGATATGGTACGGCCTAACAAGAACCACGCCGCCGCATCAGAAGAAGCCGATGCTGAAAATTTTGCAAAAATACTTACGCAGAATATACGCTCAACATACATCGGAGCCCATACCACGGCATAGACTACGCTGGGGGCAAATTGATGGGGCATATTCTGCACCGCTGACAAAGTCAACATTTTGAGCAAGGTCAAGGGTATCCACAAAGAAAGTCAACGACTTAGACAAATGCCTAGCCGATGCATCCCATCGGCTGTCACACTGGTCTCGGCCGACAATTAGCCACCGGGACACATATCCGCGTACTCATATCCAAGACCCTCGGCCACTGCCGCCATAGGTCCATCGGCCGAGGGCAGAACGGTCTTTCCACCTGCTAGCCACTTGGCCACTTGGCCACTACGTGACAAAAGGTGAAAAGCTATAAATACTCCTCAAACTTCGTTGAGGAAACGATCCACAAATTGACCTAATAACCACTATTCATCTGGTAATATCTTCCTTATCTCTCTACAATATACTCTTGGCCAAGTTACAACAACTTCTCTCTAAGTTTACTGACTTGAGCGTCGGAGTGAGTACGCTCGGCCAAAGCCGAGCCCTCAGTTTGTTCATCGTTTCAGGAGACCGCAAGGAGGATTCAAGCGAGGACATCATTCTACGAGCTACGAGTGGTAACAAATATCTGCTCTGGAATTACACCCGGAACAAGAAGGTATAGTGTTTAGGTTGAATTTAATTGAAATTATTGATAGAATTAAGTGATTATTATAGAATGAATATTGTTATAAAATAACCCTTTTTTTATTCGTGTTCATGTTAACCCAATCCCCCTATAACTAAAAGAATAAGAAAACTCAATGTTTTTCCCGCTTAAATGCATTCTCCTATAAGTGAGACTATTTTTTTTTTGAAACAAGTGAGACTATTTTTTTGTCAACTTAATTCACTACAATTCAATACATTAGTGGGCCAACACAAAATTCAACGTGTAAGTATAATTTTTTCTTTAAAACAAGAAACTCGGTAGGCCCCAAACATTGATAATTTATATTAATACTACCTTATTAATAATAATAGAATTTCCACAAATATAGGCGCAATCTTTGCCACAAATAAAATATTCAGTATCCTATATTTCTATACACAAAAAAGTTATGAATAAGAAAACTCAATGTTTTTCCTGCCTAAATGCATTCTCCTATAAGTGAGACTATTTTTTTTTTAAACAAGTGAGACTATTTTTTTGTCAACTTAATTCACTACAATTCAATACATTAGTGGGCCAACGCAAAATTCAACGTGTAAGTATAATTTTTTCTTTAAAACAAGAAACTCGGTAGGCCCCAAACATTGATATTTTATATTAATACTACCTTATTAATAATAATAGAATTTCCACAACTATAGGCGCAATATTTGCCACAAATAAAATATTCAGTATCCTATATTTCTATCAATTGGTCTCCCTTGTGACGGGTTACCATTTGTGACGGATATTTTGTGAGATAAAATGGTAACAAAATGGGTTAGTGGAGAAAGGGGACCACATGAATAGTGTTGCAGAGAGAGAAAAAGTGGGTACTTTATGAGGTAAAATGGTATCCGTCTTCAGCTTGTGACGGATATGTCATGTCTTCAATGAGAATTTGTGTATTTCTATACACAAAAAAGTTATGGCTCCAAACATTATAGTGTTTGTATAAAGTATAATATAGATTATAGAGTATAAATAAAGATTATAATTAATACAAATAAAATCTCCAAAATCCTACCAAGGCCATTCTAATTAACGTACAAAAATTAGCTATGATGTATAGTAAAATTTTGACATTGAAACTGAGTTTGATTAAAGCTAAGTAAAAAAACCAACTGATTATATAAATGAAACGTGTTAACTTCGCTCTTTTTAATCTTTCCATTTTATACAACTATACAAGCTAACATGTTTTAATGTCCAATATAAAAATGTGATATTATTATTGTTATTTTGTGCTTTTTTATATATTCTCTTCATAAAAAGATCTAGGAGTAAGAATCAATAATTCTAATTTTTCCTATTAAAAATAAAAGAAAAAAGAATATAGGGGTAAATAGTATTTTTAATTGTTTGTAAATCGTCCTTCTAGATGTGTCGTATACTGTTTATATATTTTTTCGGGTTATAAGGTCAATATGCGCTTTATAATAACATAGTACTGACTCTATATTAGATTATGTTATTCCATCATAGTCAACTATCATTATTTTTAATAATAAAAATAGGTTCACACAAAAATAACTTAATCTAAAAGTCTTTTAAATAAAAAAAAACTTTTTTTTTATGATATTTCTAACATTATAATCAGTACATTACAATATACTATTATAACTACAACTCATTTATGTAAAAATTAAAGTTCAATTAATTTAACCCTCACAAATACCGGGATCTCAACTAGTTACCTAAATGAACCATAACATCAATTTTAACCCGCTAACTTTGTATTGCATTCGTATAATCTTCACTTATTAACAATTTGGAACCGACGTTGTTACGTTAATCAGTTGATCCGAAAAGTCGAACATCACGACATCACATTGCTTCAAGGGGGTGACTGGTGAGTCATTCATGCTACTCAAGTTTTTACAGTCATTCTGTTAATTTCCTTACTTACATTTCTGGGTCTTTGATTGTTGGTGCTAATCATTTATTTACCTTTTTATGCTCGGTTAATTTCCTTCCTTACATTTCTGGGTCTTTGATTGTTCTTCTATTCATAACGAATTTGAATTTTTTTTTCACTGTTTAGTTTTTACAGCATTTACTTTTGTGGGTGCATGTTAATTTGCTTCAAGGGTCAATCCTTTTTTACCCTCATTGAATAATCGCTTCGTCCCAATCATTTATTTACGTTTTATGCTCTCTGAGCGATATTTTTATCAAAGATAAACAAATAATTGAGACAAAGCGAGTATTTTTGGTGTAAAGTTGTAAACTTGTATAAATTCTGGGATAAATTAACTTACTTGGTTGCAAAAATTGGTGGGGTGCAGATTGCAGAGTGTAGAATTAATCAATAGATTAAATGGTTTGGGGTTTTTTCCCTGTTGATCCTCTTTCAGGTTTGTCTTCCTGATTTCGGGTTACTGTTGAATTTTCTTTTATTGTAATTTTGTTTGCATCATGTTCATATAATCATATCCATTGTTTAGGGGTTTAGGGTTTTATTAATGAAAACTATTGTTGACCGTGACATTCGAATTTAACAGGAAGTATCTTTGATGTTATTTTAGCCTTGTGGTGGTAGTTTGTAGGCTGTTATGTTGCTCTCACACTTCACTTTGGTTGCTTGCCCCCGTGTTTGACACTCGGGAAATTCGACACAACACTTGACACTTCATTGAATTCGACACCCCGCCCCCTATTCAGTCCTGCAATAGAGCCGGAGTTGGAGTAACTTAGAGCAGTTGTCACCCTTTTTATTTTTATGTAGTTGTTCTTTTAGGCCTGTAGTATTCGACTCTTTGTGCTATGCATGCTTTCCATCGCGATTCCAACGAATAGGAGGGAGTATAGAATTAAAACAAATCAGCGACCTTCATGGGATGCTCAATCACTGAAACTGTGGTCACCTAGTATGGGGTATCAGGGGATCTTGTCTAGACCAATGAGAAGAGAACAGGAAAACTGAGGTTCTAACTTCTAAGTTTATAAATTGAAACGGAGTGAGATTTGATACAAATAAACAGTGTCACAAAAAATGGTCTCTATTGTACGGACTACAGAGTGCTTTCTAGGCGCTTTGTGTCGTCTGGCTTCTTGCAACTAGCATAATTCTTCTGAAATAGAGAAACAGAAAAATTACCTGCTAGGTTTCACTGATACACTGTATAGATTTGAGTTGCAAAAATAATGAAAGCTGTCGTGCCCGCAATCACATACCACAGTTGTACGAGTGGGCATGTTATCTCGACTTCCGCATTTGTTACCTTGTTGATATAGTGACAAATATGATTTTGTAAATCCGTTTTTTTTTTTTGATACAAGTCATGTAACTTCCTTGTTGATTTTGTATTACAGGGGAAAATAAGTATTACATATATGCAAAGGGAGCTTACAAGGTTGGCAGAAAAGGTATTTTTTTTTATATGAAAATGGCAGAAAAGGTTTATAAGACATCTATAGGGCCGTTTTCCTTTAAAATGGCTGCGTTCAAGTACAATTCATGACTTCGAGTTATGAAAGCTAATGTCTGTCTGGAACCCAAAGTCTTTCTCTCTAGTTGGACGTTTGTACGTTCTCTAATTATCAAGGTCGGCTCATCTAGGGTACAATATGTAATATTCTTATTTGTCTGTTCCTTGCATTTAGGCTGCGATGTGACAGTCGGCAATGATAAAGGAGTCTCGCGTGTTCATGCTGAGATAATTGTAGATGATATGGAACCTTTTGACTCTTTGTCATCTAGTACCTCCTCAAAAGTTCGGATTAGAGACTGCTCGAAGTATGGAACTGTTATTGATCGAGATTCTTACGGAAAAGAAAGAGTGCATGAGTGCCCTGGCAGGGAAATGTACTTGAAAGATGGAGACTTGGTTTCCTTTGGCACTGGTACTGTGACTTTCAGGTGCTTGCTTCTTTTTTCAGTTACTCAGATGTATTAGTCCATTTGTGTTATTGTTTAACGGTGATAAATTGCGTGGTACTAATAACTCCCCCAGTAATATAATGTTAGTCACATTTGACTGTAGGAGGTCAAGGTTTCAATACCATCAAAGTATAATACAGAGTAAATTATAATGTGATACTAAAATTTATACATTTGCTATCGATAAATCTTCTCAAAACTATGTTTTTCAACCAAAAAAATTAATATGAGAATGTTGAAAATCGATGATCAAAGTGCCTTCTTGGAGACCATGTTAAGTCAAATGGAAAGAACGTTAAGAGTACAAGTATTTCATCGAAAATCTTTTTGTGGAGCCATAACCCGCAGTAGTTGGGAGCATATGAGGCAATGAGATAATGTTGTTTTATTGGTTTCAAATCGTTCTTTTTTCATCCTGCTTACCTTGTGGACCATACTAATTACTCCTTGCCTCTTCCTATCTTTGGAATTTTTTTGAACAGATTCTGTTATGTTCCACTGAAATTCTACCTTTGCAATTTCACAAGCTCGCAAGGAACACCTTCGACACAAGATAGAGTGTCATCTATAGGTTAGTAATACAGTCTTATCCATTTGCGTGCAATTCTTTTCTATTTTTTTTTGTTGTTATTTATTTATTATGTACTGGCACCATATTTAGTTCTTGTCTTTCCAGTTGCGTAGTCATGTTAAACTGCTAACGCCATCTAGACTTGTCCATTGTAGGCATTTGCGTAGTAGGTTTCTGACTTTGTGGATATGCATACGTCTTGAGGTTTATGTTGATAAAACAAACGCAATCAGGTCTCCAGTTTGTTCTAGAAATGTTACCCTTTGCCCTTACAACCTACTACAATCCACTTTATGAGTCCTGAGTCCTACCCTGCTTAGAGCTTGCTCATTTTTAATGTTGGCATTGATTGTTGGTTTTAGGAACTTGTGAAACTCTAGAGTCCGTTTAGGAACTGGTAGAACTCATGAGAGCCCATTTTTATTTGAGGCTTGGGTCAAACAGAAAATTGACAACTAGCGCTGTACTTAAGCAAATTTCTTGTACAATTTATTCTTCGCTGTATTTTTTTTTATCAAATTTATTTAAATGAATGCCTACAATGTAGGACAACTCGATAAGTAATTTAAGATGCAGAAGTTAAATTCTCGTTTTAATGCACTGTGACGTTAGGATATATGTAATGTTTATCATGTGTAGACGTGTAGTTGTCATACTTTCCCAGGCTAACTCAAATTCTTCTTCTAGGTGCTCATGTTACTCACGAGTGGACTACTCAGTGCACCCATGTAATTGTTGACCCATTTATGCCTGTCACCGAGGGGATAATTGATGCGATTTTATCCAAGAAGCCTTTAGTATTAAGCACTTGGTTAGAGGTAAATTAAGGCTTATTTTTTTTTTTTTCTTAGCTCTAATGTGGCACTCCCTTTGTCCAAAAATAAACTTCCTGTTCTCTATTTTGTGGGTCATTGTGGTTTGTGACACCACATCTTTCATCAACATAGATTTTCATCCACATCTTATTATGTTTTGTAACTTTTGCAAAGAAAAGTAAAGAAAGAAATTTATTAATGGATGGAGGAGGTATATGTTTGAGCCTTTTCTTTCTTAATTTGGCAAGTAATCATTTACCTCTTTCTATGTCTTTAAATTTTCGATCTAACTTCGTTAATCATTTAGTACATGTTGTAAACTTGTACTGGTATTAGACATGCTATTTCTCTAACTGTTAATGGCATGCTATTATGTGCAGTTTGTAGCAACAAACAGGATCCGTAATGAAATTCCAAGCTATAGTTCGTAAGCAGTAAATTATTCCTTTTGATTGTGTTGATTCTGTTCTACTAATAATATATTTAAAAATCTCTAATTATTTGTTGCACTGGTGGCAGATACATTCCAACATTAACTTTGGATGGTGCATCTGTGACAGTGGCTGATTACAGAACTCGTGAAAACTGTCTAAGGGGATACACTTTTCTGTTGGATTCAAAAGATAAGGTAGTATATTTTTTTAAAAACCATGTAAATTGCTGATTGCCTGATTGTATAATAATGAGTCAATTACCGCCTCTCACTCTCTAAGTATGAATCTTGTTGATGGTACTCTTTGTTAAGCTCTCATCTAAACAGTTTTCACTGAACTAGCCGCTGAGGCTTCTTCCAATTCATTCTAAACCAAAGTTAATGCGAATGATACAAATAGAGGAAATAAAAAGTTTAAGTGTTGTGCTAGTATGTATGGAGAAGTTGTCAGGCCATCCACAATGAAAGACGCTCCTTATCAGCTTCTACCATTAGCATACCATCCCACATTGTAACCTTACACAAAACTACACTCATCGACGAACAATTTTTCAAATGTATACCAAATTTTCTCTACTTTTCTGTTCCACAACCCAAAAACCAACTGCCCTTGAGAAAGTTCCTCAGTCGACTACTTAAGGATTACTCATCAATGGTTTGATTTTTTCGGGATGCTCTTTAATATGGACCAAATTAGTGCTAAAAATCAATCATTGTGGATGCCCTCAAACCCGTAGGTATGATAGGCGGATATTCTCTTCCTGTCACGATTTTCCGGCTTTGTGCTCGCAACTGACTGTAAAAATCAATTTTGGTTGATTATTCTAATGATGCAGTATAGATTTCAAGATAGGATGCAAGCATTGCTGGAAGTTTCTGGTGCTAATGTTATTTCCATTGAGGACTTCGATTCTAACAGCCAGGTTAAGTGTAACATATTTTTCTACAGGATAATTGTTATGAATATTATTATTATTACTAGTATTATTTTAAACAAAACTCACCTGAGCATCATTATTCTTTACTAGTTTGTAGATTTTCTTCTTGCACGTAAGCTGCGATGCAAGTTAAACTGTTTGTACATTATTTGGCCAAACTTCTTGCTTCTATGGAGCTAAGCCTATTTTTGTGCTCTAGTATGATTATTTCCCAATTCCCCATGACCCCATGGGGTCATCTGCTCATAACTTTACTGACTGACATATTCTCTTAGCTAAGAACTGGTTGGACATGAGTCCTCTGCCCTTTTGTTGCTCTCTGAGGCGTATAATTGTCGTCTATAGGTAATTGGCTGTTCATGAAAATATTAAAAATGAAGCAATCTGGCCCATGCAATAATATGCGCTTCATAATAAGAGTCCAGCTAATTGTGTTTGTTTTGGTCCACTTATGATGTATAAGCGACGGTCATATTGCGAAGGACAACTATAATGGTTTGAGCAAGCCTCTTATATAAGATCAATTTATAGGTAGTTAATATGGACCCGTAAGCTTAATAGGATGGGATGTGAAAGACATGGTAACCCTTAGTCCCTTATGTGGTTAAGCACTTCACTCAGTCCTTTGTTCACGTTGTCCTCCCCTCTTTGGTTATCCTTCCCTATTTATAGAGGAAGTCTCTTGTAAAAATTTTTACACTTAAAATTTTGTAAAACCATCTATTAAAATCACTTGTACCCATACCATAAATTCTGGTAGTTACAAAAAGTTCATCATAGGGGTATTTTGGTCAAATAGCATGTTGTTTTGCTTGGGAGTACTTTTAGACTTTTAAGGTAAATCTAATTATTTCATTTATCTTTTAATCTCCAATGTCTGAATTTATCTGTGCAAAAGACCTGAATTTTATATGCTATGGAGTCTAGTAGAACGCCGTCATCGTTTGTTTAATAACTCTGCTGGAAAGTTGCCTCTGCTTGTGCATGAGTAAAGCTTTTTACTTCTGTAATTTAGGCCAACTAGTGGCAGTAGGCTCTCTGAGTAGAAATTAGTTGTTTGAAGGGTTTTAAGTGGCCTGGTTTGTAAACATTGTTAAAGATCCTAAATGTCTTTTTTCGAGTACAAAACAACAACATTAATACTATCGTGTTTATAAATTATTGCTATTGTATATTGTGAGAAAATTATCAGTTAAATCGTCTTTGTTTGATGATCAAAATTAAATTGGGGCAATATAATCACTTGAGGGAGTATTTGTTAATAATTTCGATTTTCCTCCTTTGAATGATATGGAAGTTCATGTGCATGTTTGCCACTTAGCTGAATTTGGTGTATCCAATCAAATCTTTGAAACAGGACCCACAAGATGCAGATTCTAACCGCTTAGTGCTTGTAAATCCTTCTGCATCTACTGATAACTTCCGTCACAGGAACGCTCTATCTAAAGTAAATGAGGTTGAATTGATTTCTTCTGTAATATCAGGGTACCTGGATTCATCAATCATCATATCTCCCTCAAGTAAGTGGCTTCATTTCTGGATTTCTTAATGCTTGATCAAGGACGTTTTATTCCTGAAAGTGTGTTGCAAATGTCGTCTCTAGCCTTTAGTATATTGTCTTATGGATAACTCACAATTAGTTTTCTACATTTTCTTGTATGCGTTTAGAAATTAGAACTCTAGAAATTGGATGCACAGCCAGTAAGGGCCTTTGCACACTTAGTGATGAATGATCTTGATACAAACTAGTGTATACTGCCTACGTTCCATTCATGCTGTATCCATTTGATGTTGTGGTCAAACAATGTCAACTTCGGCAAACTCTTTCTCAAAATATACAGTACCAATAACAAATTTTCATATGAAAATACGATAGTTACTTCATATATATTAAATTAAACTCTTTTTTTACATTGTATCCCTACATATTATGTGGAAGTTATGTTCAAAGTTGAAAATTTTTGACCAACAAATAAGGACTGCATAAATGGGATGAGGTATTTTTAATTCACTTTTATGTGAGAATTGGTATCTGGTCTCCAACATCCCAGCATTAGTGTGTATATCTTTGACTATTATAAGTACTGTTTCTGCAGTTCTTATTTCGTCCTCATGCTCGACGGGCGAGACTATAGTAGCGGAGTCTGATGCAGAGACAGAAACAGAAACAGCCACATCAGAGCATCCAATTATAACTCATGTAGAGCCTGGAAATGCATGTGAACAACAAAAGAGTGGAAATATGGAAAGTCTGGACGTGAAGCCGAATAGAACACCCGTCAAAAGAAAAATTGAAAATCAGGAGCATTCGCATTTTGTGGAGCCGAATAAAGCACATGTGAGAGCAAAGGTTGAAGATCTGGATAGTGTGAACGTGGATATTTTGTACAGCCAGAATTTAATTGTCCGGCATGTTAATCCTCCAAGCGCAACTAGTTTAGATTCGCAGGATGGAATTATTAATTTCAAGCGTTTCAGAAAGGTATGTGACTTTAACATAGTTGAGATCTACCATATTCCTGTAAAAATTCATTAAAATGTGAAGATGCTAGATTCCTAACTTCCTCGATATTTTAGCTGTGGATACAGTCAGAGAATACCCAATGAAAATGGCAAACAGCCTTAAATCTTTTCACTGAAATCTTTCACGCCATGTTTCTCCCCATTTTTTTTTCATTTAACCATTTGCTGCTACACGGATATGCAGACTAACACCCAATCTGGGAACAGCTTTAGCAATTTGGTCCCATTTGCCAAGTATCCGTACAAGTAAGTTTCACAGTTTCTATCCATCTTACACAAGATAAAATATAAGACTCGACACTAGCGTTACATTATTATTGAGAATGTGTCCTTTATTTTCTTAATCTTCTCCTCCTGATCTTCTTCTGACTATGATTACACAACTTCTTGGCAGTGACTCTGATTATGATAAGGAACTTAGTGAACACATGAAAGAAGAAAAAAGAAGGAAACAGATGGAAGCTATGGCAGAAGACTTGTTTAACACTGAAAAGGTTGGTTATGTGCCTTTTAGATGGACCATACTTTTTTTCATTCTTGATGTTTTGACACGATAATGAATGTATTCTTCTTCATGAGTTATTTTTTTTGGTTTCGAGTTAGGGACGGCGCCGTGGAGTTGCTGGTTCTCTGCGTGGACTGTTGGGTCAGCATTGACAAAGGTAAAGTCCATCTGAACTCTGAAGTCTGTCGTCAACTTTAAAATAGCACATGTGTCACCTAATTACTGCACAGAAAAAGTTAGAAGCCCATTGAAATCTTATAATTATCCCGTCCCATCTCATCTACTTACCACCGTAACCTCTTTAAAAGAAAATTATAGCGTGATGGAAGTGATGTGGAGAAGATTAACACGGTAAGGGAGGACGCTTGGGGGCAATTGGTTTTTGGGGAGGAGAATGTTACTGGCGGCTCGCATGGTAAAATATGGTGATGGGAGGATGGTAGTGGCAACTGGCAGACTGGCAGTTTCTGGTCTGTTAATCAACCTGTAGGGGGAGTAAGTATAACAGAAAGAATGTGTCAAAATTCCCTCTGTTGTATTTAGGTGTTTTTTTGTACTGATTTTAATCACCCAATTAGATTGTTAATGTCAATGTATCGGGAGGGCGAGTTTCTTTCATTTCAAAGTGCTAAACATCTTATGTAAAATCCTAATTAGGTCATGTGATCAATCTTATTAAATAGACAAATCTTTGGATCTTTCATTTACTTTCTTCCTTTCCATCATTCTAATTTCGAGACTCAACACTAGCATAAAATGACATAAAGAGTCTCCAGCAAACGAAATCCGGAACTATTTAGTTGACATTCCATGGAATTTAGATATGATAAATGGGGTCTTCGTTGTATATTTTGTATCTTACCTTCCCCCCATCCTTTCCTTTTATTTTTTTAAAAAGAGATCACAATTTTTTTTTCTTTCGGACTCCCTTTTATGGTTTAATTGGTTTTCTTCTCATTCATTAATTTTTCTCCTTGTTTTACTTGTATTTGACAGTTTCAAATGATAATTCATCTGAGCCACAATCCATTCATTATGGATTTGTTCCGAAAATAATTGGCATGTGCTACTTGGTCTCTAATCTGTCAAGTATGGCACATGACAGGCGAGTTCTCACTTGAACGAAAAACTAACCTGCTAATATTGTTAATTGACAGGTGACATCATTTGAATGAGAAACTGTAATTATCGGAGTAGCATTTCGTGTAAAGGATGGCATGAGTGTGTTACAACAGTTCCTCTGACTCGGTGACTCCGTTACCATGCTTGTAGTATATCTTAATCCGTCTTAATCATATGATTAATTTTCTTAGTTTCATTTTAGCGTCGGCTAGATTTTTCGATACCAACTTGGTGGCCTAAGTTTGGATGGTTGCAGTTTGGGTAATCAATCTATAATGTAAGTTTTAGATTAGATATGGTTGGGTTTGGATAAGTAACTTTATCAGGAACGTCGGCGGATTTTTATATGAAACGGAAATCAATAGGTTTTTCTTAAGATGGATATATCCGGATAAAACGGGTCAAATAACACCATTTGAATAGATAGGACAAATTCTTTGCTAATCTTAATGCATCTGCTTTTGGCTTATGTGTAATACTTGACCCGTTTAAGTTTAAGACGGATATTATAGATCACATCGTATCACAATTGACAACAATCAAGACAGAAGTCGTTTTACATGGTACAGAATCTAATCAGGAAGCCACGGATGCTTTTTGGGCAGATATTTCTGCAAAGCAACTTGGTCCTTTGCTGCACGCCCTACAGTGTATACACCACATCAATGTACCACGTCACTATTTGAATAATTATTGTTTTATATCGGAGACGTTTTGTTCTGTTATCGCAAATTCTTATTTCAGATGACCATTTTTTGTCTGAAATTTTAGATGAGTATGTGATCATTTTATGGTTAAATGTAACTACAATGGTACATTTAGGGTTACAGTTTATGATAACTTGTTTTATAATAGTGATCACATTTGGCTGTAAAATAGTTGGAAAATCTCGTCTTATTGTTTCAGACCAAAATGCTCCGTATGAAGTAAGACCAATTGTCCTATTATAACACTTGCATATTGATTGTAGATTTTTTTGTAACAAATGAATGTGTAGCCTATAAAATGATCGTCTTACCTAAAATGGCCTTATTCTATAATTTCTGTTATGATTATATTACTCTGTATATATAGTATATAATTTGTATAAAAAAAATGTATAGTGTGTAAAAACAGACACATAATTTTATGAGAGTACATAATAGTATAAACTCTGTAGTGTTTTGCTATTGTAGACGGAAAATTATGTACTCATACTAGATTTAAACTTTGCGACCAAATAAAAATTACCCGTAATATAAATCAATAATTTCTGAACGAACTAATAGATGTAAACAGCTCGTCTCCCCATGACATTCACAATTTCACATGCACATGCGACATGCATCATGCTCACCCATGCTCCTCGTCTTAGACCTGACAAATCAGAATTATAGGACCCGACTCGACCCACCCATAGACTGTAGAGACGGGCCAAAATATGCCCAGAAACCGAAATTAACTAACTCGACATGTATGAGTGACCCCAAACTAACGTTCTTCATCAATGACTTGAGTACCACTCTAAAAATGTCCTAATCCAAAATGACTCGAGTCACTCATATGACCCGAACTAACCCAAAATGGCAGCATTATCAGATTCACGTTCCCCGATCGTGTTCATGATGCACGATACTCGACAGGCCGACATAGGTGATGCTTCACATGTGCCATGCCTCCCAAGTGAACAAATTTGCTGATTCAGCATACATGTGCAAATTTGTGAAGAGTAAAAGACAGTATAATCCTCCGTCTCAATCAATTTGATAAAAAAATACTCCTAACAAAGAATATAGAAGGTAAATAAAGGAATGAGACGGAGGAATACAAGTTTGAAAGACAAACAAACCAATAATCATCATCATTCTTTCGATTAATTTACTGAGAAAACATAAATGAAGCAAGATCTGCATTACAAGCAACCAGAAATGAGAAACCTATGTCTTATATATCACACCACTGATACCCATGACCGATAATAACCCCCTATTATATACTAAACCCGGTTTACAGAAAACACGATTCCTAATAAACCAAAAATATCCTAATTTACAAAACAACAAACCAAAATTTAAAGGTTGTCTTGGAAGCGGACTCGAATAACCCTGAACAAATTATACAACATTATCTACAAACACCCTTATTCTTGGCATAATCCAAGTATATGATTGAAATAAAAACCAAGAAACCCCTTTGAAAATTATTGAATCTCGACAATTCCATTGACTTGAAAAAGTTCATTCTTTTACGACAATGTTGCTAAACTCTCCACTAGCGTGGACCTCCTTGACGGTTTTTTCATACTCGTCTTCTTCCTCCTCTTCCTCGTCTTCCTCATATGCAGATTCTTCCTTGCTGTCACCGTCCTCTTCTGCGCCCCAACCAAAGGCGCCGAGGGAGCGTGAGACAGGAGGAGGGTTTTTGGCCTCGTCAACAATCTTCATGATTTCCTCCACGGTTTGTAGAGAGAATGTCGGATTTTCCCTTCTATAGTATGTGGCTTGATGAGCTTCAGTAAGCTCCCTTGGTAAGTTTTTCAGAAACCAAGGGTGGCTTTTAATCTCTCTTATGGATATTCTCTGCACAACACAAGTTTACCCGGCTCAAACACAGTAACTAAATTCTCCTGTCGTTCCAGAAATACTTTCCATTTCACGTTTGTACAAAAAATTTATAAGTAGGAATTCCATAGTCATCGAAAATAGAGCCATTCACATGCCAACGACCCACATAAGAAATAGTCCATAAAAAAGGTCGAGGACGCAAAATTAAAACCTCAATCAATTCTTTTGAAAGAGGGTGATCAGAAAGTGATATTTGAGTAACAGGTGAAATAGACTATGGAATTCCTACTTTTAAAATATTTATAAATCCCAACCAGTCATCAATCATCACAATACAAATTTACCAGAACAATCTCATGAGCGTGGTTCATGACAATTCACGTCAATCTCTAAAGCTTTTTATTCAATTGGATATGTCACTGGTTGAGTTGTCGGGTATTCAGTTAGCAAAATTTATCATTCAAAATGAAACTAACCCATAAAAGTCATAACATTAACTTACTTCTACGCAAGCTGTTAAGAGTCTGTACTTCTCAATCCTCACCTCTAACCATTCCTTTGAACAATAATTCTAAAAGTAAAGCGGGTAAAGCTATTCCTTTGGTGGTCGTATTACGATTCTATAATTCCTTACTGCTTCTCAAATTCTGTGAGAAGATTTTGAAAAAATCAAAAGAATTCAGAGACTCAGTTTAAGTAGTTTGGATTTTGGAATCAGTATGATTCTACCCAAACCGACGGTTGAAGGTCCTACGGTCCTACGGTCTCAGGCTATTATACTAAGCCTCATTCTAGCAACTACAAGCTACAGGCCGATATAGCCAACACACAATCATAGAAAATATGGCAGTTCCTTGACACTTTAGGAACTGTAGACACAGTATCATCAAATCAAATTACTTTAAATGCAACCAGGCCTACCAACTTTTTTGTGCAATCAATCTACTTCCTTGTACCTAAGTGACTGTGTTTGAGGTGTATCCATAAATGTATGCATATTAAAAAGAAGGAAAATTTACTCTCTGAGTCGCAAATTTCTAATCATTCAATGGACTGCAATATCTTAGATGATCGACATAGTTGTACCATCAGTTCACAAACTCTTCTACATGGTTAAGATTAAGAAATTTGTCATCAAATTCAGTAATTATGTGCAATTTCTAAATCTAAAACATTATTAACTAAAGAGTCTGTAGACGTTGACACTGCAAAGTGAGGATACGAGGCAAAAAAAGCACAAGCATTATCTCATTCATTTTGCAATTCAGAAAATTTGCATCAGCCCTTCAGAGCAACCACAAAACATATGACACAAATAAGCAAATTGATGACATAAACTACGTTAAATATGTGATAAGCATACGATTTGGCACCGACTAAATTGCAGAGGACAAAATTAAATTTTTTATCAAAAGCAACCTACCCTTGATGGATTTGCAACAAAGATGCGAGCAAGAAGTTGTCTACATTCCTGAGATACATGAACGTAATCTGGAATCTTGTATTGAACAGCCATTATCCTCTGGAAAAATACAAGCCAAAGAAGATCAGAATGAGGAAATCAATATACCTATATCACGTCAAAAGATACCAAGAACTTAAAACAATACATTGATAGTCTTCCTGAAGTTTTTCGGGTCTTCTTGGTCTTCAAAAGGATAAGCTCCAACAAGCATGACATAGAGTGTAACTCCACAGGACCATACATCAGCCATCTGAAAAGAATAGTAGTTCCTAAGAAACATACGAGCATTCTCTTTTTCGATAAAATACAATATTAATTAATGGACACCAAGGGGGTGACACCCATGTACGAAAGATATCATAGAGGTGGCACCCATCTACAAAAAGACAAGATAGGATGACGGCATATACAAAGGTACACCCTAAAAGCGACGCTCATATACATAATGAAAGGTGGATAACTACACTGTCACTTGCCAAACTATCATGCATCATCTTATCTACAAAAAATAGAAAAGTCAAAGTTTTGACTAGGATGGAGTATATGACCGAAAAACAGGATTACAGTTACAAGCTGCATTCGGCCGAGAATAGACATGTTCAGGAGCTAAATATAAGTAACCTCTGGTTATTTATCACGCCAAAGTTGTTAATCCGCCAGATTATATGGAACGAGGGCATACTGATAAATACGGCCATTAAGCTAGAGATAGAACAACTCAGGAGATAAGACTTAAGGAAAATGAGCAAGCTACGTAGTGATTGAGATATTTAGCATTTAATAGACAAATGAGCCAATTCCTGACCAAGCGACCGATAGCAAACGTGCCTTAATAGAATATAAGATCGCATGGTGGCAAAGCTATCATATTCTTGATAACACACTTGGTAAAATTAAAGGTAATGCTTCAAAAACTACTAGCTTCCATATTATAAATACTTTAACTCAATAATTACCTTGCCATCATATTCTCTACGAGAGAGAACCTCTGGCGCAATGTAAGCAGGAGTTCCAACAGTTGATTTGGGTCTTGAATGCAAAAGAGAGGACTGGTCCATTCACAACAAACATAGTTAAGTAAATCCTATAAATAATCTTGGAACTGCCATACTAAAGCTAAACGGGGGCTACTGAATTTGAGTCGCTGAAATTTACTTGCCTTTGAGTAGCCAAAATCACATATTTTTAAACGAGGTGCTGGGCTTCCATCCAAGAGGGTATTTTCCAACTTCAAATCTCTATGACATATTTGCTGAGCAAAAACAAATAAAAGTGAAATAATAACAAAAAACTTAACAAACATTATATTCCGGCCAACCCAGCAAACAAATGGTAGCTTCTCCTCTAAAAAAACGCGAACATTACCATCGTATGACAATAGCTGACACCAGATATAAGCTGCTGGAAGAAATACCTCGCCTGCAATTGCAACAAAATGAACAAATTGACGACCATTTGAATTGTAGAAGGTTCAACATTCCGAATTTAATTCTAATACCCATTCTCCCAAAGCCAAACAGCTACACTTCAACTTATTAAATAACACGAACACATTAACATTGAAGTTTCACCTATTAGTTAAAATTAAGGTATGTGAAACATTAGGTGGCTACATTTATCCCGAGTTTAAATCCATCTGATTACACGCACCAGCATTTCCACCTAACATCAGAACAACGAAAAAATAATCCTAAAAGGAAACAGTACTACTCAATGACGATGCTAGGAGGGCTTGCAGGGGATGAGGCTCCCCCATTGAAAAAAACGAACATTGAGTTAAAAACTCGAATCTGTACCAAGTTACTCTCTAACATTACTAATTCGTTCCCTAGAGTTTTGACCCCATGTATTAAGCACCCTTAACCTCGAAATTCAAATCCTGGCTCCGCCACTAGAAGTACTTTTGACATCTAACCATGCTAATCTTAAAAAAATAGCGCAGAATAACCATAACGATTACAAGTAACAACTAAAAAGTACCTCATCCTCACTAAACCTTCCTGCATTACAAATTCGTTCGAAAAGCTCGCCACCAGCTGCATACTCCATCACAATTGCAAGATGTGTTGGTGTCAACACCACCTATCAAAACCACATTCCCAAAACACCAAAATCAACACAAACAAAAACCCACCCATTTCACCAAACATTAACATACCAAAAATTCATCAACTTTTTTTCCCTCAAATTCAATAAATAAACAATCAACAAAACCAACCTACCTCCCTGAATCGGATGATATTCGGATGACGAAGCGATCTATGATTAATGATTTCTCTAGCAACATTCTCATCAATCTAACAACAACCCACAAACAATCACACCCAAATTATCAAAATCCCACCAAAATTAACCATAATTAAACCATAATTAACCAAAATTAAACCAAAATCAATCAAAAAAATAGCAAATCAAACCTTGTTACCGCGCTCGATGTATTTCATGGCAACAAGTTCTTTGGTTTCCTT
The DNA here is from genome assembly GCF_048544455.1 of Silene latifolia. NCBI lineage: Eukaryota > Viridiplantae > Streptophyta > Magnoliopsida > Caryophyllales > Caryophyllaceae > Silene > Silene latifolia. The sequence continues at coordinate 9,605,752 of NC_133534.1, read as the reverse complement.
ATTTCTCATAAGACGAGCAACCCCAAAATTCCCAGATCCTATATCCTTCACCAATTCATATTTCTCCATCTTTTTTTTTTTCAAATTTTTTTACTACCCAGAAAAAATAAACACCAAAAATTATAAAAATACAAACTTAATTAATCAAATCAAATTAAAATAATTATTAATTGAAAAACAAGAAGAATAAGTTAAAGGGTACCTGATTAAGATTAAAATTGAGTGAATTATAAAGCTTACAGAAAGAGTGTATGTGTGTCAGGAAAGAAGGATGAAGAGGTGCAGAAATAGAGAGATTTATATTTATTTTTTCTCAGGAAATAGAATTATACAAGTATTCAAGTTCTATGATTAATAAGATGATAAAGGAATTTATCAAGGGATATTTCCGGTTGTCTGTTGGTCTCTTTTAAGACGGTTTGTCGGTTTTTCAGTAATATTTTTTTTTCTGTTTGACTCATTTTAAATTTAAGACGAATATTTTAATTTACAGGAAAAATCTATATTTATAAATTATTATAGTAGTGGAGAGGTGAACAATTTATATGAATCCAAATTTCTGTCCCGCTTTTGTGTCCCGTTACCTTAATCTTCTAACACCTCCTTATCATTTTATGATCCCTAAATACTTATTTTTAATGTCTAATGCTTATGTGTTAAATGGAGAGACACTAAACACAAGATGAGACACGAAAATGAGATAGGAAATCCGAACTCGATTTATATTGTGATTGACGTATCCATGATTCCTAATAGGATAACTTAATCATACCTATAGGGTATCTCTATATTCCTGTTTTTGGTTGGAAAATCCATGTTTATGGAAATTTTAATAACGAATCTAAATATCTTAATATCATGTCATATTTATACTTATTATTTATATTTTTTACTTATTTGTGGCTTTTAAAGAACCAAAGGGGAGTATATGCTAATGGTAACATAGAGAATCTTGGCACTATTTATGGTCGTAGGAAATTTTCGATATTATTCTTAATCTATAAGATAAAATATAGTCATGTGCGATCTTGTTTGATTTATCGTCATGAATGCTATAAGAATATCAAATTTTTATAATTTTTAATAATGTGTAACTAAAGATATTCGCGTTGCAAAACGTGTCTCGACAAGTGTGAAAAAGTCAATGTTACCATTGGTGTGATATTAAGGGAGTAGTATACATAATCGTTTTATATGTGAATATATATGATGGGGCATATTCTGCACCGCTGACCAAGTCAACATACTGAGCAAGGTCAAAGATATCCACAGCAAAGTCAACGACTCAGACGACTGGCCGTCAAAACCATCGGCTGTCACTGGTCTCGGTACTGCAACCACCAAAGGGGCACATATCCGCGTACTCATATCCAAGATCCCTCGGCCGGCCTGCCATAGGCCCATCGGCCGAGGGTAGAACGGTCTTTCCACCTGCTAGCCACTTGGCCACTACGTGACAAAAGGTGAAAGTCTATAAATACTCCTCAACCTTCATTGAGGAAAGGATCGACAATTTAACCTAATAATCACTATTCATCTGGTAATATCTCCCTTATCTCTCTACATTACACTCTTAGCCAAGTAACAACAACTTACCTCTCTAAGTTAACTGACTTGAGCGTCGGAGTGAGTACGCTCGGCCAAAGCCGAGCCCTCAGTTTGTTCATCGTTTCAGGAGACCGCTAGGAGGATTCAAGCAAAGACATCATTCTACGAGCTACGAGTGGTAACAAATATCTGCTCTGGAATTACACCCGGAACAATATAATTAGGGGCGTGTTAAAATAAATGAAGCTCAGGTTCACTAAAAAAAACGAGGTACCAAATATGAATGTACATGTTTACTATAATTTCGATATTTTATATTGAATTGCATCAATAAAGCTTGTAAATATGGTGACTAATATCGGAGGAATGGTTTCCACGTCGGTGACTGCCCATGGCCTTAGACGCCCTTGTATGGCTCTATGCCTCTATATGATGAAAGAAATGAATAAAATAAAATAAAAGGGTATTGTAAGAAAAAAAAGAATAGAGAAAAGGGAAAGTAAAAAGTAAGTATAAAAAAAGGAGGAATGTTGAAAAGGGAAGTGAGAATAAATGTTGTAGCTGGGGTGGAGTGTTATTAGTAGCAGCACAAATTCTTGTTTGTGACGGCATATATCCGTCACTCTTGAGTGACGGATACCATTTTACCTCACAAAGTACCCACTTTTTCTCTCTCTGCAACACTATTCATGTGGTCCCCTTTCTCCACTAACCCATTTTGTTACCATTTTAACTCACAAAATATCCGCCATAAATAATAACCCGTCACAAGAGAGACCAATTGTAGTAGCAGCAGATGCAAAGGAACTTTCTTCTGTTTAAATCAAGGAATGTCTCCTCTCCATGTGTTTTGGTCACCCCAATGTCTTCTACTTTTTTTCTCTATTTTCTTTTCGATTAGTCTCACTATAGTCTATAGATGGATATATCCGTCTAAAGTGAAAGACGAGTCAAATATGCCTAAAATGGTAATATTTTTGGGACCCACCATGCAATTTGTTATTTATCTCATGTTTAAAGTGAGTGGATATTTGATCCGTCTATAACTATAGACGGAGATCTCCGTCTATAATGAGAATTTGTGTTTTCTTTTTGTGCCATGCATTGTAGAGCACACTTGGATCCGGCTAAATTGACCATTTTTAAATGGGTAAGGATCCTCTCCATTTCTCAAAAAGAAATTTCTCAAAAAGAAATGGAGGTCCATTACTTTTTAATGGTCCGGATTAACTCTGGGGCTGATCGGATGGTTGTAAATTTATTTGAGTAAGAAAAGGTAAATGGGTAAGAGTGAAATATATAATAGAATAATCTTTGTGAGGAGAAATGGACCAAAAAGTAATGGAGAGGATCCTTTTCCATTTTTAAATGGTGTTACAAGAATTGAATGGGGTAAACATGAAATGACTCGGATTTGACCTGATTTCGAATACAATATTCCATTTGTCATGTCTATAAAAAAATGTACTAATCCGTCATCATAATAATCACACCCCTTATAAAAAAATTGTTTCTTCCACACAATATCCTTCTTTTTACGAAATTGATTTAAGTCGAGAAATTGCTTACTTATCTCTTATCATCAACATAGGAAAATTAGTTGGACCGGTTTGCATGGTTCACTTGGTCCAGTAGGCGTCAGTCGATCAAGCGCTGTTGGCCCATTGTAAATTAGTTCTTACTCGAATATTAAAAATTGGGAAAACCGTATTATTGACTTCTTAGAGTTTTTTTTTGTCATTTTTAAGAATAAAGAAAATTATTTTGATAAAACTTATGAAATTATTTAGTTATATTATAATATTAACTTGTGCAAACTCTTTATAATACAGAGTAATATAAAACTTCCTTCGTAATAAGAATCGAATCTCGGAGGGAACTTATGGACCAAATTAGCTGGGCTCAACTGGTGGCCCAGCCCAATTAACCAATACAACTAGGCGGCCCATGGGAGCATGACCGAAAGATGGGCCACCAGCCCGGCACATAGGTTCTGCAACAACAGACGCTTTTTTCACTTAAATTGCTGAAGATCACAGGAAAATGGATGGAGGAGAAAGTTGAAGAAGTTTGTCTTGCGGTAGCCGTTGCTCGGAGTGTCCAGAAGACCTGCAACAAAGGGTCATATAAAGCAGAACAGCACAATCCTTTGTGATTCTTGTTTTTACAAGAGACAATAATCATAGCATTCACTAAGGACGCCAAAAGGAAGACGTCTGACGCACATAAAAATAGAAAGACGTCACACTGGCGACACTCAACTAGCAACAGAGCGTTCATATATGCATCGACATTTAGAAAGGTTCGACAAGTTTGTCATTTACAAACCCCCGTATAGAAATTCATCTCTACATAGAAAATGCAGCTCCGCCAACTATCACTCTATCAGTCAGAGTCAGATGCCTGAGAGCAATGATACTTCATTTATCTCACTATAAGGGTCACACTATTACAAAAAGTAAGGAAAATAGCGGTTATACAAGTGAGAAAGAACGATTTAGATAGAAGAGAAAAATAAGTGACAATAGTTAAAATTATGAAAGAGGCTGCAAAAGAGTGACAATTCTGGTAACACATACAAATTTTCATTAGGATAAAATTGTTCCAAAAAAACATTTCAAAAAGAAAAACCCAAGTCGTGAACCTTATTGGGAGACAGTAAAAAATGAGACTATTTCGAGAAAAGGAAAGTATAAACCTTATTCTCACTTAGAGGCGGGACTTGGGGGGTACTCTCTCGAGAATTATTAAGAAGGAAAAAACCATTGAGCAACAGAAGAAGGAGGATGAGATCCTTTAATATCATCAAACTTACCTCATCGGAAAATACAAGGAGAAATTTTGAAAGATTAATCTACTTTCTCCTTGGTACGGACTCCTGTAGAACTCCATACAACTCCCGAGTTGCTGAGTAAACACATTCAGTGTCAAAGAGAGCTGAAACCACAGCAACCCCTTCCAAATTTGGTGCATCCAGTTCTATAACAGAACGTGCTTTTGATGCACCTATGCCGCCAATTGCAACAACGGGTAGTTTGGATGCTAAACAAACGTCTTTCAGGCCATCTAAGCCAATAGTACGATTATTTGCTTTAGTATTGGTAGGGAAAACGCCTCCACTGCCAATATAATCAGCCCCATCAATCCATGCTTGTCGGGCTTGTTCTGGTGTTTTGCATGAAATGCCGATGATTTTTTCAGGGCCCAAAAGAGAGCGAACTAAAGGGACTGGCATGTCAGACTGCCCCACATGCACACCATCGGCATTGCAGGCAAGAGCGACGTCAACTCTGTCATTAATTAGTAGATGAATGCCCTTCGAATGGCAGATACTGAGACATTCTTTGGCTGCTTCGATAAAATCCAGAGTGTCCACATCCTTTTCCCTAGCAAACAAGAGGTTGTTTCAAGATGACCGAAAAAAAATTGCATAGAATAACTGCTACTTCACAATGAAAAAAAAGCGCTACCAATTTAGGGAGTCATTTTGCTTTATTTAATCATAATCCAGATCAAAGAATGAATTAAAAAAATGACTTGTTACGCAACTCGTTAGATAAAGAATTAAAGATTTCTTGCAAGTCTTGGAAAGGAAACTATAAGGGGTTTCACAGCAAGCAGAACTCATAATCAAGTTCAAACAGCCAAGTTATTGAAGGAAAATGAGAACTGCCTTGCGGTCTTATTCCGTATTTAGGAAAACATGTTTATTAAAACAGTAGGAGTTGGTACTGACCTTAATTGAACAATGGTAGCCCCTCCTTCTATAGCAGCTCTGACAGCATCAGCCATTGAACGGTCCCATTTTTTATTCATTCTAGAATCTGTAACAGCATATAGAAATAAATCTTCCGGCCTGAATAACTGAGGTGCAATTGATCTACCAGCCACAGATTTAAGCTTCATAAAGTGATCAAAGGGCCCTTGAGGTCCTCTACCAATGTCCATATCTTTTCCATAATGTAATGCAGTGTCAATAAAGCGCTTGGCGATCTAAAACATACGAGAATGAAGGAATGTTCAATTCAAAGATGAAAAAATCGGGAGTGATGAAAGTGACGAAAGTGGGCAAATTCAGGAAAGCAAAAGGAGTGGACATCAACGTTTTTCACGTGTCATTTGTCAATGGAAATTGTGGATTTAACAAATAACTAATGAGACGACAAAAAGGCATGAAAATTCAAGACATTATACTTCCTTATTTGTCATCAGCACAATCACAAAAAGGCAAATTTAGGTTCCTAAAAGATTATCAGTTTCCAAGTTATAGTACCTATCAGGAAAGTAAATGCACAAAAGGTATCTACAGTTCCATACACAAAAGAAGGAATTGATACCAAAACATTGACTGAATAGGAAGAATGACAAGATGATAGAACAATTTTTAACGAAAAAACTAATCTAGGTCCCCAAGCTAATTAACAGAAAAACTTGCACCATAATGTAAGTCTTGTTTCCATTAAACTAACTAACTAAGAGCTTAAGCTTAATATTAACGGAAAAGCTACAATTAAACAAATTTTAATGGAAAAACTAATTAAGCACTTAGTTTCAATGAAGCGCCTAGCTTCCGGTATAAGTTTCCTGGTCGAAGGGAAATGAACTAAATATAATAAATATGGCGGGAACACGCATATGAAGTAGGTGCAATGTGAAATAGATCATTGCAACCGAATGGCCTCATGAATTGTTGTTGAGGGAGAAATCTAGTACCATGGTAATGACTTTAGTAGATTGTAAAGACGCTCACAACACACACAAAAAAAGGTAATCACCTTAACTGCTGAAATCATGGATAGGCCTTTAGCTAACTCGGCTGCTATACTTGAAGCCAATGTGCAACCAGTTCCATGAGTATTACGTGTTTTAATGCGAGATGAACTAAGCTCACACACAGTATTTCCTGCGAGAACACTAAATATTATACTCAAAAGCTTTGGTGCCAGCACTAGCAGCATAACCTTAAAAGAAAAGGAGAGAGCAAGATATGAGTGGCAAAAAGCCATAAGCTTACCATCGAAGAAGATATCAACTGCATCCATTGAAGCAGGAAGGTCACCACCCTTCAGAAGCACATTTCTGAAATGTAAAGCGTTTACAAAGATACACCTCAGAAAGCATGTCATTTAGTCACTAATCTAGATAAGATACGTCCATAAATTTGCAGGCTTTTATACATGACTCGAGGGCTTTTAGCCAACATTAATATTACACAGCAATGTGAACACAAAAAATCATCATCGCATTACGTGTGTTTTGACTTCTGCAGCTTCAAACATAGTATTAAATCTCGGCTTCAGTTGCGGTCGTGGTATCGGTTAAATACGGTTCAGAAGCACATTTCTGAAATGTAAAGCGTTTACAAAGATACACCTCGGAAAGCATGTCATTTAGTCACTAATCTAGATAAGATACGTCCATAAATTTGCAGGCTTTTATACATGACTCGAGGGCTTTTAGCCAACATTAATATTACACAGCAATGTGAACACAAAAAATCATCATCGCATTACGTGTGTTTTGACTTCTGCAGCTTCAAACATAGTATTAAATCTCGGCTTCAGTTGCGGTCGTGGTATCGGTTAAATACGGTAAAATGGGATCGCAGTAAACTCCAAAGTTCAAAACCTTTATAACTCGGTCCCATATCAGTGAAGCGGCCGATATTTAATTCTATGGCTAAATTCAGAGTATGAACAATGAACCATATCATCTATTAGAGGTAGCCACAGAACAGGCTGTCACGGGTCAGGGTTGAGTGGATCAACCCTGACACGACTCTAGGAAAGAAGTGGGTTGGCCGGTTCAGCTTAGGGTGGACCATAACCTGGCACGGGACGGGTTGGACGTCGGGTCAGCGGGTTGAGGCATTTTTTTGGAAGGTTTTAAAGATGAAAGGCCAGGTTGGGGGCCAGTTGGACGGTTCTAAAACAAAATTTTTTTGAGAAGTAATTTATGAAAAAACTCTTTTATTTAAGGCCAAACACTCCTTTTTTGTCTCGAAATTATAATTTTCCAGAATCTCTTTTTATAACAAAAGTAAATATGTCAATTTTATACTTAGATTTTTAAATTAACAAATTTGACTTTGAAAAGTTGATGGGTAGTTTGGGATGGATAGGATGGAGTATATCATTAAGTACTTTCATAGCAATGATTTAAATCATACGGAGTAGCTTGGAAGACAGCCCTCAAAATAAGGGGTTCAAAATGTGAAAACTGTATGGAAAAAAACAATACAGATGCCTCTTTTATATTTGGTGTCACAAAGAAAGATTTAGGGGAAAAAGACTGAAGCAATAGCAGGAAACAATATCAAGTGCTCTTCATGAACTTACCGTGGGCCCATATCATAGATCAATTTTGCAGCACGTCGCATATCATCAACAGTTTCTAACTGCATGCCGCCAAGTAAAACAGATGCCTCTTTTATATTTGGTGTCACCAGATCTGCCATAGGAAGTAACTCCTCCCTGTGTGAGGAGAGGGTGAGAAATGTAGAACCCGATTATAAAATAACTGCAAGCAACATAAAGAATAAACAGATAAAGAGAAGAAAGTGACTCTGCGCCATTGTTTGGACAGTATTGCCAATTCTTTTGGCACACTAATAGAAGGATAGTCACCAATCCCACACGTCCCACATAACCCTAATCAGATAGGATCCCAAAGTACATATCCGTGCATTCTTAACACGTACTTCGTATCTACCAGTTACAGCTGGTTGCATAAGATTTCAACTTTCTTGCTTACGCTGAGATGGGCATATCAAATTTTGCACCAAAAGACATTTTTTTACATCTGAATGTATGATGGGCGTGCATGATTTATGGGTGAACACTAAAAACTATGGATGTGTTACCAAGGATGTAATATTAACCCCATTTGTCCGCTATAGAGGGTGTAATGCTTTAGGAATCTCCGATCACAATTCGAAATGTAGTGTGCCAAAAAACATGAAAGACAAAAACCCATTCAAACCACAGTGAATCGTACAACAGGTCCAAGAGAACATGTAACACCGATGAGATGTCGCTCAAGTGCCTTACAATAACACGTGACAATGTTGACACCCTTTATGCTTAAACAATAACACGGGAAATTCAAGTTCAAACCTAAAGATGAGCAATCACAAAAACTTCTGTCTTGGTGTTAAATTAGACCGACCACACTACATTATGATTCTCAAGTCTCAACTGAAACAATAAAAGATATACACAAAATCAATTGGGATAGAAGCAATTTAGAAAGAGTAAACCAGCACCATAAAGCCATTTGATGTGACTGGATAGAAGCGTTAGAGGTAAGTGGGTGGGTGCAAGTGTACAGCAGACAGTCTTACATAGGACAATACAGCAACAATGAAATCAAAACATCAAATAAATACGAAGCACAGGAGAGCTAATTATGAAAAAAAAAAACGACACATTGGTTATAGATTTATGCATACCTGAATACAGGAAGAACAGAAGACCCAGCAAGCACATCTCCGCTAGTTGATACCATAACAGGATCTACTACCATAGCTGTATTGTTTTAACACGACTCAGCTCAGAGGAAATAACAGGAAGTCAGAAACCAAACTACGCATCACTATAGTATAAATCATCTGCTAACCTTTAGGTGGATACTCTTTAACATGCTGTAAAAGCACTCTGACCATGCCAATAGAAGGGAGCATGCCGGTTTTCACCTAAGACAGTTGAACCTATTAAAACACAACCCAATTGTCTACCCAACAGGACAAAAATGGTATTCTAACTCTCCTCTAAAATTAATGTAGTTCTCTCTGAAAATTCCGATGTAATCAAACAGAAAGAAAAATTAAAATATGTATAGTTTTATTTACAAAATAATTGATTAATTTCTTTCAATGGACTAATGGAGATAAAAACTCTATTTTTCTTTTCCTGGATTTGCACAATTGAACTTACCACATCAACTTGCATATCTGAAAGAACAGACTTTAATTGCTCCGCCACAAACTCTTCTGGTAAAATGTTAACTCCCTGGAAATAAGTCAAAGCATTTGGCAATTTTAGAACTCAATTGTTGAAATGATATAACACACGCTGGCTTTTTCAATACTCAAAATAACTTGAAACCTGGCTGTCTGAGTGATTCAATAACAAGAATAAAAAATCGGTAAAGGACACTTGTTGATAATTTCAATTTTTCAGGTGCGTTTTGAACATATCGGGTATCAGAGGAAATATCCTGTTCACGATCATTGGGAAAAGGGTTGTTATTCTAGCTTCTTTGTTAGCCAGAACAAAGTCTGTCTTATAGAGTATATCCCAATCACAATTACACAATAATTTGAGCAATTTCGTAATGTTTGAATCTTATAATCCCTTGTATTCTAGACTCTATACAGATGCGTAAGGACTATAGGATTGATGATCTGGACCTTACTACCCCTTAACACGCCACCCCTCTTATAATAAAATTTACATCGTTGTAGACGTTCTATAGAAATTTTTCCACGGCTACGTTGTCCTCATACTACATACTTGGGCTTAACATGAAGTGATGAAACACATTAGAATTAACTCCGTATATCAGAAAGATCAACTTGTGGATGATATACACTGACCTGAACTCCAACAGTGTTCTGGGCAGTGACAGCAGTGATAACAGTGGAACAATACACTCCAAGTGCTGCACAAGCCTTCAAGTCTGCCTGAATTCCGGCACCAGCACCAGAATCAGACCCTGCCACGGTCAAAACATGCGGAATTTTCTCTTTGGCGCCATCATTAACCCGTGAAGCCATCAAAACCTTACAGTTGTTATACCTCCTGGAAGCCTCTGGTGATCTCAACTTGCCTTGATTCAACCCCAAACTGCAGTTCTGTGAAGCAGATCATCACAAAACTAATTATACCCAATAATATCAACCTGCCTACATGGTCAAACACCATTAATCACTGACTTCTCACTGAAAACTAAACTGAAAGCGATTTTCGACTCGTTAATCATGTGTTTTTCAAATTTTATCATATACCCTTGTTTTTTTAAAATCATCTATACCCAAAAACTCAATGAAAAGTTTTTCAAATAATCTGAAGACACTTTGAATTGATTACTTATTCGCGGTAGGTAGAGTCATCAACATAATAACCCTTTACTCATCTATAAGCGTCTTTTCAGGACAAAACTCAACTGGGAAAAACCCGAATTACGGTATTAAACCGTTAATTTAAGAGGTTTTCATTGAATTTATAAACTTTTTGAAACATAGCAATCATAAACCCAGATAATTTCTCTAGTAACAGAACTCCAAATTGTCAGAGAGGCAATTGAATTACATCAAATGATGGCATTTCAGTAATGGGTATCAGTCACATGCTCAATCAACCCAAAATTTCTCAGAATTCTACTAGTAATTATTTATAATTATTTATTATGTAAGACGGTCTTTTATTGGTAAAACAATATATAATAATAATAATAATAATAATAATAATAATAATAATAATAATAATAATAATAATAATAAAAAGACCGTCTCATAATGGGAAAGAACGAAAGAAGTGGGACGTGGGCGTAATTCAGATAGAAGAAGTAACGTACCAGCAGTGTGGAAGAGGAGAAGAGGTGAGAATGAAGCATGAATCAACAACGATTATGTTTGAAACTCTTTTTAAAGTTGTTTCTGTGTTTTGAGAAAATGAGACCATTCTTCAATTTTTGGAGTCAAAATTAGTGTCAATTGAGTGTAAAGTTTTGTAATTCGGATAGGAACTCGAATCAAACCTGAAAATTTTGTAAATTGGAAACTCTTTGATTCGGTTTATTACCAAATTGAATAATTGATGATCCTAAATTGGTAATAATTTTTTGCAATATAAGTGGATTATACATTTGATGTAATACATCAAATGATATAGTTTTTGGTTATACATCTCAATATAATAAGTTCATGACGGTTGTTTACTTGTACTCGTTTCACGGAATTTATTTTCGGAGTACAATTTTGACTCATTACAGCACTTTTTGCAGGATAATTTCCATTTGCATGCCCTGACCAAAATAACTCTAAATCAAATTCTCTCCCTTGATAACAATGCCTCTCAAATTAATCGAACACAACATCTCAAATCAATAAAATTGCTTCATTAGGAACTAGTATAGATCTCGCGCGAATGCGCGGTTTTTAGATAAGAATATTAAAGAAAATAACAATCATACAACTCATATTTAACCCAATTTAAAATTTAATTGTAAAATTTATTATTATTATGTTTTGTATTAATCCAGTTGTAGATATAATATAATGAAAGCTCAATTAGAGATATGATATGATGAAAGCCCAATTACAGATATGATATAATGAAAGCCCAATTACAGCAAAATTCATTTAGGCGAGAAATTTTTTAAGTTCTCTTATTCTCTTAGTATAAGGGGGGTGATATTTATGCTTAAATCACAAATTTATTGATCAATTTAATGTTATGTTTAGAATATTTTATTTTCTTAATAATTAGGGTTTGTGGTTAATTGAAAATTATAAATCAAATATGCCGAGGGTGGAGGCATCACCGGCGACGGAAGGAGGTGGAGTCATCGGTGGAGGGAGAGGAGTTCACTTGCGAGGGGACAAAGGGTTCGATAATGTAGACTTATAGTTGGTAACTTGGTATGGGAGGCAGACCGTTGAGGGAAAGGCGTAGACAGTAGCCAACGGGATGGTGAGGGGATGTCGTCGTCGGTAGGCTGGTAGGTGGACGGTCGAGAGGCCGTGAGAGTAAGAAAGGTTGGTAGTAAAGTGATTGCGCACCTGTTTTGCAATTTGTTTTTTGTTTACTTTTCCTCTTGCGTGGTATCATAAGACGGTGTGTGCGGAAAAAACTGGCAAGCATTGGTTGCGACAACGGCTAGTGGTTGTTGTCGCCAGAGAAGGGCGGTGGTATGGAGTTGTGGGAGAGGAGGTGGAGGATGAACAAGGAGAAAAATGGGAAAAAATGTATTGCACTGAAAAATTCATAAAAATTCATATGTGGTGGTTGTACTTGCCACTGTATTACGATTATTTTTCACAAATTATGATGCATTGTTTAAAGTGAAAATTGTTAACTACCACCTATTATTTACCGTATTTTACAAACTACCACCTTGTATTTCGTTATTTACAAATAACCACCTACATTACGCGTATATATCTGAACTCCCATCATAATTCATTTCCGATTATCATTTAGCATAATTCCCGACTCATTAATTTAATATGCAATAAAAAGACAGAAATACCCTTCTTTTAATTCACTCAAAAACACAAACTACCACCTAAAACTAGAAAAATGAACAACACCCTTCGTCACCCACACCCCCAAAAATTCATTCTTCATCATCATCATCATCATCATCATCAAATTGCTAATAATCACCAGAAAAATTATCATCATCAAAATTGCTAATCACCTGGATACCACCTCACTATCCAACGAAAACTTCACTTATCACCTGACCCACCGGTTACCCACCACCACCTAACCACCACCAGCACGAACTATGTTCTCTTGCCTGTCAACCACCCAATTCCATCAGTTGACACTCCACCACCACATCAAAACCCTGCCCTTATCTTCAAAACCTTTATTAAACCTCTTGAAAACCCCGTCCTAACCTATGAAACCGTCTTCACCACCCACAACAACCCTATATCTAGGTATTTCGTGGGTGGGGGAGAGGATTCGTGGGTTTGGGATGATTGTAGCGACAAATTGGAGATTGACTAGTGGTGAGGAAGAACAAGATCGTGTTGTATAATGTTGCATTTTAGGATAAATTAGTTAATCTTTGAGATTGGGTAAGATTCTGGATGATTGATTGTTGATCCTTTTGATAGATAAGGATAAGGTACTCACAATTTTAATTGTTGATTTGGATTCTTCAAAGATAAGTTGACTGTCATTGTATTTTTAGGTTTGAGGAGTTTGATTTTGTTTGTCTTTTAGTTAGATGGTAATGAGGGTTTGGAGTGGATAAAAGTAAAGGTGTTATGGTCACTCGATAGTTTATTAACTTAATGAGTCGGGAATTATGCTAAATGATAATCGGAAATTATATATGGTAGGAGTTCAGATATATACAGTTTAATGTAGGTGGTTATTTGTAATAAACGAAATACAAGGTGGTAGTTGTAAAATACGATAAATATTAGGTGATAATTAACAATTTAGAAAAAAAATAGAATGGAGAGAAAAAAAAATGTGAGAGACTGAGATGATTTTTGGGGAGAGAAATGAGAGGGGTATTTTTGTCAAAAGCGTACTACAATGAGTAAAATGTGTACTGTGAAAATCAAGACCCGTTTTATAGGAAGAGCATGGTAAAAGTAAAACTTAGCCTAAATTGCACTCATGTCTTCATCGCACAATCAATCACACATCCTCTTTGCTTACTCGAATCCCCTCCCTCTCTTTCCCTTTTATGTTTTATATTTATATTTTTACATGCTCAAATTCTTTGTATCTTTTATGGTTTCATAATTCATCATATTATACTGAAAAAATTTATCAAAAATATGTTTTAAGCATATGACATGAAAATTGGATTTTTCAGTGATATTGGGTTATGTACTTTTAATATTTGATTAAATTCTTCTTATTGTATTTGTTTACATACTTGTGAGATGCATACCCAAGATGTGTGAGTCTAGTGGAATTCCAGGGTGACCTCAAAGCCTCCTAAGGAGGAATTGCGAGGTCCTGGGTTCGATTCCCTAGATGAACACTTTCCTGGGGACCTGACGCCCGGAGAGGGAATAATCCCCGCGGGAATGAACTCACATGGTACAGGCGCCTAGCAGGGTGGGGTCCTGTATCCGGGGAGGATCCAACCTCCTCGTCACCACAAAAAAAAAAAAAAATACTTGTGAGATGCATGTAGTTGATGTGGATTACTAAAAAAAAAAATTATTTTATATTTGTTTAGTTAATTGATGATATTATTATATTAAGATTTTTTTGTTTAATAATGGTTTTTATCTATGGTTTTTTTTAGATACATGCATCTTGATTTGAATGAAGGTTGATCTAAATTTCATGATTTTTGGTTTAGATAAAATTCTTATGATTATAATAGAAATAAAATAAAAGATACTGATTAAAACTAAACTATATCTAACATTTCTAAATGTGAAAACTAATCTATCTCTTTCATCTACCGAGTTTGATTTCCATCATCGCTAAAACACATGAAGGAGAAAACCATTGATATACACAATTAACGTTATTCTGCATATATTATGAAAATTGCAAGTGAACCCATGATTATGTTCTACTATTGGATTGTTCACAATTTTCACATCATAACTTTTACTCAATCATATATCATGAATTTGGTTTTGATGATCTTCATTGAATAATGGTGTGAGGGTATAATTGCTTACAGTTAGGCGTGCAGTTGCTTACAATTTGGCTTAGATATCCTAGGTTTTTATGATCTTCATTGAATATTCAATGGGGTAAATGTCGTATCATCACAAAATTGATTATGAAAAAATTAAGTGTCCAGTTCGACAGTTTTGATGATAATGGAGTGTAATCTATCTATAAATATAATAAAAATGCAACAACAAAGCATAAACATTCACCATTCCCCTTTGTATGTTCATTTTAAAAAGCCACATCATCATGCATTATTTAAAGAAAAATTCTAAGGTCCACCGGGTGTACAAGAATATCGTACACCCTAGCCAATGAGATGCCTTAGTTTTTATTTTAGTAAGATTATGTTCTTTTATTTATGGAGAATTTAGTCAATTCTATTATTCTCATTGGATAGGGTGTACGATGACATGGTACACCCGGTGTACCTAAGAATTTCTCTTATTTAAAAGGTAAAAAGTTGGAAAAATCATATCATTAATTATAGCACAATAAATATTAAACTTTGTGATTTTATTTTTAAATTGAGTTATATGAGAAATAAAAATTACCTTGCATCATGTACGTAAATTTTACGACATTTATAAATGTTATTTTTCTTTTGCTATATACACCGTCAATTTCAATTAATTGAAAACATAAAGAGGACATAAAAAAAATGTCTTTACCATATTTTTTTCATATAATGTGTTCAAATACTATAATATCGTAACAAAATTAGAATATCATTTTACAAGGATAACATAGAGTACCCCATGTAAACTCTTCTAAAATATTGTTATTCAACGTTGTATATATAATTTTTCTTGAAAAAAAAATAAAAAAATTTGGAACATTAAACATAAATGTGTGAGCATAAAAAACATTAAACTTTATCTTTTCATTTTAAGAGTAACTTAATTAACAACAATAAAATATAAAAGTAAATGATGAAATTTTAATTTTGACGTTTTAATTTTTTATTATAGTTTTAAAATATTTTATTGGTTTTTAAGTTTAGGGTATGTAAAATTTTGAGGCTTTATTTTTTATTAAATAATTGAGTTTTAAAATATTTTATTGGCTTTACCATATTTTTTTTCATATAATGTGTTCAAATATTATAATATCGTAATAAAATTAGAATATCATTCTACAGGGACAACATAGAGTACCCCATGTAAACTTTTCTAAACCATGTTATTCAACATTGTATATATAAAATATATAGTGATGTGAAAAAAATAAATTAAAGCCAAAAATAATTATGTGAAACAAACAAAAGTAACAAAAAACAACATAAAAAAAGTGTATTGAGGAGGGAGAAAAACAAAATGAAAAAATGGAGACAATCAAATAACAGCTTAATTTCACCATTCCCCTTTTTATGTTCATTTCAGAAAGTTACTTCATTATGTATTATTTAAAGAAGAAAAAGTTGAAAATATATCATTAATTAAAGCACAATAAATATTAAATTGACATGATTAATTTTGTATTAAAATTCTTAATGTTCAATTATGTAGTTTCAAGTTAAATTGACACACCAATACATTACTTGCCCGTTTAATATCTTAATTCATGTGAAATTGGAACTTAATATGTTATTTTGTTTCTCACCAAAATAAACGAACTACTTCACGTGCAACAGTTTTGTGTGTTATCGTATTTAACAAGTGTCAACATGTTCGAAATGAAAACAATTACAAAAATGCATGAACTTACACAGTTAAACTCAAACGCACCCGTGAATTTCACGGGCACAAAAACTAGTTGCTTATAATTTGGCATGATAACAAATTAACAACATAGATTTGTTTAAGTTACTAGTTTTATACCCGTGCAAAAAAAATGCACGGATTTCTTTTAGAATTCTGATATTTAACGTATGGTGATTCATATGAATATAATTAGACGTAAAGATATTAGCTTATTAGCCGAAGTACTTATTCTTGAGAATTGTGGATTTGAAAATAATAAAATTGGATGTTAGAATTATACTTCCTCCAATCCAATCCAAACTACACATTCACTTTCTAAAGGTGACCTTGTTAAATATTGACATCGATTATATTTAGTCAAAATTTTAAAATTTATACATAAAATTTATATATTTACGTTTGTTGTAAAAAGAGGTTTCGGAAAATTATAATTTCGACACAAAAAACTAATACACAAATGGAGAAAAATGTGGTCAAAGTGTCGTCTCGTAGACCGTGAAAAGTCAAATGGGTAATTTGGATTGGATTGGAGGGAGTATAAGTAAAATGTGAGATGTAAATTAGTTTTTTTATACTCCCTCTCTCACAGTTATTTGTTTGCCTTTTTATTTTAGGGATGTATTTGATAGGTAAATTGAATTCCCAATATTCAATTTGTTCCATTTGTCAAACAAATAGCCTGAATGAAAGTAGTGCCAAATATTTCGTACCTAAAATTATATAATTAAGTTCTCACATTTTTTATGGACAATTAGTGAACAGTAATGCAATTTAAAGGAAATGGATCATCCATTTATTTCTCTCCATTTGCTCTCACAATTTCTTTAAAAAATATTTTTCCCTTTCACTCCTATTTTCCCTTTATTATTATGCATAAATTTAAAACCATTAAACAAATCATCATACTTAACAGCCTAATTTGACGGAATGTAAAGTAGAGGTCATGCTAAAAAGTTTTTATAGAGTATATGGTTATCACGTGTGTTTAATAGAAAGGCAAGGTTATCAGGTAGAATTTGAAAAAACACGGGGCTACCTTGTAGAAAATCCAACAATTTATAAAGAACAATATTTTTATGTTTTGTAATTCAAATACTCGCCTGGCTGAGGTTGGTTTGGCGGAATCACAGGAGGCCACCTCCATGGCAAAGCAAACTGATTAGCTGCCGCTTCCATTGCATTCCTGTGAGGCGTTGAAGCTGCCACCGAATTACTGAACACATAATCTCCTGCAAGGGCATTGATCCTCTACTATAGGTAGTGGGCAGTCCGAAGATGGTTGCGATTCTTGACTCTGAAGATGGTTGCGATCCTTGAATTATACTCCCTCATATTCACTATGATGTCCACATTGGTTTTTGAGTAGTTTTTAAGAGAATTGAGATTTGTGGTGGAAAGTTGAGGAAATGGAAAGTAAGAGAGCAATTGTGGGGTCATAAGTCCTAAGAATGACAAATTATAGATTAATAAAGAAAGTGGAAGATCTTAGTAAATTGATCATTGTAGAAAATGTGAAAGATGTTAGAAAATAGGAGGGAATAGTACGCAAATAAAAATATAAAAATTTCTATTTTGAAAAATTATTTTTGGTTGAATTAATTACGTAGCTCAACTGTTTTTAATGAAAGAACAATAAAATAAAACAAATGACTAGAATGGAGGGAGTTTAATAAAAAAAAAAAGACTTCAAAAAAAAAAAATCAAAAACAACAGCAACAATAATAACAATAATCGTGGCAAAACACTAATAAACGTAGCAATATTAGTGGCATTATACAAATATACGTATTGATTAATAATTTTTTTTTTCTTACAAGGCCTTTTTGTCCTCGGTATTCAGTGCGATCGCAACACATGGGCTTGCATAACACATTAACAATCTAACATCCCAACATAGCTAGACCCGTGAATTTCACGGGTAATAAATCTAGTGAATAATAAAACACGACTAATTTACGAAGAACAACAAGAAATGATATAATAGCAGAAATTAATCAAGAAATTGATAGAGAAAATTGCAAGAAATCAGCACAATTCAAACTCCACTATTGATGTTAACATGAGAGATAATAATAAGGCGAAAATGAATATCGTAATGAAACTGACTCTAAACCTAATTGCATAAACGGAGAAATTACATGTGATACGTCCGAATTAAATCAATAACAACAAGAAAGATGATTTTGGTGTTCATCTTACATAATTGTAATGAAACTGATGCTAAACCTAATTGTAAAACCTTTTCTGAAAAAATCAATTCATTCGATTAAAAGACAGCGTGCGAATTAAACTGATAGAGGTGTTGGTTGTGGAAGGGATTAGTGCGAATTAAACCTCAAACCATCTCAATTCATTCTGAAAAAATCAATTCATTCGATTAGTGCGAATTAAATCAACATTGTAATGAAACTGATACTAAACCTAATTGCATAAACGGAGAAATTACATGTGATACATGCGAATTAAATCAATAACAACAAGAAAGAAAATCGAAACGAACCTTCGAGAATTTGAGAACGAGAAAGGGCGAGCGAAGGTAGCGTAAAGGAGATAGAGAGAACAGAGAAGAAAATAAGTACAGAGAGAGAGAGCGAGAGAGAGAGAGAAATGATGAATATTTCGGACCTCAACAAAAAATTATGTAATTAAGACTGTGGGTTTGCCAGGAATTCATTCACTTACGCGGGAGATTTTTTTTTTTGAATAAAACATGAATATTACATTGATTATCGGAGAAAAAAAAAATGAGTCCTGAAATCTTCAGATGCAATATCAAAATAAAGCGTCTTGCTTGTGACGGGGTAATCCCGTCATAAGCTGAAGACCTCTCACAAAAAGGGAGAGGGACAAGATGGGGCACCCCCTATGTGTTTTCCCACTCACCTCTCATGTGTATTTTGTGAGAGGAAATAGTCGACACAAGCTTGTGACGGATATCGCCGTCTTCAATGAGATTTTGTGATATCAGAAATAATATTCGGACTCATAACATGAAATAATATGTGCGAAATTAGTTATTGGAGTGATTAGGCCCTCATAACTTTGTATAATCATGAGATTAGTGTAGATCTCGCGTAAATGCGCGGTAAATATAGGCTTTTTAATTTTTAGTGTATTAGTTATAGATTTCAGATTTATATCTCGCGAATTTTTATAAAAAATAACTAATATTAAAATTAATAAAAAAATTGAATAATTTCATAAATTGTGTGTTTTTATGAAAATACTTTAACTACATCAATTTTTTTTTAAATCTTTTTTCGTCACGAAGTTAATAATAGGAGATACAGTTTTTATGTATAGATTATTTTAAATCGAAAATTAGTTTAATAAATGAAAATCTAATTTTTTACCATATAATATAAGTTTAAGCACTTTTGAGGGAAAACTTTAGAAAAGTTGTATTTATCAGTTCACTCCATTGTATTTTGATATGAAACAAAAAAAATTGAAATGAAAAACTAATTGTGGACAGCGGGCCGCCCACGGGGGCGCTTGGTGAGAAACGAAAACAAGCGTTTGCATTTTTGTATGGAGTCGCCACCAATTTTTATGGGAAATTGGAACCGTTCGAATACCTCATGTCATGTCAAGACATAAAGTAGTGACATGAACACTAAGCAATCGTTACCCTTAGCATTCTATGTCTAGAATGACTCTCGTGGATGCCAATGAACACGGGTGCTCACGGAGATCTGGAGTAAGGGGTGAGGGTACGTATTAGGAAACTCTTTTGATCGAACACCTAATCCCGCCCGCCTCGATAGCGGCCTCTACTAATGATTAGGGAAGTTATTCGTACTTGATATACCGTCGATTATATGCATGCAATGCAACATCCATTAATTAATCCTAACATGTGAATTAAGACTAATTAAGTCGGTGAACAATTAATTTAGCATACAATTAATGTCGAAGTTGGATTTAATGCTCATTTACATGTGAAAACATACAAGCAATAGGATAAATACAATAAAAGAAAATTACAATAATGAAAATTACAACGGATAGGCGATTTATGTCGGAAATACCTTTAAAACGGATAATTTGAGAAAAAGGAATAAAAGAAAGAAATAAAATTAATGAAATAAACGAGCAGAAATTAGCGAGATAATACGGATAATAGTCAATTGATACGTAGATAAATAATTAAGCCAAGGCAGAAACGGAGTTCAGAGACAGAACTCAGCCAGGAACAGGCGCAGCAGAGCTGCGTCCTTTGGAATAGGCGCAGCAGACGCTGCGTCTGTTCCTTGGTTCAGTTCTGGCAGTGAAGCCGTATTTGCAAACCGTTAATGTTAATTGGTGATTTTAGGGATTGATTAAAAATATTTACTCGGATGAAAGTGATTAATAGGTTATTTAACATGTGAATGGGTCATAAAAACAGTAAAACATGAATGAGACGGATGCAAACGAATAAATTTACATGAATGAATGATGGATTAGCGAATTAAACAAACAAATTAAGTTAACTATGATGGATTAACAACGAATATGACAATAAACAGATGAAAGCTATATCAAAGATGAATTCCAGAAACTCAATATTGATGAAATTGAATCCCTACAACCCGGAATTGAATTTAATGACGAAAACCCGCAAATATGAATTATTTGGGATTTAAGTCGAATGAAAAGATGAATTAAACATGTGAATGAATGATTAATAATATACATATGAATTTATTATGCTATCATGTGAACGAATTAAAGAACAAACAATCAAAATCAAGTAAAACAAGATGAATTACAGAGGACGAGGAAGAAGAAAGGAAGCAGGAACTGCGGCAGCCTCACGAAGAGGCGCAGCAGGAACTGCGCTCCTTCGAAGAGGCGCAGCAGTTGCTGCGTCCTTTCTCAACGTCTGTCTACTGGAAATCCGTAAAAAGAGATTTTAAAGACGGTTCTAGAAATCGGTTTTAATGGTATCTTCGACGTAAACCTTACAATGAGTGATACGATAATTAAAATACGATAAATAAATAAGGATTATACACCCTCAGACTTACATGTTGACGAAACGAGAAGAACTAAGATATCGATTAGTGATGCTCGACGCGAATGCAAAGAAAGTGCCCTCGTAAGAGGAAAACGATTAGATTAATTGATTAAGTAGATTGATTAATTGTGTAGTTGGTCAAATTGGTCGGTCATGCAACGGAGAGGCTGGTACCCGGAAGGATCCGAGCTTACGTGGTCGAATGTTCAAGCACGTAGGCGCCAAAAAGTAAGAACAAAGTCTAGAATGCAAAGGGAGAAGAGAAGGGCGGACACTCGCGTGAGAAATATGAGGAACGAAGGCTCCTATTTATACTAATCACACGGCGGAATTATGGTAAGACTAGGATACGGAAGGAAAGATCCGGAAATAACCGACTTAGGTTAAACGCGGAAACTTGGACAAAAAGAAAGCCCTGGGAAAAGGCGCAGCAGGTGCTGCGTCCCTTGGAAGTGACATGAGACTCAAAATGAGATATAATCTCAACATTTTATGACATCCTAACCTTAGGTAGACAAGCACATTGCTTTGACTCGGGATTTGACGGTTTTAGGAAATGAAGACGGTTTTTGACCCAGACTCCAAATGTACTCTAATTACTGCCAAAACGATCGTATCGGCGCGTAGATGACAACTAAGAGGTAGACATTAATGTTTGAGCAATCACTTGACGATAAACTTACGAACTGTCACAAATCGTTCCGCGTACCAAACATGCGGCCCAATCATCACCGGGTGGTTTGCGGGAGGTGCAGAAACGAGGTGTCTACAGAGCCCCCACTTTGACTGAGGCTTGGACAAGGCAAAAGTCAAAGTATAGCCATCAAGTCAATCGAAGATTACAACCTGACGACTATGGCGACGCGAGGCGGCTCAAGGGGTCTGAACCAAGGACCTGTCGTCGGGAACATTTTAGAGTCTGTCGACTATCGGGGAGGGTCGTTTAAAGTCCATTAGACTACGTAAGGAAGCTCGCCAGCCATAAGAAGAAACCATACCTGAGATACCCCTGGGTGAAGCGGGACTGAAGACGCTTCGGCAAAACTCTTTGGTCTGAAGATAACTTGGTGTCTGAAGGTATTAGGGGTCACAGGGATTCTGAAGAAACTTCTTAACACTTCCGAAGGCTAACTCTGAAGGCTACCTCTCACTAAAGGAAAGGCTGAAGGACAACTCTCTCTAAAGGACTGAAAGGGGACTTAACTGAAAAAGGGTTATCTGAAGATTACTGAAAAGATCAACATATGAAGGATTATCTTGAACGGATAAGGCTGAAGGAAGGATTATCCTGAAAGGATAATCTAAGGGTTATCTGAAGGGTATCTGAAGGTTATCTGAATATACGAAGGTTATCTGAAGGGATAAGGCTGAAGGAAGGATTATCCCAAAGGGTCGTCTAAAGGGTTGTCTGAATTATTAAGGTAAGTTTCTGAAAGATCTGAAGGGTTTATCCTGAAAAGGGTTACCTAAAAGATATGAAGGTTTATCCTGAAAAGGGTTACCTAAAAGATATGAAAGTTTATCCTGAAAAGGGTTACCTAAAGGGATGAAGGATCGCCTGGGGGTATCTACCTGTCTCTGTCCTCAAGCAAACTCTCGTTGGGTGATTATTGTGGTTTAATCTCCATGTCTCGAGAAGAACAGTGAACTCTTGCTGGGGGAACATAATCGGGAAATGATCTCCATGTCTCGAGATGGAATGTCTATCCGTGTACTCTCGCTGGGGGAACGTAATAAAGGCGTGTCGAAACACCTGTCAAAGAAGAACCGCTCGTTGTGACAAGCTAGGTCTTGGCAAAATACTGCTTCTGATACTTACCTGCATGGTTAGTAACCACACAAGAATGCAATCTAATATATGCACGTAAGCGATTATCACATGGACCTCGAATGAGGAAACACATACTCACATAGGTTTTCAAAAGTTGTTTCTTTATAAAAGTTGTTTAAAACTTGTTCAAAGAAGTTTGTCGTTTGTAATGCGATATGCATATTCAATGGGCTTTAGACATAGAACTTGTCATGACACAGACCTTATATGGACGCGACGCGAAACTAACTTAGATTTGACGCGACACATGGATGACTTTGACAGACGTTGCTTAAGCATGCGCAACTCCTAGCCAAGTGTGGGTGACAATGCGTATCAGTTCCAAAGGTATAAGAATTGCAAGAATGATGAAGGCATATAAAGGCAAGGCATGAGCCATGGATCATCTGTCTACTAGGACTTCTTTTGACACTGTTTACTGTAAAAGAGACCCCTCTTGAGGCACGGTGACTTGGAGAATTGATCTAAGATCTTTGTCATTGTCCGAACCGAGTACTAGCTAGACTTAAATGAGAGAGGAGAATAAAAGAAGGGTGGCATCTCGGAAGAGAAGCCCCCAGGATGAGAAGATGACTCTGAACTTTGGTAAAAAAGAGGCTGGGCGACAATAAGGAGCCCCCAGTATAGAGGTGTTGGTTGTGGAAGGGACGTTAATTGAGGTTGAAAGTTCATGGTTGAGATGGTTGATAATTGAGATTGGAAGTTGACGGTTGGGATGGTTGATAATGACGGTTGGGATGGTTGATAATTGAGATTGGAAGTTGATGGTTGTGTCCTTGAGGACTGCCTACGTATTCACGTGAAGTGAAATCAAACCAGATCGTAGTTCTGAGGTTTGGTTAATTTTGTTTGGGTGTTGTGGTTGTATCCTTCTTGTGTAAGAAAGGACTGCCTACGTATCCACCTGAAGAGGTAAAATCAAACCATGCTCGTAGTTCAGGTGTGTGCCTAAGCTATGTTGTTAGGACCTTAAAGTGCAGGGGGTCACAAGGGTAATATTCCTTTGGTGACTCGAAGAATTGATTTGAGATAACTCCCTCTGATCATAGACCAAAGTGGTATAATTAATTTTGTAAAAATGTCCTTGTCATGTGAGCACCTAGTGGACCC